>NW_027411866.1:66531010-67136725 GCF_047663935.1 Musca autumnalis | reverse complement strand
ATACCATGCATTGACAGAGAAGGGGAGAAGTGCAATAAGGTGTACGTCGGTACGACGAAGATAAGGCTGAGTGTTAGACTTAATGAACATGAGAACGACATAAAGAAATGCAAAGAAAATACAGTTTATCCCAACTTACTAAACAGTGGGGCCAAGAAAAACGAAAATAAGAGATATACTCTTGAGAGTCTAAGAATACAAGAGAGAATGTATGAATACAAAAGAAGACAAGGATAATACTAAATATCAATACTCGGTTGCAATATTTTGAAAAGGACGTTCTGTGATTTAGTTTAAGGTTTTGCTGCAATATTTTTATTTTTTATTTAAGTGCAAACGGGCGCTTGGGAAATACGCTGTCTCTGCCGTACGATGAGCGGCATCCGATTGTCCTGGCATACAGCAGCAGGTTCGCGGAGCTCTATGTGGACCACATCCACCTGCTGACCAATCACGGCAGCATCCACAACGAGGCTTGCGTTCTGGATTATCCGAGGGAAGAATCTCGTGAAGAATCGCTACCGCAAGTGCGTCAAATGTGTCATGGCTCAGAAAAAGCGGACAACATTTAGCAGGCCATTTGCCACCTCGGGAGTGGATTTCGCTGGCCCGTTCGAGATCAAAACGTTTAATAGTCGTGGCTGTCGATTGTCAAAAGGATACATATGGCTATTCGTGTGCTTCGTCACGAAGGCTATCCACCTTGAGCCCGAAAGCGAGCTTTCCACCCCCGCTTTCTTAGCTGCGTTGTTACCGATTTGTCTCTCGACGTGGGTGTCCTCTCCACATCTACTCGGATAATGGCAAAAACTTTGTCGGCGCCGATCGTGCCAATTTTGGGAAGGTTGTCTCAGAGTTGAAGGACGAAGCTGTCATGAAGTACGGGTTCCAGAAGCTGGAGTGGCACTTCATCCCCGCCGCAGCGCCTCACATGGGTGGGCTTTTGGAGGCGGGGGTGAAAAGCTGTAAAACCAACTTGAAGAAGATGGCGAGTCAAGTCCGCCACACGTTTTAGGAGTTTGCCACGATACTGGCCCGTATCGAAAGTTGTCTCAATTCGCGGCCCCTTAGTCCTTTGTCCCACAACGTCGATGATCTCGGTGCACTAACTCCGGGGCATTTCCTCATCGGAGGACCGCTTCTTGTCCCAGCAGAGCCAGAGCAGACAGAGAAGACGTCTCCGCAAAACCGCTGGCGGCGGCTGCAGTTGTTGACCCAGGAGTTCTGCGGGCGTTGGAAGTCTGAGTACCTCAAGGAGCTACACAAGAGGACGAAGTGGAGGAGGTCTCAGAGCGATCTACAATTGGATGATCTGGTGGTGCTCCACGCCGATTCTATGCCTTCGAATGAGTGGCGGCTAGGTCGCGTCATAAATTTGTACCGCGGGCCTGATGGTCGTGTCCGGGTCGTGGACTTACGGACTCAGAACGGGGTTATCTCGCGTCCCGCTCATAAGCTTGTTTTGCTCCTCGCCCAGAGTAGTTGTCCCAGGTTCCCAGTCCAGCCAATGTTGTCCCATAAAGTTTTCTCGGCAGCTGTCACCCCTAACTTATTACCCCTTCTCTATTACAGATGGCCTACAACGAGGAGTATTTGTGTCCTTTGTGCCACACGCGCCACGGCTTGAGGAAGTGCCACACCTTCCTCCAGATGACGCCAAATCAAAAGGCTCTATACGTGACGCTCAGGCAGTACTGCGTGAACCGCCTGGGCATGTTCGACCAAGTTGCGGACTGTCCATTGCTGGAGGGGGTGCCGGAAATGCCACCACACTAGGCTCCACGCCCTCGAGGAGGACAAGTATGATTGGCTCAAGATGACGGCGGAGATGTTTGTACACATACCGGGCATCATCGATACGCCGATATAGGTGCGGGCGTACCTGAATTCTTGGAAACCCGGAGCACCATCCGGTTCGGCGGCCCCTTGCCTGAATACCGCCCGGAGTTCGGGGCCTAGGTCCGGGTTGTGATGTCGTCAGTCCGGAATCGGGTGCTCACCTACAGGGCCACATGGAGAACATACCAGAAAAGGCCAAACACGATGCCCCGCCGTCCCCTTGATTTGCGCTGCCTTAAGAGGCTGTTCACGAAAGCGGAGGTAGCCGAGCAGAATCTCTTCCGACCTGGGCCAGTAAACTTCGTCCTAGGCTGCGGTGCCGGAGAGGTGCCCCTCAACCGTAATTAAAGCAGCACCTCGATATGTTTAAACCAGTTGGCCCGAGGATCCTAACGATAGCAGGGTTTCCAACTTCTTGATGATCTCACAATGGAGGCTGGATCGTTGAACAATGGAGCTATTTTAAATGAATTATTATTTATTTTATTAGTTTGCCCTAAGCAATTGATAATCATTTCCTACTTTTTTCATCTTTATATTGCATCTCAGGGGCAGCCATACTTGCATAGACTTCATTTAAGTTGGGAACTAGTCCCAAGGGGTGGAGGATGGACACGCAAGAAGTGGAGAAAAAAAGCTAAAAAGCGACACTTGCCTGTTCATCGTCTGCCTCCACAAAGTAGCATAGAATTTGCCTATTTGTTCATCTTTTACCTTCGTTGGCTCTCCGCACAAAATAACGTAGAACTTTTCTATTTACATTAATAACATAGAATATCTCTGTTTTGGTTCGGTTTGGCTCTTGTTCTCCCTCTTTCTGTCTCTCCTTGCGACATAAGTATATACGCACACAGCAACACAGTGACCGGTTCTGAGAGTACACCGGGAGGATGGCGAAGTGTGGGGCAGAAGGAGGGAGAATTTAACCACCGCAAAAGAAGAAGTTGAAGGTTTTTTGATTTATTCGTTTTCTTGATCTCAGAAAGTGTGCCAACGCGCGAGCCAACGATTTTTGTGTGCCATCAAATACCAAATTAAATATTGATTGATTTAAGCCAGTTAACTATTGAATATTAGTACTTCCCTGTCATAGACATAATAATAAGAAAAATTGAATTATTCCTGTGCCATTAACACCAATCTGAATTGGTTGTTTCAAGTTCATTATAATAAATAAACCAACGGATTGTTGGATTGAACGGATTGAACAAAAAAACTAAAGTTGTGGTCATCAGCCGGTGTTTTTGTGTCTTGCTGGAAAGGGGGTTGCGCGTTTAACAACGGCAGGTTTGTGTTGTCCCAATAATTCGGTGTTGCCTCCCCGTCTCACGTTGTCTCACAGGGTGCGTGCCTAAGCGACTTAACCAGCATATTACACCGAGGCCGAAGGTGCAGGTGGACTGGGCTGTCCAGGGAAGAAGTATCCGTGGTGGTCAGCCTTGGTAAGTTGGGTGATTGGCCCAAACAATGTCAAATTAAATCTTTCATTTCTTCAGATGTTGGGCATTAATATTTCCAATTAGTTTTCCCTTTAGAGTCTCTACTTCATAGTAAGAATTTCCAAGTGCCCTTCGTATTCGACATTTTAGCCATTGTTTGCACAATTTTGCGTTCAGACCTTTTGCAAAGTTGCTTTGGACGAATTTTTTTCTAAATACCTCTTGACCGGGCTTGAAATTTATTACGCGACTTATTTTATTGTAAGATCTTACATTTCTTTCATGTGCCTCGTGGATTTTCTTATTAATTTTGTTGTGTAAAATCTGTACTCTGTCAGTCTCAGGTAGAATATCCATTGTTCCGTTTTCTAAAGCATCTAGTTTTCTTAAAATTTTATATGCATCGACATGTGTTATCATATTGTACCCTGTAAGGGCAAAATATGGTGATGTGCCTGTTGATGTGTGTAACGTTGAACGTAATGCACACTCAACTTTAGGTAGTTTGTCTTCCCATTTTGGCTGGTCTTCGTTTAGGTAACTTCGTATGCTTGTGAGGATATTTTGATTGAAAGGCTCACTCGTATTAGACTGAGGTGCGTGTATCGCGGTTCTGATATATTTGATGCCAAACCTTTTTAGAAGCTCCTTATATGCATCTGGCGTAAATTGGTTTCCGTTGTCTGAATGTATATATCCCACAACAAGAAATTTGTTAAAATGGACAGTTGTGGCCTTTGTCATTGCCTTTAGTAAAACAAATTTTGTTGTATGATCTAAAACAATGAAAATGTATGATTTACCTGACTTCGTACGTGGATATGGTCCCAAGAAATCAATGTAAATCTTTTGGAAAGGACGTTGGGTTACGACCTCATTTCCCATCGCCGGTCTTAACACTTGTTTGGGGCATGGTATAAGTAAAGAGGTAGATTTAAATGATAACAATCTATAGAACCCTTGTTTTCCTGAATTCCTAAAACTTCAATATTAGTAAATACAAAAGCAACAAGTGTTTTTGTTTACAATACATTTTTTGAGCATGTTATACAAAACGCGAAAAATGAATTAAGTGCCAAAGTTTCTCCACATAATCGGATTGTGGATATGATAAAATTATTAGCTGTGTTCCAGAACTAAAAAGTTTTTAAAATTTTTACGACTTTTACACATTTTACTCCAAAAACCGTTCCCGTACACAAAAAAGTTGTAAAATGTTCACTTCTCTTTAAACAAAAATGGCGCTTAATGACGCTCTCTTTAAAAACTTTTTACACGACAAATTTGGGCGAGTAAAAAAATAGAAACATGGTTGCCGGCGTCTGATTGGCTGATACGCCGACTTTGACATTTGTTCCAGTTTTTTTTGACGTATTTTCCATTTTTCCGTTCCCGAACTATTTCAAGAAACTTGTGTGTGACAACAAATTTTTTGCAGTTCTCTCATTTACGAGTTTTACTATTAAAAAGTACGGGAACGAAGCTATTGTTTCAATGCAAAACTATTTAAAAAAAACCTGTCGCCAACAATAGCGGACATTGTATTGGACACATTGCTAAATAACATTATCACGGAACTCAAAGAAAAGGGGATTCAAATTTATCTGGACAAAAAACATTTAGATACAACTTTGAGACTATTAAACTCATATCACAATAAAATAAAATTCACGGTGGAAATGGAAGAGAATAACCAAATGCCGTACTTGGACATGAAAATAATAAGAGATGATACGAAGATAATAACTGATTGGTACACAAAACCCACAGCATCCGGACGAATGATAAAGTATTACTCTACACAACCAAAGAACATGAAAATAAACACAGCCCATAACTTAATCAATAAAGTTTTTTATATAAGCGATGAAAAATACATGACTGAAAACACACACAAAATACGAGAAATTCTATTAAAAAAACAACTATCCAATAAACATTATCAACAAACTAATAAAACAGAGAACTGCAAATTCTGAAAATAAACCAGAAGAAAAACATCTGGACGATGAACGAAATTTTATCAGTGTACCGTATATTCCCAGATTGACAGACAACAACATATTAGCAACCATGATAAACGGCAACAACACATCAGTAGCTTATAAGTCAAATCACCAACTCCACACTGTATTCTCCCGAAAAACGAAAACAGACAAATTACAACAGTACAATGTCGTATATGAAATACCATGCAGAGAAGGGGAGAAGTGCAATAAGGTGTACGTCGGTACGACGAAGAGAAGACTGAGTGTTAGACTTAATGAACATGAGAACGACATAAAGAAATGCAAAGAAAATACAGCTTTATCCCAACTTACTAAACAGTGGGGCCAAGAAAAACGAAAATAAGAGATATACTCTTGAGAGTCTAAGAATACAAGAGAGAATGTGTGAATGTATGAATACAAAAGAAGACAAGGATAATACTAAATATCAATACTCGTTTGCAATATTTTGAAAAGGACGTTCTGTGATTTAGTTTAAGGTTTTGCTGCAATATTTTTATTTTTTATTTAAGTGAAGTCCAGTTTTTTATAATTAAGAATAATACCACGACTATGTAATATAAACTAATTGTAAGTAAAACTTTAAACTAAGAAATTCGAAATATGATTTGGAACTAAAATGAATGATTTGTCTTAGGATTTTCAATAAAGACTCCTGATGAAGTTGGAATGAAACCAACGAAACGTAGAGTAAAAATGAAATAAATTACTTTTATTTATCTCATACACATCTGACCGAAACAGTCCGGTATACAAATATACACATCAAAGCAAAAATAATAACACGGTCATAATAAATACAAATTTTAAAAATCATTGAATTCGACTGTTTTTAAAATTGTTTGGCATATTTTTCAAACAGCACACACATACACAGATTGTGTATATAATTTTGAAGTTTTAGGAACACTCGAAAGAAAAAATTTAAAACGACAGATAACTTTTGGCTAACCTTTCTAATTAAACCATTGTTTGGGGTGTTTAATTTCTTTACATAAATCACATTTTTGTATTTATTCCTTTACAAAGTCTATGTATGCCACTATGACAAGTATGCCACTATGACAAGTGTCTTTTTCGTGGGATTTCTTTATAATCTCACTTGCGAGTTTTTCTGGAAGCCAGATTTTCCAACATTCTTCTTCACTTTCAACATTTATGTTATTAAACTTAACCCTTTTTTATATTATGCCTTCGGAAACTTTAGGATCGGGTAAGCGATTTTTATTTTGCTCTATGGTGTCAACTAGATTGAGATATTTTTCGCTATTGAATTCTTCAGAATCAACATTTAGAAATGTTGTTGCATCGGTGTCTATTTCGTCCATATTAAGGCGAGACAACATATCGGGAACTACATTTTTAATGCCTTTACGATGCTCAATGGAGAATCTATAGCCTTGAAGTTTTAAACTCCACCTTGCTAGTCGTCCATTCAGGTATTTTTGGTTCATCAGCCATTGTAGACTGGAATGATCGGTGATGACTGTGAACTCCATCAACTCGATATATTGTCGGAACCGTTCTATAGCCAATATGATTGCCAAGCATTCCTTTTCTGTTGTCGAATAGTTTTGTTGGGCACTGTTAAATTTCTTTGAAAAATACTCAATGGGATGTTCCATATCCTCGTTATCTTTCTGAAGAAGAACAGCCCCAACGCCGACGTTTGATGCATCACATTGCACATAAAAGGGCTTAGAAAAGTCTGGGCTTATAAGAACAGGACTAGAAACAAGGCTACGTTTGAGTTTCTCGAATGATTCTATGGCTTCTTTTGTCATTTGAAACTTAGGAGTTTTTTGAAGAGTATCAGTTAATGATGCCGTAAGGGTAGAGTAGTCATGGATGAATCTACGATACCATCCGACTGTACCTAAAAACTTTCGCACATCCTTTTGTGTCCTTGGGGGTTTGATGTTCATAATTTCTTCAATTTTACGTGGGTCAGGTTTGAGCTTACCTCTCCCTACAATATAGCCGAGGTACTTTAATTCTTTATAACAGAATTTGGACTTTTCCATATTAATGGTTAAGCCAGCCTCTGTTAGACGGTTACCTACGATCTTTAGCATCTCGATGTGAAAGTCAAAGTTTTGAGAAACCACCAATAAATCGTCCAGGTACACAAAAACTCGGTCCTTCAACTCTGGAGGAATCACCTTGTCCATAAGTCGGCACATCCGTTGAGCAGCATTGCACAGTCCGAAGGGCATTACCTTGAATTGGTAATGTGGCCTTCCTTGGACTGTGAATGCTGTCAACGGGCGACTTGACTCCTCCAGAGGAATTTGCCAGAATGCGTCCTTTAGATCTATTGCGGATATAAAATGAGTGTCATCTAACCTAGCAAGCAATCCATCTATGTTCGGGAGGGGGTATGCGTCTTTCCGCGTTACTTTATTTAATTCACGTGCATCGAAACATAGACGATTCTTGTTAGGCTTTATAACCAAAGTGACCCTGTTGTTCCACATAGCATTTTTAGCAACTTCGATGACATCTAGATCTAACATCCGATCTAGTTCATCATACATAAGCTTCTGTACTTCCGGACTCACCGGATAGTACCTCATCTTCTTTGTTGGCACATTTCCGATGTCTATGACATGGCTCTCAACATGGGTTTTACCGAGGCCATATTTGGTGTAGCAGCGAAAAGCTAACTTAGCATTTTCTAACTTAATGGTGTCTTCATATGACAGAGTGTGAACTTTATTATCCTCTTCTATCTCAAGTATTTGTTTTTCCGATTCCTTGACTTCAGGCTCAATAGAAATTCTAACATTAAACTCCTTCCAAAAATCGTAACCCAATATAAGGCATTGTTTCAAGTTTGGAACTAAATAAAACATCATCTCTTTCTCCTTCTTTCCACAATGTACCTTAGCCTTTATTTTGCCTACAATTTGATGTTGTTTTCCATCGGCAGTTTTGATGCACGACTTAAAATTCAAAATTTGTGCATTTATCTTTTCTGCATTTTCGATACAATTGCTACCTTAAACTTATATTTAAATTGGGTCTGATATCATTATCCACTTCAATGCAGGCTATCTCTTTCCTTTCAGTTTTTCTTTTTACATTTCCTGTTCTAGCTTTAGCTACTTTTTTACTAATTTCAGGTATGAAATCTTTGAAAATTACATTCCTTCTTTCATTATGTTTTTGTAACCTTTCTTCATAATGTATAATTGGTTTAAGGTTTCTTATTTGGTTTACTGGGTATTGTCTTAATTTTGGAAAAAATTTATGCTGGGTATGTTTTGATTGGTTATTGTCATTGTTGCTTGTTTTTATGTCAAGTTGTGTTGTATTCACTGGGCTAAATCTTTCTGAGAACATGTGGTCCCAGTTTTGCCCATGTTCTTCTGTGGGATTCCCACGCAATTGGGACATTTGGGCGTATATTAACTGGACTAGGCCTTCTTTGAGGTTATCTTTGACAATCCTGACAATTTCGAACTCAGGACTGGGAATGCGCATTTGGTTTTTCAATTTTACTATTTCTGATATAAATATATCAGCCGTTTCTGACGGAAGTTGTCTGTGATCAATTATTTTTCTTTGGATTTCGAAATCGCTTTTGAAATTCTTAAACTTTTTAGTAAAATGATATTTCAAATGGTTCCAACCACTAAATGGGTTCTGATGTCGGAATTGCAAAACCACTCATTTGTTCTACCTGAGAGCAAATGATGAATACCTTTTAAGAAGATGTCCCAAGGACAATTATAGTCGAATCGTAACGATTCAGCACGAAAAATCAATTCTTCGACGCTTATTGTTTTGGAAGTGCCGTCGAATTTCAACCCCCATTTTTGCATTTGCAAAGGTGTCATGGGTTTATAACCATATGTCTCCCTAAAGTAGTTGGGAGTTTCATTTTGGGCTAGTTGTTGTTGCTGATACTAATAGTTTGGATGTTGAGGATTGGGTACTTGATTTCCTGACTCTAACCTTGGATAATTACTGTTTTGTTGTTGAAAATTTGGTAATGGAATTCCTATCTCTAATCTTGGAAAATTATTGTTTTGTTGTTGAAAATTATGCACCTGCTGTCTTGGCCTCGGGTAATGATTATTTTGACAATTGGGTACCGGTTGTCCTGGCACTGGCCTTTGGGGATCTAAAGAAATATTAAGAGAGAGATTTCTCAATGAGTCTATAGATTCTCTGACACGTTCTTACCTATTTTCCATAGTCCTCATTGCTTCAGATTGTGATATCTTCACAGAAGCACTGATATACTCCCTTAAAGTAGGACCATCATTGCTGTTAATAGGAGCTTCAAGGTTGACATTTTCACTCAGGGTTGGGAGTGAAGCATTTTGTGCTGAGAGGCTACTGTTTGTTTCAGTAATACATTCTTATTTATATATTACTAGCTGAAACCGATGCGCTTCGCTACCCCGAATAAGGTAAAATATACTTTGATATATTTATTTGTAGGCCAATATTCGTCACAACTGTTTGGCCCATCAAATACTTGAAATCGGATAATATATATGGGAGCTATTTCCAAATCTGAACCGATTTCAATATAAATTAGCAAATTTATTTCTAGGCTCAATTTCGTCACGCATTCCAAATTTCATTGAAATTGGATATACATATCGTGTTTAATGCATAAAATACATGAAATCGGCCGAAAATATATTTGGGAGCTATATCCAAATCTGAACCGATTTTAATATAATTTGGCAAATTTATTTCTAGACCAAAATCCTTCACACATCCAAAATTTGGAGATATTATCTGTTACCATTCTATAGATATTTGCATAAAAAATCTAAATTTTTGGAGGTACATCCGATTCTGATGCTATATCTCCGGACCAACACGGAATTTCAAGAATTTTAATAGCCTATGTTACTTTCAGGCCGTGTAGTGATATACTCAGAATTTTTCAGGAAGATCGGTTCAGCGGTTTTTGAGTCCATAAACTTCAAACAAACAAACAAACAAACGTACAAACATTTTTCTACTTTATATATATATAGATTCTGTTTCGATGTATAATAAAGATTTTAGTTGCAAAATATTTTTGTTTTAATTATTGGACTGAATTTATGTAATCATGTGCCGATTAAGTTTAATTTTTTGTTATTTTTATATGGAAATCTGTTAACAATTTCTTTCAGCTTTTCTTTTATATTAGTGTTTTCTAATATCTATTAGAAAATTAAATATCAAGAAAATGAAATTGTTTGTATATATTTGCTTTTGTGTATTTTTGAATAAAGAAACAAATAAAGTATTAATTTTGGACTAAATAACGATGTTGAAATTGGATGGAATTTTTTTAAGGTAGTAAATAGATTGCAATTTTAAAAAAATAAAAGTTGGTGGTTTGTACCTCAAGACGTTCGTGAGTATTGCTTTGGAAAAGTAACTAATATATACTTGGCTATATAGCCTTGAAATATGATTCCATTTCCTTTGCAATATCACTTGGCTCAATTGGTAACTCCAAATTTAACTCTACCTGTATATCTGTACGACGCAGTATGGATCTTAAAAATCCTCCTGGGATACCGATCTACTAGGTTAGGTTAGGTTATAGGATGCGCAGCTGCTGTATGGGCAGCCACTCCACTCGGAGACCTTGAGATCCATTGTGTTCATCCTGGATATTGAAAAAAAAAACTGGTTGAAGATATTCTGGTGTGATGTGGATACGTATGTGTGACTGTGGTTGTGTATAGATGAAGATTGTAGGTGATGTGGTTGTGGATGTAGGTTCTGGGGGTTCTGAGCTGGTGTGTGTATGACTGTTCGGAATCTTAGTTAGTGGTGGTGATTGTTGATGGATTGATGGTTATGGATGTGATTTAAATGAGACCATAGGTGTGGTGATGTGGTGTGAAAGTGTTGCCTGTGGATGAGAAGCAATTAGCGGTACGTCTGTAAAGGTAAGAAGAGGTTGTTGAGACTATAGTTGTGGTGATGTTGTTGACTAGATATGGAAATATGTGGTGAATATTGTTAGTATTGAGGTGGTGAAATTGGGTGAAATGTAGCTGGGATGCGTTAGACAATACTACTGTGTAGAGGTGGTGTTTGTCGCAATCCCAGTACGTTGGAGCCATTTCAGGCCTTTAGCAAGGTGAAGTAGATCGGACGGCTCTGCTTGGCTAAATGCTGTTAGCGCTTGGATGGTATGTACCCCCATGGTACACAGTCTTCTGGAAATGAGCATAGGACAGCGGCATAAAAGGTGCTCAATCGTCTCTATTTCTTCCTCATCCTCGCAAAGCTTACAGTAGTCTGCCAAGTCATCTTCCCATTTACTCGTCATGGATCTCGTTCTGCAATGACCCGTGATGATCCCCACTGCTAGTTTCAGGTCTGGTTTCCTCATTGAGAGCAGTGAGGCGGTTCTTGTCTTCGACGGGACTGGCCAGATTGCCCCTGATGTGCTGCAGCTGGGCAAGTTTTGCCAGTGTTGGCAGAATTTTTCTCGACCTTTTTGTATTATCTCTCTCCAGAAGTGGCACAATGTTGGCTTGATGGAGTTGTCGATTTCAATATTTTGTGACTCCGATCCGCAGCGTGCCAGTTCGTCGGCTGCCTCGTTTCCCTCGATGTTGCAATGCCCTGGGACCCAACACAAGGTGACGATTGATTTTAGTACCGATCTACTAGGTATGGTTAATGAAGAGTTTGGTTTATGGAAAAATTTAAATTTTTGGGTGGCTCGGAAGTTGAGCGCCCTATATGTAACAGTCTGATCTAGCGGCTGTGGTACAAGATGTTTTTGGCTGCGGCTTAGTTCGCCGGATGGGTAGGTTCTTTATCCGCATCGACTGTACACATAAAATTTGTTTGTACCAGGATTTTGTGTTACGAAATTTTAGTTTAAACTCAATTCAAAATGATAAATGAAAGTGGAGGAAAGAATAAATGATAAAAATGTGAAACGGAAAACAACCATTTACAAACCTTATATTTTCCACAATTTAGTCAACAAAATAAATACATACAGATATCCATATTAAATGAGGCCAAGATGATGAACCTCCATGGCTACCCAACCCTTATGACTTTTCAGACATCCTATGGTATCTCCTATGCCATGTTAGTTTCCTAAAGAGAAATACCCCATTGTTGAGAAATCTACTACATGACTACTATTCAGCCCATGTTTAAGTTAGGAATCAAAACGTACTATTTGTTAAATTTCAAAGATTTAAAAATATGATTTTGTATTTCATTTTCTTTTCTTAAATTTTAACAATATTTTCTTATCTAGACCGACTATATATTTTAATTTTTTAATAATATAAATTCTCGACCTCAATATAATTGCATGAGTGCTAAATGGTTCATTTAACTTATAACATTTTGTATCAATACATTTTTTTAATACTAAATTAATCTCTTTAAAGCATGCTTTTAAATATTATTTGGTTTTTTCTTGTTTTCTGTTTTTAAATTTTAATATACTTATTTACGATAATGATTTATGATATTTAACCTTTAACTTGGGAGGTGAAAATGTAGGACGTACTTTTTGACGTGGTGGTAAATTTTACACCTATACATATTCTTTAATATTTCTTTATATATTATCTTTTTTTTAATATTTCGCATTTTTTGTATGTTAGCAAATAATAAAATAATATCATATCAAACCACGTACTTCGTTTTTTTTTAAAAAATTAGGCCCTACATTTCACAGACCTTTTTTTAATCCAACAAAAAAGACATATTTTATTTTTAGAAAAAATAAAGAATATAACAGTACTTATGAACGTGAAATTACATTTTTGACAGTCAGGCGTACGTATTAAATAAAAATACAGAGATCATTCAAAAACACACGTTTTTTAAAAATCTGCAGGGTACCAAATAGTTGATTTATCATTCATATTGATCGTACACTGTACACATACATATGGGTTTGCTGCATGCCATTTACCCCCCGATTACACATGCAAGTAACTTGCAGACAGTTGTGTATTCATATTATAGTCGAAACTTCAATTTTTTCGAACTGACACTTGCATGTGTAAACATTCGGAAAAAATTTGAAGTTACTTTCAAAGCACTTACATTGATTACTGACAAGGAAATTTTGTCGGCAGTGAGGTTGTTAGTTGGTGTGGCAGTGAATATGTGTGAGTGTATTGGTGTTTAACATATTTTCGAGTCCCTGGGATATATTTTAGATGGGGCTATTGAGTCCTTGCCAAAGATCCTAGTAATGATTTCACATAGGTAGCCTTTGGTTATGTTCAATTCAGGATGGACCATCACCGTCAACTTTGCAGAACGTATCATCCTCTTCTAGCAATTTACTTATTATAGGAACACTGATTTGCTGTGAAAATGGCATAATTGAATATGCAGAATATATAATTCATACGCCAAATTTGACGTGTGGTCAAAACTTTTCCATGAAATTCATACGTCGTATTGGACGTGTGGTCATTTTTTTACATAGGATACCTACGTTAGTTTGGAGGTGGTGATAAAATATTTTCTATGCCACAGTGACAAAAACTTGGACGTGGGGTATTTTTACACCACCGTAAGCATTTCTCCTCACTTGCTAGTCATATGACAACCAAAACATTACTGACTACTTACGCCAAGGAAATATGAAGATACGCGGAAAATTAGAGCGATCACTTAAAGCATGCGAGAGTAGTTACCACCTCCACAGTTAATAAAAATGATTTTTACTTTTTTGTTTTAAGGTTGATCTTTTTAGGTTTCAAGACATTGTGAGTTTGTGTTTGAGTAATAAAAAGCACCCTAAGGTATGCTTTAGCTACGGGTTAATTAAATTTCCAAAACATTTACATCAATGACATATTTTGTACCACCGTGTACTAATTTAACATTACATTTCTCGATATTGATTTCTGCAAACATTGCACACACGTTTCCTTTTTCAACATTGCAACCTTATTTTTTATTTTACCATTTC
Organism: Musca autumnalis; assembly: GCF_047663935.1. Taxonomy (NCBI): domain Eukaryota; kingdom Metazoa; phylum Arthropoda; class Insecta; order Diptera; family Muscidae; genus Musca; species Musca autumnalis. Next base: position 67,122,500 of record NW_027411866.1, on the reverse strand, counting down.
ATGTTTTGCAGACAAAATTATGGAAAACATAATTTTTCTTAAACACACTTTTGCTAACCAATAATTCTATGAATTAAACCATAATGTTGCAAAGAAACAGAAAACGATTAATAAGCTATTTTAGTTTTCAATTCTGTTATTTACGATTAATAAGCTATTTTATTTTTCAATTCTGTTATTTACGATTAATAAGCTATTTTATTGTATTCAATTTAGTTATAAGAACGGAATGTAATTATTTACCTTTCAGTCATATTTTTGATTCGCAATAATAAAGTTATAAGTAGCAGAAGCTACGAAAAACAAAAAATAATTTTTGTTTTTTTAATAACTCGGAAGAGTAAAACTAAAACTACTAACACCACAAAATAAACATAAACAACATCCCAGCTAGCATTTGGAAGATTGATTTTTTAAAAATCAGATTGCGGAGTCTTTTTAGAGTCCTTTTGGTGATCAAAAACTGATTAAGTCGCTTGTATGATCAGAAAGGGACTCGAAAGCGACTCCCTGTAATGATTAAAAAGAGTTCAATTTAAAATACAACAACAAATGCGTAGCAATCACAAATAAATCATTGAGGCGTTTAAAATGTGACTATTTTTTCGTTATTTATTGTCACATTCTGATCTCCATGAAGACTGAAAAATGCTTAATCAAAAAAGGGTCATGCAGCTGTTTGAAAAATTATTATAATTATGAATCGCCTGATCATATTTTGAACAGTTAGGTGATTAAAAACGGATTGTTTTGTTCTATTTTTGTTTGGTTATGAATAATTCTCATACACACTTTCTATAAAACTTTGATATAAATGTAACGTAAAATATTAAGTGTATAGACAAACACAACACATGTTCAGGTTTTGCCAAGTGAAATGAAGAGGCAGTATACTAACCAACGCGCAACATAAAGGATAATTAAAAGACATAACAAAGCAGAAAAGACAATAAAACAAAGGAAAGGAACAAAAAAGAAGCTGAGGAGCCTTCCTAAACCAAAGGCGAAACATGCATGTCACACAGTGGTGATTGTGTGGGTTCGTATCGTCGGCTTTCCTTTTTCAAAAAGCATCTTGGTCAGTAAGCTCGTCTCTAACGAGAAATTAATTAAAAAATTAATAAAAAATGACCTTCGCCTAATAGGCAAAATTTTCAAATAAAAAATAAAAATCAGCTTGAGCCAGGCTGGGGTTCGAACCCACGTCCTTGAAAAACACATGGAAAAAAGTGTTGTCACGGCGTGTTAGTGTTCAGAACCAAACTCATAACTTTCAAAGGCTACGCTAAAGCGTTTGTCATGAAAGCCATACAAAGATTTGAACAAAAAATTCAACTTTGTAAAAAAACAACTTGCATTTGAAAGAGGAAATAAGTTAGAGGATAGCGAAGCCGCCCCACAGTCGATGTGTCTGAGGAGCCTTCCTAAACCAAAGGCGAAACATGCATGTCACACAGTGGTGATTGTGTGGGTTCGTATCGTCGGCTTTCCTTTTTCAAAAAACATCTTGGTCAGTAAGCTCGTCTCTAACGAGAAATTAATTAAAAAATTAATAAAAAATAACCTTCGCCTAATAGGCAAAATTTTCAAATAAGAAATTTTTTTAATTTATATCGTCTAATAAAAATACTCATTAAGACTCATAAAAATGGACAAAAATGACTCGAAACTAATGCAGAGGAAGACTCATTTGTGTTTTGTTTAGAAGAGTCGCCTGAGGTTACGCTTTTTCCTCCCGACAAAGGAGTCATTTATGATCAGAAAATGAGCTCATATTCCAGCTTTTTAATCGTGCAGTAGGATCAAAAAAGACTCGAATTTGATTAAAATTTTCAAAAAATGCTGGCTGGGATAAACAAACGTTAACACTGCTCTAACAAACTTGCGGTTAACAGCTGCCTTCTAACATAATCGATAACAAGCACACCGATTTCGATTACTACAATCAAAGCTAACACAGTGTTCACACTGCATAATTTTTTCCCGTAAATGAGCAATAAAAGAACGTTAACATCAACCTCGCCAGAACAAATTCAAAGTTCAATAAAAAACACTCTTCTTCGAAAAAACATGGCTAATTCTCAACAAGATGTGTTTTCTTGTAGTAAATTATCGGAGGTATTAGATGATAAGCTGAGAGACGTGGCTAAAAAAGATGATATAAATGCACTGAGAACAGAAATTGATCAACTCAAGGAGGAAAACGTTAAACTCAAAGATGATATTAAAAAATTATTTAACCGCCTGGAGATTGTAGACCGCAAATCTCGTTCTACAAACATCGTAGTAAATGGTCTGTTCTGCTCTGTCCCTCAGTTGGCAAAAAATAAGTTTTTGGACATGGTTGGTTTGGTTGGTTTACGTGGTGGCTACACTTTATAGCCTCAATTACATACTAATAATACCGTTTTGAAGACCACACCACTCGTTCAAGGATTGTTATTTCGTAGTATTAAATTGGCAGTTAAATCCAGCCTGATGAGTTGAGAAATCGTAGAAGGTCTCCCGGACCTACTTCGGCTATCTCGGCGATATTATGAAGGAACGGCTGTCCTATAGCTTTAAGTCGTCGTTGCATTAGTGCAGGGCAGGAACAGAGGAGGTGCTCAACAGTTTCCTCCTCTTCTTCATATCCGCAGCTGCGACAGTGGTCGTTGTGTGGTATATTTAAGCGCATTGCGTGGTTACCGATAGCCCAGTGACCGGTTAACACTGCAATAAGTCTTGCCAGGTTCCGTCGATTTTGGCTGATTAGGAACTTTGTGCGTTTGGCGTTGTATTGAGGCCATGTAGATTTTGATATTCGGCATGTTTCCGTTCTGTCCCATCTACTCTCGGCCAATGATAGATAGTATTTGAAGATATCCCCTTTAACTACTCCCATTGGTGTTGCGACTGACGCATTTGGGAGTTCGTTAGAGGCGGATCCTGCTCTGGCCAGTTCGTCCGCTTTTTCGTTCCCATCCAGTCCCTTATGGCCTGGGATCCAGGTGAGAGTTACTCTTGACAGACGCCCTAGTTTAGCAGGTTCTTCTTTACAATCTTTCACTAGCTTCAATGTGGCAGAGTTTTATTTTAGTGCAAGGAGTGCCGCTTGACTGTCGACAAAAATTCCTATCGAGTTTGGTGTGTGGAGTTGTAAGTGAATAAAACAAGCTTCCTTTATGGCCAGTATGGATGGATGTAGATATATTTGCATCATATGAGAAAACACCAGAACCGACTCCATATTTCATCTTGGAACCATCTGTGTATACATTGATGTCATGATCTGTCATTGGTGATCCATTATTCCATTCTTTCCTGCTTGGAAATTTGACTTCAAAAGGCTGATCAAAAGTCATTGTAGGAGCGCAGTAATCAGCAGTAGTTGCTATTTCTTTTGGTAGTTTGTGAAGCATGCACGCATGTCCTTAGGCTCTATCGCTCCATACTCCTAGAGCCCGCAGCCTTGCCGCATTACATGTTGCAGTTGCTTTGATGTGTATGTCTATTGGCAGAATGTGCATCATAACATTGAGGGCTTCAGCCGGACAAGTCCGAATTGCCCCCGTCACCCCGATGTATGCTGATCTTTGTATGCTATATAGTTTTTTTCTGTGTAGTTTTCTTTTCCACTGCTGGCCACCATACTAGTGCTCCATATGTGAGAATTGGTCTTATTATACTGGTGTACATCCATAACACCATTTTAGGTTTAAGGCCCCAACGGCTCCCAAACATTTTGCGACACGTATAGTATGCAACGGTTGCTTTGTGAGCACGATGTTCCATGTTACGTTTCAATGATAGCTTTGAATCTGAACAAACCAGAGACGAGTATTACCACATCGTCCGCATAAGCAACCACCTTAATCCCCATATGGTAAAGTTTGATAAGGATTTCGTTAATGACAAGGAGCCAAAGCAGTGGGGATATAACTCCTCCCTGTGGAGTTCCTCTGTTTACGTACTTTGACAGCGTACTGTTTCCTAGTGAGACAGTAATAACTCTACTTTGCAGCATGGTGGTTATCCAGCTACTGATGAATGATTCCACGCCAAAGTTATCTAGAGCTTGTTTTATTGCTGTTGTACTGACATTATTGAAGGCACCTTCGTAGAAGGTCTCCCGGACCTACTTCGGCTATCTCGGCGATATTATGAAGGAACGGCTGTGCTATAGCTTTAAGTCGTCGTTGCATTAGTGCAGGGCAGGAACAGAGGAGGTGCTCAACAGTTTCCTCCTCTTCTTCATATCCGCAGCTGCGACAGTGGTCGTTGTGTGGTATATTTAAGCGCATTGCGTGGTTACCGATAGCCCAGTGACCGGTTAACACTGCAATAAGTCTTGCCAGGTTCCGTCGATTTTGGCTGATTAGGAACTTTGTGCGTTTGGCGTTGTATTGAGGCCATGTAGATTTTGATATTCGGCATGTTTCCGTTCTGTCCCATCTACTCTCGGCCAATGATAGATAGTATTTGAAGATATCCCCTTTAACTACTCCCATTGGTGTTGCGACTGACGCATTTGGGAGTTCGTTAGAGGCGGATCCTGCTCTGGCCAGTTCGTCCGCTTTTTCGTTCCCATCCAGTCCCTTATGGCCTGGGATCCAGGTGAGAGTTACTCTTGACAGACGCCCTAGTTTAGCAAGTTCTTCTTTACAATCTTTCACTAGCTTCAATGTGGCAGAGTTTTATTTTAGTGCAAGGAGTGCCGCTCGACTGTCGACAAAAATTCCTATCGAGTTTGGTGTGTGGAGTTGTAAGTGAATAAAACAAGCTTCCTTTATGGCCAGTAATGGATGTAGATATATTTGCATCATATTACAAAACACCAGAACCGACTCCATATTTCATCTTTTAACCATCTGTGTATACATTGATGTCATGATCTGTCATTGGTGATCCATTATTCCATTCTTTCCTGCTTGGAAATTTGACTTCAAAAGGCTGATCAAAAGTCATTGTAGGAGCGCAGTAATCAGCAGTAGTTGCTATTTCTTTTGGTAGTTTGTGAAGCATGCACGCATGTCCGTAGGCTCTATCGCTCCATACTCCTAGAGCCCGCAGCCTTGCCGCATTACATGTTGCAGTTGCTTTGATGTGTATGTCTATTGGCAGAATGTGCATCATAACATTGAGGGCTTCAGCCGGACAAGTCCGAATTACCCGGTCACCCCGATGCATGCTGATCTTTGTATGCTATATAGTTTTTTTCTGTGTAGTTTTCTTTTCCACTGCTGGCCACCATACTAGTGTTCAATATGTGAGAATTGGTCTTATTATACTGGTGTACATCCATAACACCATTTTAGGTTTAAGGCCCCAACGGCTCCCAAACATTTTGCGACACGTATAGTATGCAACGGTTGCTTTGTGAGCACGATGTTCCATGTTACGTTTCAATGATAGCTTTGAATCTGAACAAACCAGAGACGAGTATTACCACATCGTCCGCATAAGCAACCACCTTAATCCCCATATGGTCAAGTTTGATAAGGATTTCGTTAATGACAAGGAGCCAAAGCAGTGGGGATATAACTCCTCCCTGTGGAGTTCCTCTGTTTACGTACTTTGACAGCGTACTGTTTCCTAGTGAGACAGTAATAACTCTACTTTGCAGCATGGTGGTTATCCAGCTACTGATGAATGATTCCACGCCAAAGTTATCTAGAGCTTGTTTTATTGCTGTTGTACTGACATTATTGAAGGCACCTTCTATATCAAGAAAAGCAGCCAAGGTGTATTGGTTTTGTTCTAAGGATTTGTCGATAGTCCTAACAACTTCGTGTAGGGCTGTATCTGTCTAGCGTCCCTTTATGGTGGCGTGTAGGCATGCCCCATTCTGCAGTGGTGATAGGGGACAGCTTTCCCTTCTTGTCGTTAGCCACGGCAACCATCAGGTCGTCCTTAACGTCGTTTCTAGAGGTTTTGGCTTCCTCGTATTCCCCGAAGATTGTAGTGTATTTTATTTTGTCCAGCTCATCCCGTTCGTGGACCGTACCATTTGCAGCATTCTTGGCGATCTTGCCTAGAATGAATATTGCCTTCTGGTATAGGGCCTTTCGAACGTCGGCTGGACTTTTCTTTTTCTTATTGGTTTGTGTAGTTTTACCATCCTCAGAGACGGTCAGAGTTGCTGTTTTTGTGGTTGTCTGATGAAGTGTGTCAGAACCGACAACACTTAGTTGGCTAGCTACCACCCTCGGAAGAGTTGCCAGACTGCAACCGAGGAGTTTTGTTTTTATTTTCTATTGTATTTTTCTCCATATGTTGTTCCCACGAGTGTGCCGTAAGGGGATGGACCATCGTACGCAGTGACGGCTTGCGCAGACTAGGCTACTAATAAGTACAACTCGACCCGTCGAACAGACTTCTTTAGACACTAGTCGGCCATTCGGACCCTCAGCACAACTCCCACTAGCTTAAAAGTGTATATATATGTCACTCGTCCCAAAGATGATCTGTGGAGCAAAATCAGTTCACCTCCTGGGCTCGTGACAATTCCCTCCTCCTTTTGCAACCGGGCTTGGGACCGTCTTTGGCGGAGTTTTGGACATATGCAAGAGAGAGAAAAGTACCGATATTAATATATCTCGTACTAGAATTTTATCATCGGGGAAGTCCGCAATATTCTCGTTAGCCACTGCTAGCCAAGTGCAAACAATTTTAGCTGCGAAAAGGAAACTAGTTGAGCAAAAAATATTCATCCAGAGAGACTACACTTACGAGGAACAAAACACCCGTTATCACCTCAGGCAAATTAGTAAAGCTGTATCTCATAAAAAGGAATTGAAATTTTGTCTTGGCGAGTTCTGTATTTATATTAATGATAAGAAGTTCACCTGGTCAAATGGTAAAATTATAGCCTTATCCGAGCATGATGCCAAATTTATAACAGACGTACTAACTGATAGTTCCCAAACATACGAAGTTACTGTAAATGAGCCAACTAATAGAAATAAGTCGCAATAGCAGTATGAGTTATGCCATTTACTATCTTACACTGTTGCTAATCTGCAAAACTCCTTAAACTTTGGCAATTTTATCTCTTATTTGAATAAGTTTGAAATCTTTTTCCTATTTGAAACTCATGTTCTGCAAGATAAACAGAACAAATTTTCATCTTTCTTTCATAACTACTGCATTCAATGGGTTGAAGCTAGTAAAATATGTATAGGTTTTTTTACTGACTGCCAATTTTTATGGTAATTTGTTTTATTTTATCCCGGTATACCTAAATTGCACTAGCTGGAAAAATGATGTTGAGAAGTTTGAAGTATTTTTACAAAGTTTTAGTCCAGAAAATTACTGCATCATTGGAGATTTCTATGCTCGTATTGATGAAGAGCAGATTTTAGATAAAAACATCTTACGCAATCTACCTCTTATAAAAGAATGAAGAGTATCTAAAGACAAGATCATTAATGCACAAGGTAGAAAACTATTAAACATTGTATAAGATATAGGTGGAATCTTTGTTAACGGCAGAGCATTGGGAGATGAGAATGGGGATTATAGCTTCTGTGGAGTTATGGGTAGCTCAGTTATTGACTACTGTGTTTGTCCATTAAATTTTCTTAACTACATTAATAACTTCCAGATAGGTTCTGAACCTTTCTCTGACCATATACCCTTATGCTTTGATATCAAGATTTCTCTTTACATAAATTATGAAAAGTCCCAGAATAATTTAAAACGGGAATCTTGAAGACATTTTTAATATACAATCGTTTCAAAATAACACATCAGTGGATGGCATGGTTAAATTGGTGACAGATACGATAAAACTAGCAAATGTTAAACCCCGGAAAAATAAGTTTTTTAAGCCAAAACAGAACTGGTTTGACTGGAGTTGTTACCGCCTAAGGACAGTAATGCGTAAAAACTTAAAAGAATATAGAAGGAGTCTTTGCACTACAAATAGTACAAGATATTATGCCTCAAGAGCTAAATTTCAAAATATCTGTAAAAAGAAAAAATTGGAATTATACAATAACAATTTAAAACGGTTGGATTCTGTGAGTTGTAGCAAAGATTGGTGGAACCTCTCTAATTCCATGAAAAATCGTAATGTCGTTCCTGTAAGTACATTAAGTGCCAATGACTTTAAATCACATTTTGGGGCATTGTTGTCAAGCACAGATGCACAGAAAATAATTTGGTGCCAGCCTTACTGGCTTGACCCTATTCTAGATTCCCCAATTGAGATATGCGAACTCCATGCAGTTTTGAAGAAACTACAATTGAACAAATCTCCTGGTGAAGACGGTATCCCATATGAATACTACAAATACGCTCCCACATACTTTCGTAACTATTTACTAACAGTATTCAATAGAATCTTCCTTCGCGAGGATATTCCATTATCTTTCAAGAGATCAGTACTGATTCCATTATTCAAAAAAGGCGACCCTAACGCGGCTACCAACTATAGAGGACTATCCCTCATAAATACTCTATGCAAAATTTTCTGTAGCATACTACTAAATAGGGTGTCTGAATGGGTGAACAGAAACAATGTATTAAACGAATTCGAAGCCGGTTTCCGAAAAGGGTACTCCACGGTTGACAATATCTTCAATCTAACTAGCATAGTAAATCTCAATAACCTCAAAAACAATCGTACATAAGTTTTCTTTGTCGATTTCTCTTCGGCATTTGACTTAATCCCAAGGAACAGCTTATTTTATAATCTTTCAAGCCTAGGATTATCGTTTAAAATCGTCAGAATTTTACAGTCTTTATACACAAACTCAAACAGCAGGATTTGGGATGGAAACAATTTTTCAGATTTTTTCTCAGCGAAATCGGGTGTGAGGCAAGGCTGTATCCTCAGTCCATTATTGTTTTCGCTTTTTTAAATGATTTACCAAATATTCCCTAGCACGGTATAAGTGTGGCAAATACAAACATAAAAATAGCAGACGACATCGTTATACTGTCAAATACCCTACAAGAACTCCAGGAAATGATAGATGTATTACAAATTTATTGCGAATTGTGGAGTTTAAAAGTCAACCTTTCTAAATCCAAAGTGATGATTTTTCGCAAAGGCGGAAGAATATCTAGCTATCTTTACTGGCAATTTGGTGACGAGAGCCAATTGAAATAGTTAATAACTATAAATATTTTGGAGTAGACTTATCCTTTAACTTATCATTCAACAAACACATACAAAAAAAAAACTTACATCCTCAAAGATAGCCATTAACTCTACATGGTCTAAGTATATTTCACATAAACAAATATCACATGTTAATAAGTTAAATATATTTGATGCTTGCTCCAAGTCTATAATGTTTTATGCTGCTCAAGTTTGGGGTTGCAAAGATATGATGAAGTTGAAAATCTATTTCGTTTCTTCATCAAGAAGATTTTGTTCCTCCTGAAAATACTCCGTCCTATGTTCTTCATATCGAAACTGGTTGGAATTCATTATTAACCTCCACGTTAAAGCTTCATTTCGATTACATAAATAAAGTGTTAAAGTTTAACCAGCAAAGACTTCCACGAATTTTAGCTGAGGCAATCATAATCCAGAAAATAAGTTGGGCACGAGACTGGGCTAATATTTGCTCCGTTCTGCAATACTCTCCCGATGATAGCAGTGTACCAATTTGTTTATATTCCAAAAAAATTATAGAATTACTTGTTACCAAAGAACACCAAGATTTCTGTACAAATGCATTAAACTCACAACATCATGATAAAACAAAGGAAAGGAACAAAAAAGAATAAAAAGAAATTTTTTTAATTTATATCGTCTAATAAAAATACTCATTAATGACTCCCTAAAGACTCATGAAAATGGGCAAAAATGACTCGAAACTAATGCAGAGGAAGACTCATTTGTGATTTGTTTAGAAGAGTCGCCTAAGGTTACGTTGTTCCTCCCGACAAAGGAGTAATTTATGATCAGAAAATGAGCTCATATTCCAGATTTTTAATCGTGCAGTAGGATCAAAAAAGACTCGAATTTGTTTAAAATTTTCAAAAAATGCTGGCTGGGATAAACAAACGTTAACACTGCTCTAACAAACTTGCGGTTAACAGCTGTCTTCTAACATAATCGATAACAAGCACACCGATTTCGATTACTACAATCAAAGCTAACACAGTGTTCACACTGCATAAATTTTTCCCGTAAATGAGCAATAAAAGAACGTTAACATCAACCTCGCCAGAACAAATTCAAAGTTCACCAAAAAAACACTCTTCTTCGAAAAACATGGCTAATTCTCAACAAGATGTGTTTTCTTGTAGTAAATTATCGGAGGTATTAGATGATAAGCTGAGAGACGTGGCTAAAAAAGATGATATAAATGCACTCAGAACAGAAATTGATCAACTCAAGGAGGAAAACGTTAAACTCAAAGATGATATTAAAAAATTATCTAACCGCCTGGAGATTGTAGACCGCAAATCTCGTTCTACAAACATCGTAGTAAATGGTCTGTTCTGCTCTGTCCCTCAGTCGGTAAAAAATAAGTTTTTGGACATGGTTGGTTTACGTGGTGGCTACACTTTATAGCCTCAATTAGTATGTAAGGAATACCGTTTTGAAAACCACACCACTCGTTCAAGGATTGTTATTTCGTAGTATTAAATTGGCAGTTAAATCCAGCCTGATGAGTTGAGAAATCGTAGAAGGTCTCCCGGACCTACTTCGGCTATCTCGGCGATATTATGAAGGAACGGATGTCCTATAGCTTTAAGTCGTCGTTGCATTAGTGCAGGGCAGGAACAGAGGAGGTGCTCAACAGTTTCCTCCTCTTCTTCCTCTCCGCAGCTGCGACAGTGGTCGTTGTGTGGTATATTTAAGCGCATTGCGTGGTTACCGATAGCCCAGTGACCGGTTAACACTGCAATAAGTCTTGGCATCTGTGTATACATTGATGTCATTATCTGTCATTGGTGATCCATTATTCCATTCTTTCCTGCTTGGAAATTTGACTTCAAAAGGCTGATCAAAAGTCATTGTAGGAGCGCAGTAATCAGCAGTAGTTCCTATTTCTTTTGGTAGCTTGTGAAGCACGCACGCATGTCCGTAGGCTCTATCGCTCCATACTCCTAGAGCCCGCAGCCTTGCCGCATTACATGTTGCAATTGCTTCGATGTGTATGTCTATTGGCAGAATGTGCATCATAACATTGAGGGCTTCAGCCGGACAAGTCCGAATTGCCCCCGTCACCCCGATGCATGCTGATCTTTGTATGCTATATAGTTTTTTCTGTGTAGTTTTCTTTTCCACTGCTGGCCACCATACTAGTGCTCCATATGTGAGAATTGGTCTTATTATACTGGCGTACATCCATAACACCATTTTAGGTTTAAGGCCCCAACGGCTCCCAAACATTTTGCGACACGTATAGTATGCAACGGTTGCTTTGTGAGCACGATGTTCCATGTTACGTTTCCATGATAGCTTTGAATCTAGGATGACGCCTAGGTACTTGGCGTGATCTGATAGGGGTATTTCTTGACCTCTTAGTCGTGGTAGATTAGGTGTTGAATATTTGATCTTTGTGGTGAATAGTACCATCTCAGTTTTCCCTGGATTCACACCCAGTCCACAGCTTGTGGCCCAAGTATCTAGTGATTTCAGGGCCCCGTTCATGATGTCACTTATCACGGATGGCAACAAACCAGAGACGAGTATTACCACATCGTCCGCATAACCAACCACCTTATTCCCCATATGGTCAAGTTTTTTAGTTTTTAGTTTTTTTTTTGTCCAGCTCATCCCGTTCGTGGACCGTACCATTTGCAGCATTCTTGGCGATCTTGCCTAGAATGAATTTTGCCTTCTGGTATAGGGCCTTTCGAACGTCGGCTGTACTTTTCTTTTTCTTATTGGTTTGTGTAGTTTTACCATCCTCAGAGACGGTCAGAGTTGCTGTTTTGTGGTTGTCTGATGAAGTGTGTCAGAACCGACAACACTTAGTTGGCTAGCTACCAGCTCCTGGCTGGATGCTAAAAGGTCATCCTCGGAAGAGTTGCCAGACTGCAACCGAGGAGTTTTGTTTTTATTTTCTATTGTATTTTTCTCCATATGTTGTTCCCACGAGTGTGTCGTAAGGGGATGGACCATCGTACGCTGTGACGGCTTGCGCAGACTAGGCTACTAATAAGTACAACTCCACCCGTCGAACAGACTTCTTTAGACACTAGTCGGCCATTCGGACCCTCAGCACAACTCCCACTACCTTAAAAGTGTATATATATGTCACTCGTCCCAAAGGTGATCTGTGGAGCAAAATCAGTTCACCTCCTGGGCTCATGACAATTCCCTCCTCCTTTTGCAACCGGGCTTGGGACCGTCTTTGGCGGAGTTTTGGACATATGCAAGAGAGTGATTAGTACCGATATTAATATATCTCGTACTAGAATTTTATCATCGGGGAAGTCTGCCATATTCTCGTTAGCCACTGCTAGCCAAGTGCAAACAATTTTAGCTGCGAAAAGGAAATTAGTTGAGCAAACAATATTCATCCAGAGAGACTACACTTACGAGGAACAAAACACCCGTTATCACCTCAGGCAAATTAGTAAAGCTGTATCTCATAAAAAGGAATTGAAATTTCGTCTTGGCGAGTTCTGTATTTATATTAATGATAAGAAGTTCACCTGGTCAAATGGTAAAATTATGGCCTTATCCGAGCATGATGCCAAATTTATAACAGACGTACTAACTGATAGTTCCCAAACATACGAAGTTACTGTAAATGAGCCAACTAATAGAAATAAGTCGCAATAGCAGTATGAGTTATGCCATTTACTATCATACACTGTTGCTTATCTGCAAAACTCCTTAAACTTTGGCAATTTTATCTCTTATTTGAATAAATTTGAAATCTTTTTCCTATTTGAAACTCATGTTGTGCAAGATAAACAGAACAATTTTCATCTTTCTTTCATAACTACTGCATTCAATGGGTTGAAGCTAGTAAAATATATAGATCTGGTCGTGCAAAAGATGGTTGTTTGTTTGGTTATTAAAAGGATATAAAAGACAAATTTCAATTGAAATTTGTAAAAATTCACGGCTTTATTTTACTGACTGCCAATTTTTATGGTAATTTGTTTTATTTTATCCCGGTATAACTAAATTGCACTAGCTGGAAAAATGATGTTGAGAAGTTTGAAGTATTTTTACAAAGTTTTAGTCCAGAAAATTACTGCATCATTGAAGATTTCAATGCACGTATTGGTGAAGAGCAGATTTTAGATAAAAACATCTTACGCAATCTACCTCTTATTAAAGAACGAAGAGTATCTAAAGACAAGATCATTAATGCAAAAGGTAGAAAACTATTAAACATTGTAGAAGATATAGGTGGAATTTTTGTTAACGGCAGAGCATTGGGAGATGAGAATGGGGATTATAGCTTCTGTAGAGTTATGGGTAGCTCAGTTATTGACTACTGTGTTTGTTCATTAAATTTTCTTAACTACATTAATAACTTCCAGATAGGTTCTGAACCTTTCTCTATATACCCTTATGCTTTGATATCAAGATTCCTCTTTACATAAATTATGAAAAGTCCCAGAATATTTTAGAACGGGAATCTTGAAAACATTTTTAATATACAATCGTTTCAAAATAACACATCAGTGGATGGCATGGTTAAATTGGTGACAGATACGATAAAACTAGTAAATGTTAAACCCCGCAAAAATAAGTTTTTTTAGCCAAAACAGAACTGGTTTGACTGGAGTTGTTACCGCCTAAGGACAGTAATGTGTAAAAACTTAAAAGAATATAGAAGGAGTCATTGCACTACAAATAGAACAAGATATTATGCCTCAAGAGCTAAATTTCAAAATATCTGTAAAAAGAAAAAGTTGGAATTATACAATAACAATTTAAAACGGTTGGATTCTGTGACTTGTAGCAAAGATTGGTGGAACCTCTCTAATTCCATGAAAAATCGTAATGTCGTTCCTGTAAGTACATTAAGTGCCAATGACTTTAAATCACATTTTGGGGCATTGTTTTCAAGCACAGACAATGCACAGAAAATAATTTGGTGCCAGCCTTACTGGCTTGACCCTATTCTAGATTCCCCAATTGAGATATGCGAACTCCATGCAGTTTTGAAGAAACTACAATTGAACAAATCTCCTGGTGAAGACGGTATCCCATATGAATACTACAAATACGCACCCACATACTTTCGTAACTATTTACTAACAGTATTCAATAAAATCTTCCTTCGAGAGGATATTCCATTATCTTTCAAGAGATCAGTACTGATTCCATTATTCAAAAAAGGCGACCCTAACGCGGCTACCAACTATAGAGGACTATCCCTCATAAATACTCTATGCAAAATCTTCTGTAGCATACTACTAAATAGGGTGTCTGAATGGGTGAACAGAAGCAATGTATTAAACGAATTCGAAGCCGGTTTCCGAAAAGGGTACTCCACGGTTGACAATATCTTCAATCTAACTAGCATTGTAAATCTCAATAACCTCAAAAACAATCGTACATAAGTTTTCTTTGTCGATTTCTCTTCGGCATTTGACTTAATCCCAAGGAACAGCTTATTTTATAAACTTTCAAGCCTTGGATTATCGTCTAAAATCGTCAGAATTTTACAGTCTTTATACACAAACTCAAACAGCAGGATTTGGGATGGAAACAATTTTTCATATTTTTTCTCAGCGGAATCGGGTGTGAGGCAAGGCTGTATCCTCAGTCCATTATTGTTTTCGCTTTTTTTTAAATGATTTACCAAATATTCTCCCGCACGGTATAAGTGTGGCAAATACAAACATAAAAATTTTATTGTATGCAGACGACATCGTTATACTGTCAAATACCCCTCAAGAACTCCAGGAAATGATAGATGTATTACAAAATTATTGCGAATTGTGGAGTTTAAATGTCAACCTTTCTAAATCCAAAGTGATGATTTTTCGCAAAGGCGGAAGAATATCTAGCAATCTTTACTGGCAATTTGGTGACGAGCCAATTGAAATAGTTAATAACTATAAATATCTTGGAGTAGACTTATCCTTTAACTTATCATTCAACAAACACATACAAAGTAAACTTACATCCTCAAAGATAGCCATTAACTCTACATGGTCTAAGTATATTTCACATAAACAAATATCACATGTTAATAAGTTAAAGATATTTGATGCATGCTCCAAGTCTATAATGTTTTATGCTGCTCAAGTTTGGGGTTGCAAAGATATGATGAAGTTGAAAATCTATTTCGTTTCTTCATCAAGAAGATTTTGTTCCTCCTGAAAATACTCCGACCTATGTTCATTATTTATTATTTTTTTCATTATTTATTATTCATTATTTACCTCCACGTTAAAGCTTCATTTCGATTACATAAATAAAGTGTTATAGCTTAACCAGCAAAGACTTCCACGAATTTTAGCTGAGGCAATCATAATCCAGAAAATAGGATAGGTTAGGTTAGGTTGATAAGAGGGGTGATCCTAGATCACTACATGCCCATGTGGACATACACTTAAGCCATAAGTAGGCCTGTTGTGCGCTCTAATTTTTGGGTTATGGAGGATTATCTTTTTTTTTACTTAGTCTAGGATCTCTGTCCTATTTACATAGTCTCTGATCTTTTTGAACTCGATTGTCCTAATTTGGTCGAGTCCTGGTATAATGTGATTCCCTATAATGGCAGAGGTAATGTTCCAACGTTTCGTCGTCCTCTCCGCATGCTCTGCATTCACTGTTTTCTGCACAACCTATTTTGTGCAGATGCGCTTTTAGACCTAGGTGACCTGTAAGGATTCCTGTCAGTCTACTAATATCTTTTTTACTTAATAAAAGTAATTCTTTTGTTTTGTCCTCGTCTGGGTTTCCCCATAGGATTTTTGTGTTTTTTCCCTTCTCTTCACTACTCCAGAGGGATACATGTGCATTTTTTGCCCATGTCTTTAGTTCTAGTCGCGTAGCTTTAAACGGCTTAGCGTTTTCTAGACTTACCGTGGGTTGCTCCTTGGCTTGTTTTGCCAAGGAGTTTGCTATTTCATTACCCCTAATCCCGGTATGCCCTGGTACCCATATAATGTTTACCTTTCCGTGTTAGGAGTAATTATTTATAGATTTAATACATTCCAAGACAGTTCTAGATTTCACTGTCTTGGTTGATATAGCTCTAATGGCTGCTTTGCTATCCGTAAGGATATTTACAGTGGTAGGCCTTGTGTGAGTATCAAACCAAAGCAGACACTCTGTTATCGCACGGAGTTCATCATGCAGGATGGTGTTATGATCCGGAAGACGGAGGGAGATTTCCGTTTCCGGTTCCATTATATAAAGACCCAGTCCGGTTCTCCCCCTAGCACAGCCCCATCCGTAAACCCACAGCTTCCAGCGGGAATCTGTGCTAGAGCTCCCCCGATCCACATGTCTCTGTCAGGTATTGACACTTCACAAAAGGCTACTTCACTAGTTTCAGGTATACGGTCCGATACTACCTGATTTATAGATTCACCCGTTGTGACCTTTAATATGTTTTGGTGGTATGTTTGGTGGCTCTTTTCGATCCACTCGCTCATCGACTTTAGCCTTACAGCTGCGATGGCTGCCTCATACCTTACCTGAATATCTATTGGGTGTACAAACAAAATTGTTTCTAGAGCCCTAGTCGGTGTGGTCCTCATTGCTCCGCTAATGCTTAGGCAGCATGTTCTTTGTACCTTTTGCAATATTTCCACATTGCATTTTTTGTCCATGGCTGTCCACCATACCACAGACGCTTACGTTAGAATTGGTCTAATTACGCTTCTGTATAGCCAGTGTATCATCCTAGGATTGAACCCCCATTTTGAGCCTATCACCCTTCTGCAGGTTGACCAACATATTTGGGCCTTGTTAGCCCTTTCTTGTATATGGTCTTTTCATTTATGTTTCCTATCCAGAATTACTCCTAGATATTTAACTGTACAGGAGATATTTATTGTCTTATCTAGAAAAACTGGTTCCTCGTAGTGTCCCATTTTCGTTTTTCTAGTGAATACACATAATTCTGTTTTTTCCGGGTTGACGTTCAGACCTCTCGGCCTGGCCCAGTTAAAAGCAATTTTTAGAGTCGTTTCTGCTCTTCGACAGAGTTGATTCGGATTCTTTCCCCTCAGAAGTAGTATAACGTCGTCTGCGTAGCAGACTGGGTCAAATCCTTCTTCGGTTAGGGTCCTCAAGAGACTGATTATGGTGGTAACCCACAACAGAGGTGAAAGTATCCCTCCCTGTGGCGTTCCTTGTCCAACTTTGTCTCTTATTTTCACGTCGTATAGCCGGCAGCTTATCCATCTATTCCTTAGCATGTGGTTTATCCAGTTCCTTAAGGCACTGTCTACCTGAAACTCGTCTAAGGAGTGGATAAGTGTCTCGGTGCTTACGTTGAAGAAAGCGCCTTCGACGTCGATGCATACCGCAAGTGTGTACATTTTCATTTCGAAGGTTCTTTCTATGTGGTGTACTACCTCATGCAATGCGGTTTCCACTGATCTGCCTTTAACGTATGCATGTTGTTTGAATTTAAGCATATCGTTGGGGATCTTACTCTTTATCATGGTGTCGACTGTCCGTTCCATTGTTTTGAGTAAGAATGAAGTTAAACTTATCCGTCGATAAGATTTTGGTGTTGCATAACGTGCCTTGCCAGGTTTGGGTATAAAGACTACCCTTGCCTCCTGCCAGGCTATAGGAGTGTATGCAAGTTTTAAGCATGCATTGAAGATCCCGACCAGTTTGGACGCAATAAAGTCCACTTCCCTCTACAGTAAAGCCGGGATATTCTGATCTGGTCCAGCTGCTTTATATGGTGATAAGCTTAAAATGGCTTGTTGGACCATTAAGCTGTCGATCTTTGGTGCCTCTTCCGATGAGTTAATACATTCCGTCGATGCCTCAGTGTTAACCATGGTATTCTGCGGGAAGTGCGTTTTCATCAGAAGGCCTAGAGTTTCTTCTGTTGTTTCAATTCTTTTTCCATTTCCATCGACCAATTGCTCGGTCTGTGTATGGGTCTAAGATAGAAACTTTTTAATCTTTGAAGCGTCATTTACACTATCCACCTGTTCGCAGAAAAGCTTCCAGGAGTTTCGTTTGGCGTTTCTTGTTATTTTGTTGTATTCCTTTAATTTTGCCTGATAGTTGTCCCAGAGTACAGCTGTTTTTTTACGTTTGGCCCTATTATAAAGTCCGCGGACCTCCTTGCCTTTATTCCGAATTTCCCCTGTCATCCAGCGTTTTTCGTAGGCGGATTTCCTCTCTCGAAGGGGACAACTTTCCTCGAAAGACTTTACTAGTGCCTCAGTTAACTTTAGGACATCTCTCTCTATGTCCTCCTTACTTAGACATTCCTCATCTGGTTGCCCAAGTCTTTCTTTTACTCGTTTTCCGAACTTAGTCCAATTTGTTTTGGATTTGTTTCGGAAGGTTATCGGGTTAGGCGATGGCCTAGCTATTTTAAATCTAATATACTTATGGTCTGAGAAGGAGTGTTCCTCCAGGACCCTCCACTCGTGTACCTCGTTTATTAAATTTTCTGAAAATATGGTTATATCTAGTACTTCCTCCCTATTCTATTAACAAAGGTTGGCGTATTCCCGGTGTTAAGTGTAATCAGGTCGTTAGTATTTAAGTAATCTATAAGGGCTTGACCCCTTTTGTTAATGTAAGTAATACCCCACGAGATGTGGTGAGAGTTAGCATCGCTACCTACTAGTACTTCGTTACCTGTTTGCTTTATCCTTCTCACCAGTTGCTGCAATTCCGACGAAGGTGGTAATGTCGGGGAGTCGAACGGCAGGTATAATGATGCTAGTTATATGTTACCATTCCCCTGCTTCAATACTGTGACGTCCGACGATGACAACTCTGGAGAAAAAAGAAAGCATAAGTTTTTGTGGCATATAATGCAGGTCCTCGGTCGGGATCCCGTATTTGCGTAAAAAAGTTGATAATTTATATGGTTATGTCCAGAAACCTTGTTTTTTATGGTCCAAGGTTCTTGGATTAAACCAATATGTATATTACCTTTAGTTATTTTGTCCATCAGGGCTAGTGTTGCCGTTTCGCTCCGATGGAGGTTGATCTGGATGACCTCAATCATTGGTCCTCCAGTAGGTTGGCTTCTTGGGAGTCGTCTGCTCCTCCCTCCTGTAAGCCTTTTGGTAGGTTGACCTCTTGGTTGTTTGGTTTGGCAATCTCCTCCTCACCAACTGTTGCCTTTCCAATTTTGAAGAAGACCGAGTTCGAGACGAAGAATGCCTTGCCTTTGGTTTTGACGAGCACGGCTAGCGAGAGATCGTCGATCCCCATCACAAGGAGAGTGCCGTCTTCCTTCTCCTCCCTGTGGAAGACCTCCCATCTTTCCACCTTTAGGGCCCCGTTTTGTACGCCAAAGACCTCGAGCATGCGCTCCGTCTCGAGTTTGCAGCCATAACCCCTGGACGTACACCGATGCTTTGGTTAGATGAGGAATTTCGTTTTCCTCACCAGTTTTAGTCTGCCACCTTCCCATGGAGTTGCTATACTGCTGACTACCTCCCCGAGAGCTGCAGAGTTTGCGTGTGAGTCCAGGTGGTACAATAGGAGGTCCCCCCTTTCAGGATTTTTTCCAATATTTTATCGTTGATCGATTTCTCGATCTCCGATAAGTAAACTTTGTGTAGCCTTCCAGATCCTTTACTAGTATCGATTACTGCGTAGCACAGCTCGTCCTTGTAGTATCTCTTGGCTACCTTGGCGTAAGTCGATGGCGGATCCGTTCCGGTTTCAGCGTCCATCTTCCTCTTCTGGGTGGAGGTAGGCTTCTTTACTGAGTCCTTGGCCACCGCAGAAGATTCCGATGTAGCGCTCACCTTCTTTTTGTCAGAACTCGCCTCGTCAGTATCATTTGAAGGATACTTTTGGCAGTCTCCTTGGCCTTTGTCCTGGCGAGGTTTGTCCTGGGCAATTGAAGGTGGGAAGCTCTTTTTCTTCTTACTGGGTTTTGGCACGTTCTGCTCCTCAGGAGACCTTGTCCTCTTCGCCCCTCCGAAGAAGTGGAGGGACTGTCTGTGGTAACCTTTGAAGCAGCCAGCTGTTGTTCCTTCTTTTGTTTAGCCTGGTTCCTCTTATATTTCTTCCTTTGGGCCCTAGACCACTGCACTCTTTTCGTCGTGAGCTTAGCGATGCTCTCGCTCACTTCCTCTACCATCTTGTGAACTTCCTCTTTCATGGGATTTTCCACAACGGTGGTGTTCGTTTTGCCGCAGCTATAGGATTCGGAATCAGGGTCGCTACCATCATCAGATAGTTGGGTCAAGTTAATCCTCCCCCTGTGCTCCCCTTTATCCTCCTCCGTTTTTACACTAGGTAGTGTGCTTGTAGCATTACCTTCGACCACAGATGCCAAGGCACCCACATCTATGGGAGATTGCTCACGATCGCAAGATATCGACGGGGTGTGACTCGTAGGCAGATCATTGGTCCCCGCCGGTACTGGGTTTATTAGGTCCTGCACCGTAACTTTTTCTTCCTTTTTTCCTTCCATATTTGTTTTTTGTTTTAGGGGAACATCCCCATAGTCAGTTTTTTGTCCGCGGGAAACTCAAGGTTTCCAGACGTGGATAATCCCACCCCTCTGCCCCAGACCCACCATGCAATAGATATTGGACAGAGTGGTACGACCATCCTCCTCCCCCTATCCGCCGGTGGGGACGCGGTAGGAGAACTAACAAACTCCCCAGAAAATAAGTTGGGCACGAGACTGGGCTAATATTTGCTCCGTTCTGCAATACTCTCCCGATGATAGCAGTCTGCCAATTTGTTTATATTCCAAAAAAATTACAGAATTACTTGTTACCAAAGAACACCAAGATTTCTGTACAAATGCATTAATCTCACAACATCATGATTTGTACCGTCTATTGAGTTATAACCTTCAACCAATACATACAACCAAACTCTCAGCTAGAGCGGTCAGTTTAATAGTTAAAGCAAGATGTGGCTTACTTAATCTAAACGCCAGATGTTTTAGAAATGGCGATACTGTAAATTGTTCCATATGCAACATGAATGTTCCTGAAGACACTTTACATTTTATTGGTGTCTGTCCGATATATAGCTGTTTCAGATTTAAATACTTTGGCCAAAATACCCTCATTCTAATAGATGTTTGTAAGATACTAAATGGTTTTAATAACATATCCTTATATAAATATTTAGAAGCTTCCATTAGCTATAGATCTCTAATAATATATGAATTCAATTTTTAGAAAAAAAAACGTGTTCATGTAAACAATCATATACATTTTGTAACTGATCATACTAAATTTTTAAATATAATTATCTCATAATGGCTTACGGCATTATGCTAGCCCTATATATAGATTACAGTTTTAAACTAATATGTAAATAAATATGTTAAGTTAAGTAAAATCTATTAATAAATAATAATAATAAAATAAGTAATTATAAATTGTTCCCTTCGTTAAAAAAGAAAAAAGGTCTAAAATAACATTAAGCATAGCCATTTTTAAAACTACTTGGATTTGAACAACCAAAGAGTTAAGAACAAAGTCAATAAAAAATTGTTGCTCCACCGCGCAAAACTATTAAATAGAGAATTAACCTGCCTTTTCATTTGGTTAATAACATTACCCTCGAAGGAGTTTCCACCACAAGATTCCATCTATTAGTCCACTAACTCGGCCTACTCCCGAGAGTGTACATGGTCCATACGAGCCGCTGAAGGATTAGCGAGATAAACAAACAAATTGGAGGAGCGACCTTGTCAGGCGGAAGTGGCGACCCAGCTTGACCGGCGGAGGGAATAATGGTGGTTTTCATTAATTCTTCCTCATTGGTTAGAGTTGAGTCGTTTACCTCGTCGACCTGTTCGTCATCCACATTTGTTGGTGAGAGAAAGTTTTCCTCAATTTTGGATAAGAGGACCCTACTTTGTCTATTTAGACGGTCATTGATAATGTCTAAAGTAGAACTGTCGACATTGCCCCTAATTGGGGCACCACGCGAAGTGGAGGGGGAATTTACTATAGAATTGTCCGTGTCCATGTTTCTAATCGTCAACGAGAGAGAGGTATTTGCACTTGTGGCGGTGAAGACTGAGGGTTCCAAGGCATCCATACCAACATCAGTCGGAGTTTTTTGTTTTTTAGGGGGTTTTTGTTTTTTGGTTTTTTTTTTAAAAGTTCTAGAATCCATGAGTTGTGTAGTTTATTGGAAGGTCAGGAGGTCAACCGTGGCATTGCCTCCTTTCCACGGTAGGGGCTTGACAGAAAAACAGGTTCGTTACTCGTTGATTCGCCCAGGTGTCAACGAGGCTCCGTTCGAATACAGTTTTAGGTACCCCACTGCAAACCTTAAACACCGATAGGCACGAGTATTACGCATAACACCCCGGTGTTGGGGGATCTCTAATAGGTAGGAAATCACTACCTTGATAACCTTTGGTCAGTCGCACTTTCCCGTTCTCAAAAAGTCATGTAGAACAGAACTCTGCTGGTCCGTTTAAGATGCCATGTCGAGTATCGAGAAATTGCGACCTAAGCCCCTGTATCGCGTCAAGATTGTTACCCCTGACAGGGGTATAATAACCACAAAGTCCAAGTCGTCAGTGCCAACGTTATATTTACACGAAGATACAAGTTGGACCGCAACTAAACACTATAAAAAAGCGTCCGCAAAAATAAAAAGAATAGCAATTCACTTGTCTGCATTGCATTACGCAACATCAAACTCTTCGCACAATCTCTTTTTCAACCAACAGAATGATTTTATGTTTCCCACAAGAGATTGTGTGTGAGAACATCTTGCTACTCTTTACGTTCCGCATTTAATTATTAAATGCACTGTAACATACTGTAACAAAACAACAAACAAAAACATAGTAATTACTGACCAATAATCCAACAACATGGTACAGACGAATAAAGTCGTCAACAACAAGTTATTAAGCATAACATTTCGGTCGTGAATGTTATCTCAAAAATTTCTAACATCATACATTTCAATATTGCTACTAGCTCCGTTGACTACAAAAAAGAGCACACACCGCAAGTGCTCTTCGATAATTTGGTACCAGCAGCTCTTAACACAGATCAGATCAGTCAGAAAAAAATATTGCACAGTCAGTCTCATGGTAGTTTAACAGACTACAAACGACAGAGACTAATTGCAGCATTTCTAATGCTTTATGTTGGCTGCTTTAACGGCAGATATTGTTCTCTTACACACACTACGTGTTAATGCTAGGGACCCACAACGAACGCTCTTACTGTCCGTTTACTCTTCCAACAGATTCACTCTTAAACATTGAACACTCCACATAAGGGCGAGCGTTGGGCACACATACATGCGTGTGCTGTCAACCAGGCAAACAAGCCGCCACATCTCTGTTAACGATCCACTCCCCATAAACTGTCGACCAAACATACTCTGACTACTCAACACGGATATACATATGTACATTTGTAATATAAATAAATTTTATATACAGAGAAGACAGGCAGAGCTGCTCTTAAAAGGGAGTTAGAATTAACATTGTATGTCATATCAGCAGCCCGCAATTATGACCTCTGTGTATCAGTTTTGTTAACCTGCCGAGGAATAAATATCGGAGAAAAGAAAGAAATTTCAATTTTGCATTGTTTGTTAACAAGAAACAATAAACGGAACGCATGCAGTTTAGAAGAAGTTAGTGCCTTAAAAATAATAAAATAATCCCGAAAAGAAAAATCTAGGTAGCATTCTTCCAATCCACTTTCAAAAAATAATAATAATTATAAATTTTCTTCCACAACCCAATTTTTTGGTCGAAGTTTACAAAAAATTTTATTTACTTCAAAAATAAAATTTGTGGTTTCTAAAAAATAATTGTTGTTCACCGGGAAAATAAACAACCTTCGCCAGATTGAAAGTGTTTTATTTTCAAGATCATTTGAATTTTATCCTGCTTGGAATATTAACACATCTATTGACAATTACTTCAAAATTTACTAATACTATAACAAATGCTGTTGTGCCAGCACACAGCATATGGGATATATTATGTATTTTTCTCTCTCTTGTTCGACCAGTGCTATTTCTGTTACACTCTCTGTTCAGTAGTAATTACACAGCACCCAGAAGAATTTTGGCAAATCACTACAAAGGGAGCGAATAGTTTACAGACAAAAAGTCTACGATAAAACAAATACATTTGGAGGGCTGGTTAGTTTCTTGAAAATCTCCAATTATTTGCAAAGTCTAGTTGACTTTGTTGAAGGTCGTGTACATCCATATTCGTTGGGCTTGTCTACTCTAACGTTGTAAAATCAGCTTGCTGTGATACTGCTTCACTCTAGTACTGTTTTCGGCCTTGGTAAAATTCTCACAGTATTTGTTTGTTCTTTTTTAGTGCGAACAATTATTGCTGGTAGAATTTCAAGGATAATTTGTTTAACTGTTCAATTTCATAAGTTGGGGTTATACAATACAAAACATTCTTAAAAGAATACTTTGAATTATTGTCGAAATTTCAACTAATTGAACACCTTCTTTGCTGAAATTGTATCATTTCAATTGACATCATCATGACGACTAATGACAATCCTGCTCCTCAGAAATGTATATTTTGTTCTGATGAAATCGGCACCTTTTGTGCGGATTTTGAACAAGTGCCCCTCGAAGACCACACAGCCGTTAGTTTACAAGTTGAACTGGATGATTTAAAGAGGCGTTGGCGTCAACTTGTTCATGTGTATGAAGATGAAATGACGTCATCCGACTCCAGTGTGTTAAAAGAGGCAAAAGGAGCAATACATGGCAAATTTTCAGAATGTTGTCGATCTTATAAGGAGTGCAAGTCCTCAATTCTCTACCTTATTCAAATTGAAAAACAGAAACTTATTAACACAAAATCAAAGTCGAAAGAAGAAAAAGTTCCTAATAATGACACAAGTTTTCATTAAAACTACCTCCTTGCGACACAGAAGTGTTCAGTGGTGGGTACGATAAGTGGCCAAGTTTCAGAGATATGTTCTCTGCAATTTATTCCCAACATACAAAATTATCACCGGCGCAAATATTGTTTCATTTGCGAGCCAAAACTAGAGGCGAAGCAAACCAAATTGTAAAAAGATTTCCATTGACCGATGATAACTTTCAGTTGGCATGGGAAGCCTAACGTCACCGATATGAGATTGTTGTTGTTGTTGTAGCAGCTAGAAACCTACGTATAAGCATAGGTTTTTTGCTGGGTTGGCAGCCGCTGGTCGAAACACAATGGTTTCGGGTCAATCCGATATAAGAATAGGCGTATTCTCATTAACCATCAACTTAGAAAAATATTTGAAATATTTGAACTGAGCGTGGGAAGTCATTGCGAAATCTGCAGTATACCATCAACAATAGTCTATCAGTCCTCCGGACTTACAACATATCGGTTATTTCATGGGATCCTTTTTTGGTTTACTGGGTTTCGTCCAAGTTACCGGAAGAAACTTTAACTGCTTGGGAAAATTCACTATCAAGTCATAAAGAGATGCCATCATGGGATCAGGTGGACGACTTCATTACATTGGAGTCAATTATTGATGTGAAGAAACCAACCTCACATACAAACAGTTCCCAAAAGACTTCGAATTATAGTGCTTCAACTGAATCGCCGCATAAAGCATGTAAGATATGTCGACAAGCTCACCATTTATGGTCATGTGCTACTTTCAAATCTTGGTCACATTGGGAAAAGATAAAATTTGTTTCCACCAATAAAATCTGTAAAAATTGTTTATCATATGGTCATGTCTTGAAAAAATTTAAAAGTCAACATGTTTGTTAAACATGCAGAGAGTTCCTTTGTTCCAAACACCGCGGGTTTACGTCCACATCACATCACGTTGAGACATACTATGATGAACAGCCGAATCTTTTGTATCAAGTCGGGTTGTAACTAGAGTTGTGTAGTTCCGAAACGAACTAGTTCCAAGGAACTATTCCGGACAAGGAACTATTAGAACTAAATGCAGTTCTTGCGTTAATATAGTTCCTTTAGTAAATTTAGTTCCTCTCGTGCATATAATTCCATTCTTCCTTTAATTCCACACTCACTTATTGAGATGCTGCCACGTTGTTAAATAAACGTAAATCACATGCATTTTACATCGTTGCAATTTACTTATATTTATGTCAATTAATTCACCAACGATGAAAATAAAAAGAGCGATGAAAGAGAAAGATTTGTTAAACTATTTCGATCTCGTAACTATTTATAATACAGGAAACGGAAAGAACGATGAAAGAGAAAGATTCATGGAAATATATTGCTCTCGGAACTATTTTGGAACAGAATGAACGATGAAAGAGAAAAATTCATTGAACTACATATATCGCTCTCGGATCTATGAAACTATATAAAGGAACTAGTTCCTTTTGGAAAAAGGAACTAGAAAGATCGATCCGCTATGGGGACTAGATTGCCCAACTCTAGTTGTAACACGTTTTCAAATACCAACCAAGAAATCATTTACGATGATCTCTGGTCTTGGGGGTACACTTCTAGAAAATTCTTCAAAAATTTGTGGGCTTACACTGAAGTCGAGAAAATCTGATTTCAGAATCGCCGCATTTGCCATCGTTGTTTCTAGTTTGAACCAGTTAATGCCATCATCTCATACTGCAATAGAAATTTTTTCAAAATTATCATGTCTAGAACTAGCTGATCCAAATTTTTACAAGCCAGCTCCTATAAACACGCTAATCGAGAGTAACATCTTGCCATATATTATAAAAGTATATTTCAGGAAGTTTATTAGCACAAGCCACCGAATTTGGGTGGATCATCAGTGGAAACCCCAAATCTCGGACTGTTACTTCATTTGCCTCCTGGACAGTAACAACATATTCATTGAACGAAGAGTTAAGATAGTTCTGGGAACTTGAAAATGTTTCAAATGAAAGTCCTTTTTCCGGATCTGACATTTGGTGTGAAGAATTCTATAAGCAAACTGTTCACCGAAAGTCTGATGGTAGATACGTCGTGCGACTACCATTTAAACAAAATCTACCACCTAACCGGTATCTTGGGTCCTCCAGACGTGCGGCTATGGGTCAATTTCTGAGAATGGGGAAGACACTCGATAAAGATTCTAACCTTGCGTTGGAATACAACAACGTTCTTTCTGAGTACATCTCCTTAGGTCACATGAGACCGACAAACAGCTTTGAAATAGTCGAAAATTCCAAATGCTTGTCGTTTTACCTACCACATCACGCTGTAGTGAAGCTTGAAGAGACTTCTACTAAGGTGAGAGTGGTCTTTAATACTTCAAGAGGAACTGACGGCTGTTTTCCCTATATGATATCCTATTTTACAAAATGACCTCATGAATGTTGTTCTACGCTGGAGGTTATTTAAATATATTTTCAACGGCGACATTCAAAAAATGTACCGCCAAATATTCGTTCACGAAGATGATCAACAATATCAGCGAATCCTGTTTCGAACTTCTTCAGCGGAGAAAGTTCAAGATTTTTGTTTGCAAACCGTTACCTTCGGGGTAAACTGTGCACCTAATCTGGCAATTCGAACATTGCCTCAGTTACGCGAGGATAATAAAGAATCACACCCAATAGCATCGACTATTCTGATGAATCAAATTTATGTTGACGACATTTTATCTGGAGCCCATTCCTTAATAGAAGCAAAATTATACCTTCACGAGGTAATCGATTTGCTGAGTTCCGCGGGATTTCCATTAAAGAAAATTACTTCGAATCATCCACAAATTCTTCAAAATCTCCCAATAGAAGATCTTCTTAACGAAGACTTTTTAAAAATAGACGATGTTAGTGAAACCAAATCTTTGAGCATTCAGTGGAATGCAATATCTGATTATTTTTTCCACAAAGTGACACATATGAATATGCCAACTGAATTCGTCACAAAACGAAAAATTTTGTCCATTGTTGCCAAGTTATTTGATCCAGCTGGATGGTTGACACCAATTATTGTTGTCGCAAAACTACTGATGCAGCAACTGTGGACTGACGGAACGAATTGGGATGAAGAAGTCAAACCACATGCCTGCGAAAGATGGAAATCCTTCATTCAGAATTTTTCCGACATAGAGAAAATTAAAATACCTCGTTGGATTCACTTTTAAATAGACAATAATATACAAATTCACGGATTTAGCGATGCTTCAGAGAAAGCTTACTGTGTATGCTTATATATTCGGTTAACATCCCCGCACAATGTCAAATACACCATTTTACTTGTTTCTAAAAGCAAGGTAGCTCCATTAAAAACTGTTAGCCTACCCATATTAGAATTATGTGGTGCAGCAATGCTTTCTAAACTTCTAAGATCTGTTTGCAAAAACTTGGATTTCTCTACACCAGAAACTTACTTATGGACTGATTCCACTCGCTTGGGTCAGTAAACCGCCTTTACATTGGAAGACTTGTTGGGAATAAAGTATCCGAGATATTAGACAACATTGGTAATGTAACTTGGAGGCATGTTTCATCTGCGGACAATCCTGCAGATCTTGGCAATCGCGGATGCATTGCGGAAGAATTACAATCCAATGAACTTTTGTGGAATGGACCTAATTGGTTATCTAAAGAGGAAGTTTACTGGCCAAAGCAGGTCACCCCCAAAGAACAAGAACTTGAGAAGAAAATTGTTCTTTAAAGAGAGCCTTAAGGGTCTGTTCATATGTATTTATATTCATGCACGGATGCAGAAAAGTCTTGTCACCTGCTATGAAAAAGGACGTTATAACAGCCCAAGAAATATCCTTTGTAAAGTACCACTTAATTCGATTAGCGCAAATGACATACTACACCTGGGAATATCAAGCTCTTCAATCAAATCAAACTGTACCCAACAAAAGCATATTGTTGACTCTAAATCCATTCCTTGATGCGAACAAATTAAAACGATCAAATGTTCGTTTAGCAAATGCGAACTTAAGCTAAAACAAAAGGAGTCCAATCATTTTACCTGAAAAATCAAGATTTTGCAAATTACTAATTGACTTCAATCACGAAATTCTCTTACACGCAGAACATCAAGTCATGTTACGAGCGGTCCGTCAGGAATTCTTTGTGATACGATTAAAAATTGCTGTTCGCCATTGCATTCGTAGTTGTAATAAATACGCCATCTATAAACACAGAGCTCAACATCAAATCATGGCCGCCTTACCCCCAGAGCGTTGCACTTTTTCACTACCATTCACCAATACTGGACTTGACTACGCAGGACCTTTCGAACTCAAAACTTCACGTCTTCGTAATGCGAAAATACAAACAGGTTACGCCGCAATATTTGTATGCTTGTCAACTCGTGCTATACACTTGGAAGTATGCTCAGAATTATCGTCAGAAGCATTCGTAGCTACATTTAGTCGATTCGTTGGACGAAGAGGTCTTCCAAACAAAATATTTTCAGACAATGGAACCAACTTCGTTGGGGCCAACCGCATACTTACTCAGGAATATAAATTGTTTCTACAATCCGCTGAAAAATACCTGCTGTCCAAATATAACATACATGGTTTCCTGGGCATTTTATCCCGCCCCAAGCCCTCCATATGGGTGGAATGTGGGAAACGGCAGTCAAAAGTATGAAAACCCATCTCCGAAAAGTAGTAGGACATTTAATGTATACCTTCGAAGAGTTTTCAGCCTTGTTAATACGAATTGAAAGTATACCCAGCAAAATAAATTGGAAGTAGTGCAATGTAGACTAGTTCTTTCACGGCATGTTTTTATGCAGTTCAAACGGAGTCGTGAAAAAGGCACTCCATTCCTCACATTTTAACCACATTTGGATGCAATAAAAGAAACACATCCATTTGTCACATTTTAACAACATCTGGAGGCAGTTCAACGGAGTCGTGAAAAAGGCACTCCAATACCTCACAATTTAACAGCATCCGGATGCAGTGCAAACGGAGTCGTGAAAAAGGCACTCCGTTCACTACATTTTATTAACAGTTGTTAGAGATCCCTACATGTACATAAATTAGTTTGTACATCTCTACACGCAGCGGAATACATTTCCAAAAAGAGATAATCGTGTTAACATTTCCAAACATTTGTTAATACAAACTAAATAATATTTAATTTTTGAACATTTTTCCGGTAACTCGCGAGAAGAAAATTTCCCAATGGAGTGCTGTTGGAGTACATGTCGAAATCATAACTGGTGATGGGAAGACAATATCAAACCCATTTAGCAGATGAACAAAAGAACATAAGCTTGGATTAAATGAAGAGCGGAGGAAACACACATTTTTGCGATTGAAATTTGTGTTAATTTAATAAAGTTATTAATATTTTTGTCTTACACAAATAATAAATGCATTTTATTTTGTTATTCAAAACACGTGCTCTGAACTGCCTCCTATTCTACCCTAAATGTCAGTTAAAATGCAATGCCAAAGGGTCAGTTAAAATGCAGTGCCAAAGGTTCAGTTAAAATGCAATGCCAAAGGGTCAGTTAAAATGCGGTGCAATGGAGTGCCTCTTTCCGGGGTCACTCCCTTGTAAAAATCATGAGTGAAATGCATAATTTGATGCACTTCCAAATCACTTGTACATATCATTTAACTGCCTCTTTGGAGGCAAACGTTTCGCTGGGTACTGAACTCCAGACCACTGTCTCCTATAAGCGAAGATACAACTAATTTAGTACCATTGACACCTGGTCATTTGTTGCGAGGGGCTCCCCTTGTTGCCATACCCGAACAAGTTTCAGACAATCTATCGTTGATGAATAGATGGCAAAGGTTAATGGCTCTGCAACTCCACTTTTACAGACGATGGATAAATGAGTACATTACCGAACTTCAACGTAGATACAAATGAAAGAGAACTCAACGAGATCTAAAACCGAACGATTTCGTGGTTATAAAAGACGATAATCTTCCTCCAACAGAATGGCGACTTGGACGAGTGGTTAAAGTGTTTACTGGCAATGATTTCAAGGAAACATTATACGCCCTGTTGTCAAACCATGCATTCTACCAAATTGTTAGCTATCTCTATGCTCACTTTCATAATAAAATTTTACATTTCAGTACCGCTTCTAGTGTACCAAAATGCCGAATTTGTCGAGAGGGGCATTTCATAAAATATTGCCCCATCTTCCAACAAATACCGGTTACGAAACGTCTTTCCGAGGCACGAGAAGAGGGATTTTGTTTTAATTGTTTGTGCACTGCCCATAATCGAGAATGGTGCCCACGACGAAAAAAATGTATGGTCTGTCAAAGGCAACATCACACAATGTTACACATGGACACAAAGTCGAATCATAAGCCTTCCTCTAAACCAACTTTAAGAGGCCGTTCCACATCATCCAGTCCTACGCCAGAACCGAGAAAGTCTAATGACCGACAAAGTCGGCCTGCCAAGAAGGAAAGAAGGTTACCGGCAAGAACATCCAATGCATCAACCCAACGCCACGGTTCGAATGTTAGCGATCGGCTCAGTTCTCGCTCAAAGGCACATGTTATCCTACCTATTGCATTGGCTAAGGTTGTGACGACCGAAGGTTGCGATAAGGTACGCCCATTCCTGTACAGCACAAACGATGATTTCCATCAAGTTGGTGGAGAGGCTTAAACTACCACTCACCCAAAGAGCAAAAAAAAACTTTTACGGTCATAAACCTACTCTCCTTTCATATTACCGGCGAAGTTAAGAAACAACTAAATTTGACCATTTCAGAAGCCATCAAAGGGAAGAAGCTCCAATCAATTTACAACCATTTAACGGATCTCGCAGATCCGCATTTTTTCAATCCGGTTAACATTGAAATATTGTTAGCCAACGACCAAATCTCCAAAATTCTCCTTGCCGGACTCATCCAAACTGCCTCAAATATGCCCGTTGCGCAAAGTTTATCCTTCGGGTGTATTATCAATTTTAAGGGGGCGGCATGTTGAATCACGTACAACGACATAGTTTTTAAGAACAAAGAGACACTCCGCTGAAGGTTAGCGAGATAAATTTCTTTAGGATTACGTCCGCCGCTTTGTCTTTGCTAATTTTCAACAAGACGTACATACCCACAAAATGGAAAAAAGGTTTGTAATGTGTCATTAGTTTGTGAGCACATAGAGGTTGTTTCTTTTCTTATTGTAATTTGAATTTCCTAAAAGTTTGCGAAATTCAAACAATTGTTTCAAATAATAACCACAAAACCCAAATCGTCAGTGCCAACGTTATCTTTACACGAAGATACAAGTTGGACCGCAACTAAACGCTAAAAAACTGTCCGCAAAAATAAGAAGAATAGCAATTCACTTGTCTGCATTGCATTACGCAACATCAAACTCTTTGCACAATCTCTTTTCCAACCAACAGAATAATTTTATGTTTACCACAAGAGATTGTGTGTGAGAACATCTTGCTACTCTTTACGTTCCGCATTTAACTATTAAATGCACTGTAACATACTGTAAAAAAACAACAACAAAAACATATTAATTACTGACCAATAATCCAACAACATGGTACAGACGAATAAAGTCAACTACAAGTTATTAAGCATAACATTTCGGTCGTGAATGTTATATCAAAAATTTCTAACATCATACATTTCAATATTTCTACTGGCTACGTTGACTACAAAAACGGACACACACTGCAAGTGCTCTTCGATAATTTGGACCAGCAGCTCTTAACACAGATCAGTCAGAAAAAAATATTGCACAGTCAGTCTCAGCAGCATTTCAAATGTTTTATGTTGGCTGTTCTAACGGCAGATATTGTTCTCTTACACACAGTACGTGTTAATACTAGGGACCCACAACGAACGCTCTTACTGTCCGTTTACTCCTCCAACAGATTCACTCTTAAACATTGAACACTCCACATAAGGGCGAGCGTTGGGCACACATACATGCGTGTGCTGTCAACCAGGCAAACAAGCCGCCATATCTCTGGAATACGATTGCCGAAACAAAAAAGTAAACACAAATAGGAGTGTACAGTACGCTGCCAGTGAATATGAATGCTGTTTTCGTTTGAAAAAAAGCAACGTCACATGAAGATTCGCCAATAGATAAGCAAGGAAGAAGTTTTTTTATTCTGCGCCAGAATAATAAACAGCAATTTGGTTAACAATGGATACAGTATTCTGCACAGAGATAAAAATCATTACTCCAAGCATTGTCCATTGAATTCCAGTTTCTGTTAAGTATATCGTTGAGGTACCAATGTGAATGATTCATTAAGATTGTGTTTTTCCTAATTTCTCTTGCCGTCTCTGTCAGGAATTGTGAAAGGGATTACCACAAGTTACCAAATTTTTTATACCTCAGACTCAAGAAACATCAACGCCTGACTGTACGAACTGCGATTTATCCGGATTTTTGTATTCAAGAAGAATTCAACTGTAAGTACAGTGTATATGCCTCTTTGAATCAATAGTATTATTTATAAACTGGAGTTGTTTATGTACTACAGTTTATTGTTATGCGTTTACCTAACTTGCGTTTCAATTATGTGACATCACTTCCGAATTTTGTTACATTGTGGCATTCATCATTGTTTAAACCCATTCAAAAATTAGAAATGCATTTGGTTGAGCTTCGCAACCAGCTATACAATACCGCAGTTATAAAGATTTCACAAACAATAGATCGCTACAAATTCATTTTCCAGTGAGAACTTTCAAACAATTAACATCGCACACGTCGAAGCTGCTCTTCCCATAATAGGAAAAAAATATGTATAGTCTATAGATCTAGCTCCCCCTAGTTCATATAACTTCAAACTTTTAAACACTCTCTTTAAATACTGTCTTGGCATTCTGTAAAGACAAAGAAAACGTGAAAAGTGAATGAGGTGTCAAGCTTCCTCACCCTAGTCGAATTGAGAATACAATAAAGTGTTTGTACCAATACAAAACTTCAGGAGTTTTTTTCCATACAAGTGGTCCGAAAACAATTTCAAAAATCATAGAACTCGATTGTTTTAATAATTGTTTGGAACTTTCTTTTATAAACAAGTACACACATACATACATAGAATGTGTGTATTGTCTTGATATTTTATGCCGGTCATACACTAACTTCCAATCTGCAACGTAGACTAGGTAGCATTCTTCCAATCCACTTTCAAAAAATAATAATAATTATAAATTTTCTTCCACAACCCGATTTTTTGGTCGAAGTTTACAACAAATTTTATTTCCTTCAAAAATTAAATTTGTGGTTTCTAAAAAATAATTGTTGTTCACCGGGAAAATAAACAACCTTCGCCAGATTGAAAGGGTTTTATTTCCAAGATCATGTGAATTTTATCCTGCTTGGAATATTCACACATCTTTTGACAATTACTTCAAAATTTACTAATACTATAACAAATGCTGTTGTGCCAGCACCATGATGAAAAAATAAGGTGGGTAAAACGTCCAGCTGATTGGTTTCGATATGTCAGATTTTTTGTTATTGTGAATAAATTGTATGAAAACGTAAACAAAGATTTTGACATATTGAAGAATTTTCCGCCAAAAATGAGTTGTTGTTGTGCTACTTACGTGACCTGTTAAATAGATCTTGACAAGCACACAGCATATGGGATATATAATGTATTTTTCTCTCTCTTGTTCGACCAGTGCTATTTCTATTACACTCTCTGTTCAGCTCTGAGTAATTATACAGCACCCAGAAGAATTTTGACAAATCACTACAAAGGGAGCGAATAGTTTACAGACAAAAAGTCTAAGATAAAACAAATACATTTGGAGGGCTGGTTAGTTTCTTGAAAATCTCTAATTATTTGCAAGGTCTAGTTGACTTTGTTGAAGGTCGTGTACATCCATATTCGTTGGGCTTGTCTACTCTAACGTTGTAAAATCAGCTTGCTGTGATACTGCTTCACTCTAGTACTGTTTTCGGCCTTGGTAAAATTCTCACAGTATTTGTTTGTTCTGTTTTAGTGCGAACAATTATTGCTGGTAGAATTTCAAGGATAATTTGTTTAACTGTTCAATTTCATAAGTTGGGGTTATACAATACAAAACATTCTTACAAGAATACTTTGAATTATTGTCGAAATTTCAACTAATTGAACACCTTCTTTGCTGAAATTGTATCATTTCAATTGACATCATCATGACGACTAATGACAATCCTGCTCCTCAGAAATGTATATTTTGTTCTGATCAAATCGTCACTTTTTGTGCGGATTTTGAACAAGTGCCCTTCGAAGACCACACAGCCTCTAGTTTACAATTTGAACTGGATGATTTAGAGAGGCGTTGGCGTCAACTTGTTCATGTGTATGAAGATGAAATGACGTCATCCGACTCCAGTGTGTCGAAAGAGGCAAAAGGAGTAATACATGGCAAATTTTCAGAATGTTGTCGATCTTATAAGGAGTGCAAGTCCTCAATTCTCTACCTCATTCAAATTGAAAAACAGAAACTTATTAACACAACATCAAAGTCGAACGAAGAAAAAGTTCCTAATAATGACACAAGTTTTCATTAAAACTACCTCCTTGCGACACAGAAGTGTTCAGTGGTGGCTACGATAAGTGGCCAAGTTTCAGAGATATGTTCTCTGCAATTTATTCCCAACATACAAAATTATCACCGGCGCAAATATTGTTCCATTTGCGAGCCAAAACTAGAGGCGAAGCAAACCAAATTGTAAAAAGATTTCCATTGACCGATGATGACTTCCAGTTGGCATGGGAAGCCTAACGTCACCGATATGAGAATAGGCTTATTCTCATTAACCATCAACTTAGAAAAATATTTTAAATTGAGGAAGTATCAAGTCATTGCGAAATCTGCAGTATACCATCAACAATAGTCTCTCAGTCCTCCGGACTTACAACATATCGGTTATTTCATGGGATCCTGTTTTGGTTTACTGAGTTTCGTCCAAGTTACCGGAAGAAACTTCAACTGCTTGGGAAAATTCACTATCAAGTCATAAAGAGATGCCATCATGGGATCAGGTGGACGACTTCATTACATTGGAGTCAATTATTGATGTGAAGAAACCAACCTCACATACAAACAGTTCCCAAAAGACTTCGAATTATACTGCTTCAACTGAATCGCCGCATAAGGCATGTAAGACATGTCGACAAGCTCACCATTTATGGTCATGTGCTACTTTCAAATCTTGGTCACATTCGGAAAAGATAAAATTTGTTTCCACCAATAAAATCTGTGAAAATTGTTTATCATATGGTCATGTCTTGAAAAAATTTAAAAGTCAACATGTTTGTCAAACATGCAGACAGACGCATCACACGTTATTACACCCTGATGAGAGTTCCTTTGTTCCAAACACCGCGGGTTCACGACCCAAACCAAACTGGCAGGCACATAAGTTTGCGTCCACATCACGTTGAGACATACTATGATGAACAGCCGACAACGTCAGCGGCTGCTTATAATAACACATCATATGTTCAATCCAATTTTTCCCAGTCTGGAGAAAAAACTGTTCTGCCCACAGCACTGATTGACCTAGAACATCAATGTCTATTGTCCACGATTCGTGCTTTCATTGATCAAGGATCGCAGGAATCTTTTGTATCAAGTCGGGTTGTAACACGTTTTCAAATACCAACCAAGAAATCATTTACGATGATCTCTGGTCTTGGGGGTACACTTCTAGAAAATTCTTCAAAAATTTGTGAGCTTACACTGAAGTCGAGAAAATCTGGTTTTAGAATCGCCGCATCTGCCATCGTTGTTTCTAATTTAAACCAGTAAATGCCAACATCTCATACTGCAATAGAAAATTTTTCAAAATTATCATGTCTAGAACTAGCTGATCCAAATTTTTACAAGCCAGCTCCTATAGACATGCTAATCGGAAGTGACATCTTGCCAGATATTATAAAGCCTGGATTCTAAAAGAATATTTCAGGAAGTTTATTAGCACAAGACACCGAATTTGGGTGGATCATCAGTGGAAAACCCAAATCTCGGACTGTTACTTCATTTGCTTCCTGGACAGTAACAACAGATTCATTGAACGAAGAGTTAAGAAAGTTCTGGGAACTTGAAAATGTTTCAAATGAAAGTCCTTTTTCCGCATCTGACATTTGGTGTAAAGAATTCTATAAGCAAACTGTTCAGCGAAGGTCTGATGGTACATACGTCGTGCGACTACCATTTAAACAAAATTTACCACCTAACCAGTATCTTGGGTCCTTGGGTCCGTGCGGCTATGGGTCAGTTTCTGAGAATGGGGAAGACAGTCGATAAAGATTCTAAACTTGCGTTGGAATACAACAGCGTTCTTTCTGAGTACATCTCCTTAGGTCACATGAGACCGACAAACAGCTTTGAAATAGTCGAAAATTCCAAATGCTTGTCCTTTTACCTACCACATCACGCTGTAGTGAAGCCTGAACGGACTTCTACTAAGGTGAGAGTGGTCTTTAATGCTTCAAAAAAAAAAAAAATGACAGCTGTTTTCCGTATATCATACAGAGCATATCATTGGTATGGTCCTATTTTACAAAATGACCTCATGAATGTTGTTCTACTTTGGAGGTTATTTAAATATGTTTTCAACGGCGACATTCAAAAAATGTACCGCCAAATATTCGTTCACGAAGATGATCAACAATATCAGCGAATCCTGTTTCGAACTTCTCCAGCGGAGAAAGTTCAAGATTTTTGTTTGCAAACCGTTACCTTTGGGGTAAATTGTGCACCTAATCTGGCAATTCGAACATTGCCTCAGTTAAGCGAGGATAACAATGAATCACATCCAATAGCATCGACTATTCTAAAGAATAAAATTTATGTTGACGACATTTTATCTGGAGCCCATTCCTTAATAGAAGCAAAAATATACCTTCAGGTGGTAATCGATTAGCTAAGTTCCGCGGGATTTCCATTAAA
Organism: Musca autumnalis; assembly: GCF_047663935.1. NCBI lineage: Eukaryota > Metazoa > Arthropoda > Insecta > Diptera > Muscidae > Musca > Musca autumnalis. The sequence goes on along the minus strand of NW_027411866.1, from coordinate 67,084,629 downwards.
GAAAATTACTTCGAATCATCCACAAATTCTTCAAAATCTCCCAATAGAATATCTTCTTAACGAAGACTTTTTAAAATAGACGATGTCAGTGAAACCAAATTTTGGGCATTCAGTAGAATGCAATATCTAATTATTTTTTCTACAAATTAGCACATATGGATATGCCAACTGAATTCGTCACAAAACGAAAAATTTTGTCCATTGTTGCCAAGTTATTTGATCCAGCTGTATGGTTGACACCAATTATTATTGTCGCAAAACTACTGATGCAGCAACTGTGGATTGACGGAACGAATTGGGATGAAGAAGTCAAACCACATGCCTGCGAAAGATGGAAATCTTTTCATTCAGTATTTTTCCGACATAGAGAAAATTAAAATACCTCGTTGGATTCACATTTCAACAGACAATAATATACAAATTCACGGATTTAGAGATGCTTCAGAGAAAGCTTAATGTGTATGCTTATATATTCGGTTAACATCCCCGCACAATGTCACATACCCCATTTTACTTGTTTCTAAAAGCAAGGTAGCTCCATTAAAAACTGTTAGCTTACCCAGATTAGAATTATGTGGTGCAGCAATGCTTTCTAAACTTCTAAGATCTGTTTGCAAAAACTTGGATTTCTCTACACTAGAAACTTACTTATGGACTGATTCCACTCGCTTGGGTCTGTAAACTGCCTTTACATTGGAAGACTTGTTGGGAATAAAGTATTCGAGATATTAGACAACATTGGTAATGTAACTTGGAGGCATGTTTCATCTGCGGACAATCCTGCAGATCTTGGCAATCGCGGATGCACTGCGGAAGAATTGCAATCCAATCCACTTTGGTGGAATGGACCTAATTGGTTATCTAAGGAGGAAGTTCACTGGCCAAAGCAGGTCACCCCCAAAGAACAAGAACTTGAGAAGAGAATTGTTCTTTAAAGAGAGCCTTAAGGGTCTGTTCATATGTATTTATATTCATGCACGGATGCAGAAAAGTCTTGTCACCTGCTATTAAAAAGGACGTTATAACAGCCCAAGAAATATCCTTTGTAAAGTACCACTTAATTCGATTAGCGCAAATGACATACTACACCTGGGAATATCAAGCTCTTCAATCAAATCAAACTGTACCCAACAAAAGCAGATTGTTGACTCTAAATCCATTCCTTGATGCGAACAAATTAAAACGAGCAAATGGTCGTTTAGCAAATGCGAACTTAAGCTAAAACAAAAGGAGTCCAATCATTTTACCTGAAAAATCAAGGCTTTGCAAATTACTAATTGACTTCAATCACGAAATTCTCTTACACGCAGAACATCAAGTCATGTTACGAGCGTCCGTCCGCCATCTATAAACACCGAGCTCAACATCAAATCATGGCCGCCTTACCCCCAGAGCGTTGCACTTTTTCACTACCATTCACCAATACTGGACTTGACTACGCAGGACCTTTCGAACTCAAAACTTCACGTCTTCGTAATGCGAAAATACAAAAAGGGTACGCCGCAATGTTTATATGCTTGTCAACTCGTGCTATACACTTGGAAGTATGCTCAGAATTATCGTCAGAAGCATTCGTAGCTACATTTAGTCGATTCGTTGGACGAAGAGGTCTTCCAAACAAAATATTTTCAGACAATGGAACCAACTTCGTTGGGGCCAACCGCATACTTACTCAAGAATATAAATTGTTTCTACAATCCGCTGAAAAATACCTGGTGTCCAAATATAACATACATGGTTTCTCGTGGCATTGGTTGCTCCGAAAGTAGCAGAGTAGTAGGAGGCACTGTGTCCTGTATCAATTAAAAACTTAAATAAATAAACAATTGTAATTGAAAGTATCAAATTCATATCTTAAAATAAACAACCCTTTAACTCAATCAATTAAAAACTTAAAAAATTAATTAGTGTCAAATTACACCAAAATAATAAAACTCTTTGATGTTTATGTTTAAGGTAAAGTCTATGGGTAAGATATTTTCAGAGCCCGAAGCAATCATGCATGGGATTTTAAAGATTCAGTGTCCTAGGCAATTGAGTTTGAGGTTTGTAAACGACATACTTTACAATTGTTTATTATTGTGGACCACCATGCATCCATCATGTTTTGGATTGATGGATTCATGGTGGTCTTCAAGTGCAAAGATTTGTTCTTATTGGCGACAATATTTATGTTGTATGATACAATTTTTAGTTTGTTTAAATAACTACATTTTTCTTATTGACGACAACGAAGAGTGAAACTAATCAATATATTTTGTTGTTGTAAAAAATTCTTCTACATCATACATTGTGAGTTGTTTGGAAGGCAATCTCAACAATATATTCACTTTCTGTTGAGACTTCAACTATAAGGTATCATTATTCTTCATACAAAAAAAAAAAATAATTTTCATCTTTAAAATGCCTTCGATGAAATTTCAGAGGCCTGCAGGTGTTTATGTTTATGGTTAAGTCTATGGGTAAGATATAGAATTGTTATTGTTATCCCTTTTTTTGTTTATTTGTATATATTAAAAAAACTAATTAAAATCTAGGATTAATTTGGAAAATGATTGATTTGGAAAGATTCAATGTATACCCAATTAATTTCACAAGTTTGTGAAATTATTGATGATGGTCAGGTTCGTTCGTCTTTTGAATTTCATAACGCTATGAGTTGAGATGAGTGTCAGAGTTTCTCATATTGCAACAAAAACCCAAGATTAAACATAAAATGACCATGAAATGATTCGTACAAATTCTCTCCTTTGTTATATTCCATGTTAGCGTACTGGTGATCGATACATTGACCAAAAATTTGATTTTTTGTCAACGAGCATTTAGGCAATTTGTTTACATTTAACAAATGTAAACAAATCTGCTGTTTTCAATGCTACAAGAATATTTCTTTATTCTCTGGAATTCTTGCCCTTGTGGATATTACACATTTTGTATATGTTATGCAGGTTGATCATCAAATGATGAGAAAGGGGGTTCAAGTGTGAGATGGGGATTGGGCTGAGAGCGGATTTTGATGCTGGAATACAATCAATACTTTGATTCATCTAAATTATTATATCAGAACTTAACACGTCACATATTATTAACGGAGCTTAAATGCACTGCACAGTGGGTCAAAACAACAAAAATAACATCCAAAATGTTAGGCTGAACCAAATTTAGAGTAAGTCTAAATTAAATCATATGTATGAGTGAGAGTATAACATTATTGTCATCAAAAACATACACGTACATATATAAGCGTTTAAATTTAGGCAAGGCAAAATATGAAACAAAGTTGGATATTTTATCTCCAGTATGTGTGGGAAGCAAAATATGAAACAATGTTGCAATTTAGCATCCTATATATGTGAGAGAGGGAGCGATAGACAGAGAATTGGAAAAGTCCCCCAGATTTTTACGTTAATGTAATCAAAATTACACGTCAATGTATATGTAAGCGTAAAAATATAAGCAAGGCAAAATAATAAAAAAAGTTGCATAATTTACCTCCAGTATATATGCGAACAAAATATGATACAATGTTGCATATTTTTACCTCCCGTATATGTGAGAGAGGGAGATGAAATAGATAGAGAATTGGGAAAAGCCCCCAAAATACAAGTCAATGTATATGTAAGCGTTTAAGGCTTGGAAATTTCGTAACTTAATTTAATTTGAGTTTAAGTAAATAGGAATGAGAGAGTCTCAGTTATTGTATGACTTCAACCAGGAGTAAATATCAATGGTCACCATTTGTTATGCTCTCTATACTCGATGTTAGCGGGTTGGAGATCGATACATGGACCCAATAATTAGATATTTTTAATTTAAATTTTGTCTGTTAGAGCGAAGATCATTTTTAATGATTTCTATTAATTTTCTCGTTTAGAGTTAAGCTTGATCAGTTTTAATGATTTTTATTAATTTTCTCGTTTAGAGTTAAGCTTGATAATCGGGTTTTTTGTCAACAAGAACGTAGACAATTTGGTTACATTTAATCAAATGTAAACAAAAGTGGCTGTATTTAGGATTGAGGAGAAATAAACTACATATAACTTCATCAATAAATGGCTAGCAACACATGGAACATTTTCTACCAGAAGAGGTTCACTTGACAAAGATCAAAAATATGTCCACAATATAAAAACAATGTACTGCATTCGTTGATATAGCAAATTTGCATCTGATATTTAATAGAAAGTTTTCTTAATGTCTATTTATCCAGCAGATGTTGTGGTATATCAGATGTTATGGAAGCTGGAATTATTGTTTACTCCAAAAATATCATAACCAAGAAGAATACTTTCCAACATACCGACAATTATTGTATGCCTCGTCAATAATGTGTAATTAGGTGACCAACGATGATGTTCATGTAAAGTTTATCTTAATGTTCCTAAAAACCAATTTCCACCTCATACCAGAACGGACAAATTTTTTGATATCTAAAAATCGAATGGCTAATTTTCAAACATTTGTAAGCATTCATCTTCACGATGGAATTTATTATCCATGACATAGGATGGTTTTTTTGTTTTTGGAATTTTCAACAAACCGCTGACAGAAATATTCTCCATTTCATCACAATACAAAGGGATCACTGATGTAAATGGGGTAAGGGGCTTTGACGCAGAGTTTCATGCCAAAAAGACTGGACAAATGATTATGCTTGATGTCTGCGCTTAACAAAGTTATTGAATAATCTTCTGTTTAACATTCATGGTCATGATTAAACATGCCATCTATCCAAATAATTCCCAAAGATTGTGAATTTCATATTTATATTGCTTGACATTACATTTTCCATATTATCACAATTTGGAATAAGAAATAAGGTAGCTCAAGTTCGAAAAAATCTACAGTATCCTGAATTCATGGTAAGGTTCAGGTTGGGTTCAGATTAGGTTGGGTTCAGATTGGGTTGGGTTCAGGTTGGGTTGGGTTGGATTCAGGTTGGGTTGAGTCCAGGTGGGGTTGGGTTCAGGTTAGGATGGGTTGGGTTCAGGTTAGGTTGTGTTGGGTTCAGGTTGGGTTGGGTTCAGGTTAGGTTGGGTTAGGATGGGGTTCTATATATATTGTATCATTAACTCAAATTTAACAGTATAACTCTAACAATGGAAGAAGAAATGTTAAAACGGCTGGTTCAATCCCGCAATGTTTTGAAAAGAAAATTTCAAAACATTAAAAGGGGAGAACAAGCAAGAACAACCCAATTGGAAAATACCTTCAAACCTATAACAGATGAATTAAACAAATTAGTTAAAACAACAAGTAAAAATGCATCCAAATACATGATTCCTAAAACAGAAAATATACCCGAGTATGGGAAATCATCGTTTTCCAGTATCAAGAGATATAAGGAAGATGTTAAAGAAGAAACCACTCCAAGTGATGATGAGTACGAAGAAGATAATAATCAAGATGACTCAAGTAACGACGAGGGTGGAGAAGAATCTTTTTATTCAGATCATGATGACTATGATTATGAAAACAATCTTCTTCAATTGAAAATCAATAATAACCTGGATACTGTATACGGTCCATATAAAAATGTTAATGGGGAATGGAAATTTGGAGATAAACCTTTAGAAATAAATAATGAAAAAATTATGGTAGGAAACCAGAATTGGGCACTCACACCAGGCTTATTTGAACTCCTCTTTCATCAAAAGCCCAAAAACTACAATGAATCAGAGTTGGAGATATATAAGAAAAATTTACTGGATTCAAATGCACATAAAGTAAACTACAACCATAATGAACGAGTAAAATCTAACAAAGGATATAAATACACTAATATAATAAAGAAGATAGTCGATGGTACTCACACTGGTAAAGGCCTAATGAGAGTAAATCCCGAAAAACCTCAATATGAATATTGGAACGATCCCAATGTTCTTGTTGAACGACTAAAGCTGTTGGTGGAATCAAATCAAAGTGGAAAATATGACCATACAAATGAGATGGTTTCTATAATTGAAGAACTACGAGAGGCAGATATTATATATTAATCAAATTTGTACATTGCGATTACGAAATAAATGCAATCTATCTCCATCGTAATATTGTTGTTTTTATTTATGTTTTAATGCGTATTAGTCATTGATATATATTTATAATAAGGACTTTGAAATTGTGACAATCATGAGAAATATTTCCAGGGCCATCAGTAAGGTAAAATCCAAATATGAACCCAACCTAACCTGAACCCAACCTGAACCCAACCCCACCTGAACCCAACCCAACCTGAACCCAACCCAACCTGAACCCAACCCAATCTGAACCCAACCTGAACCTTACCATGAATTCAGGAAGACTGGATACTGTAGATTTTTTCGAACTTGAGCTACCTTATTTCTTATTCCAAATTGTGATAATATGAAAAATGTAATGTCAAGCAATATAAATATGAAATTCACAATCTTTGGGAATTATTTGGATAGATGGCATGTTTAATCATGACCATGAATGTTAAACAGAAGATTATTCAATAACTTTGTTAAGCGCAGACATCAAGCATAATCATTTGTCCAGTCTTTTTGGCATGAAACTCTGCGTCAAAGCCCCTTAACCCTATTCACATCAGTGATCCCTTTGTATTGTGATGAAATGGAGAATATTTCTGTCAGCGGTTTGTTGGAAATTCCAAAAACAAAAAAACCATCCTATGTCATGGATAATAAATTCCATCGTGAATATGAATGCTTACAAATGTTTGAAAATTAGCCATTCGATTTTTAGATATCAAAAAATTTGTCCGTTCTGGTATGAGGTGGAGATTGGTTTTTAGGAACATGAAGATAAACCTTACATGAACATCATCGTTGGTCACCTAATTACACATTATTGACGAGGCATACAATAATTGTCGGTATGTTGGAAAGTATTCTTCTTGGTTATGATATTTTTGGAGTAAACAATAATTCCAGCTTCCATAACATCTGATATACCACAACATCTGCTGGATAAATAGACATTAAGAAAACTTTCTATTAAATATCAGATGCAAATTTATGCAAAATTTGCTATATCAACGAATGCAGTACATTGTTTTTATATTGTGGACATATTTTTGATCTTTGTCAAGTGAACCTCTTCTGGTAGAAAATATTCCATGTGTTGCTAGCCATTTATTGATGAAGTTATATGTAGTTTATTTCTTCTCAATCCTAAATACAACCACTTTTGTTTACATTTGATTAAATGTAACCAAATTGTCTACGTTCTTGTTGACAAAAAACCCGATCATCAAGCTTAACTCTATACGAGAAAATTAATAAAAATCATTAAAACTGATCAAGCTTAACTCTAAACGAGAAAATTAATAGAAATCATTAAAAATGATCTTCGCTCTAACAGACAAAATTTAAATTAAAAATATCTAATTATTGGGTCCATGTATCGATCTCCAACCCGCTAACATCGAGAATAGAGAGCATAACAAATGGTGACCATTGATATTTACTCCTGGTTGAAGTCATACAATAACTGATACTCTCTCATTCCTATTTACTTAAACTCAAATTAAATTAAGTTACGAAATTTCCAAGCCTTAAACGCTTACATATACATTGACTTGTATTTTGGGGACTTTTCCCAATTCTCTATCTATTTCATCTCCCTCTCTCACATATACGGGAGGTAAAAATATGCAACATTGTATCATATTTTGTTCGCATATATACTGGAGGTAAATTATGCAACTTTTTTTATTATTTTGCCTTGATTATATTTTTACGCTTACATATACATTGACGTGTAATTTTGATTACATTACCGTAAAAATCTGGGGGACTTTTCCAATTCTCTGTCTATCGCTCCCTCTCTCACATATATAGGATGCTAAATATGCAACATTGTTTCATATTTTGCTTCCCACACATACTGGAGATAAAATATCCAACTTTGTTTCATATTTTGCCTTGCCTAAATTTAAACGCCTATATATGTATGTGTATGTTTTTGATGACAATAATGTTATACTCTCACTCATACATATGATTTAATTTAGACTTACTCTAAATTTGGTTCAGCCTAACATTTTGGATGTTATTTTTGTTGTTTTGACCCACTGTGCAGTGCATTGAAGCTCCGTTAATAATATGTGACGTGTTAAGTTCTGATATAATTATTTAGATGAATCAAAGTATTGATTGTATTCCAGCATCAAAATCCGCTCTCAACCCAATCCCCACCTCACACTTGAACCCCCTTTCTGATCATTTGATGATCAACCTGCATAACATATACAAAATGTGTAATATCCACAAGGGCAAGAATTCCAAAGAATAAAGAAATATTCTTGTAGCATTGAAAACTGCAGATTTGTTTACATTTGTTAAATGTAAACAAATTGCCTAAATGCTCGTTGACAAAAAATCAAATTTTTGGTCAATGTATCGATCACCAGTACGCTAACATGGAATATAACAAAGGAGAGAATTTGTACGAATCATTTCATGGTCACTTTATGTTTAATCTTGGGTTTTGTTGCAATATGAGAAACTCTGACACTCATCTCAACTCATAGCGTTATGAAATTCAAAAGACGAACGAACCTGACCATCATCAATAATTTCACAAACTTGTGAAATTAATTGGGTATACATTGAATCTTTCCAAATCAATCATTTTCCAAATTAATCCTAGATTTTAATTAGTTTTTTTAATATATACAAATAAACAAAAAAGGGATAACAATAACAATTCTATATCTTACCCATAGACTTAACCATAAACATAAACACCTGCAGGCCTCTGAAATTTCATCGAAGGCATTTTAAAGATGAAAATAATTTTTTTTTTTTTTGTATGAAGAAAAATTATACCTTATAGTTGAAGTCTCAACAGAAAGTGAATATATTGTTGAGAAAGTGAATAATTTGATACTTTCAATTACAATTGTTTATTTATTTAAGATTTTAATTGATACAGGACACAGTGCCTCCTACTACTTAGCAGGAAGTGTAAGGTATACCTACAAGAGTTTTCAACCTTGTTAATACGAATTGAAAGTATACTGAACTCCAGACCACTGTCTCCTATAAGCTAAGATACAACTAATTTAGTACCATTGACACCTGGTAATTTGTTGCGAGGGGCTCCCCTTGTTGCCATACCCGAACAAGTTTCAGACAATCTATCGTTGATGAATAGATGTCAGAGGTTAATGGCTCTGCAACTCCACTTTGCCAGACGATGGAAAAATGAGTACATTACCGAACTTCAGCGTAGATACAAATGGAAGAGAACTCAACGAGGTCTAAAACTTAACGATTTCGTGGTTATAAAAGACGATAATCTTCCTCCAACAGAATGGCGACTTGGACGAGTGGTTAAAGTGTTTACTGGCAATGATTTCAAGGTTCGCGTTGCCGAAATCCGCACGCAAAATTGAATCATTATACGCCCTGTTGTCAAACTATGCATTCTACCAAATTGTTAGCTATCTCTATGCTCACTTTCATAATAACATTTTACATTTCAGTACCGCTTCTAGTGTACTAAAATTTCATAAAATATTGCCCCATCGTCCAACAGATGCCGGTTACGAAACGTCTTTCCGAGGCACGAGAAGAGGGATTTTGTTTTAATTGTTTGTGCACTGCCCATACTCGAGAATGGTGATAATCCTTCGGGTGGATTATCAATTTTAAGGGGGCGGCATGTTGAATCACGTACAACAACATAGTTTTTAAGAACAAAATGAATTTATATCTTGAATTAATCTGAATTTAATTACTAACTGACACTTGAGTCAGAATATGGCAACCCTGCATGCCTTCGAGTTTTCACTCAACGCATCAACGGTTACCATTTCTTGTTGTAAAGTAATTATAAATTGTTCCGTTCGTTAAAAAAGAAAAAAGTCTAAAGTAACATTAAGCATAGCCGTTTTTAAAACTACTTGGATTTGAGCAACCAAACAGTTAAGAACAAGTCAATAAAAAATTGTTGCTCAACCGCGCAAAACTATTTAATAGAAAATTAACCTGCCTTTTCATTTGGTTAATAACATTACCCTTACAGTCCACTAACTTGGCCTACTCCCGAGAGTGTACAATCATCGTCCTAAAATGTACCAAAGTTCGACTTTGTTAGACTGGCTTCATATTTTATGTCTTAATTTGACATTATTTTATGAGATACCACAAGAATGATTAAACTTGTCAACCAAAACAGAACACGTAAAGTGGTGTCATCATTGTTAAATTTATATAAAAATATACTATCATATAAATTATAAAATTTAAATGACGTGCTTTATTAAATCTTGTTAAAATCTGATGACGTATCGTCAGTTATACGCCTGCGTTCTTTGCCGACCGTAGTATATCAAAACAGGAGCGCCTGTTAATTTGGTGTGTAGACATATGTTTACGGACGGACATATGTTTACATTTTGTTTGAGAATTTTTTTGAAGTAGAACAAAATTTTGGGAAAAATATAAAAAAAAACATGAATGTCGGTAAATATATGTGGATGGGTGGCAAAAGTTCAAGCTCAATTGACCTGAGACCGCCTACATGGTGAGTCGTATTTCGGTTGTCCAACCCCATCTTCGAACATGTTGTGCATACCAGTGACCTGCAACCGGTGCCAATTTTATGAATTGCGGTAGACACAAGAAAAAGCGATACTAGTACGCACCACTCTTTTTTGCGTTAGAATGTAATCAATATTCTGTTGGAATTCAAACACAAACATTGCTGATTCATATTTAACGCATTGTATGTAAAGACTTTACTGCTTCGTACAAATTACTACCTCTTGCTTGAATTGTTCGTGTTGACTTCGTTTCGAGGATACTTTATGCATACAACTAGCGAAAAGAAAAACAATCGAAAACACATAAAAAATCTAAACGCATCAAATGAACCACAGTTATGTCCGCCTATGTACGTTGTCGTAACACCAAAACAAACGCATTCTCTGTTTAGCTAACACAGCCTTTGTATAACACAACAACACACCTCTCTCATAAATTCCCCATATTTGTAGACAGCTATGTTTAGACAACTGTGTTGTTTTTGTTTTCAGTTCTCTCATACTTTATGCCTTGTAGGATTACTGCTGGTTGGGTTTGAAAAAAAAAATTACATACAACAAAATATTGAGACAAATTTTTCTTCTTCGTATGGTTCGACGTTATACCGATAGCAAAATTTAAATATTTCACAAAAAACCGAAGTTACAACCGATATGGCGTGATTAGGGATACGCAGTGAAATGCAATAATCGGTTTTTCGATAATTCGGTTTTCGTGAAAAACTTAAAACTCGATTTTCGGTTAGTCGATTATTTGAGAGTGTTCTAAAAGTCGACTTTCGATAAATCGTTAACCGCCGAAAACCGATTATAATCGACCATTTTCGTTGATGCGATCCATGATGGTTATATGTATAAAAAAGTACCGTCAATTATGCGGTTTTAGAACACCCAATAGTCAAATACGGCTAATAATCGACCACGATTAATAGCCGACTACGAATAATATTTGACTCCGTCTTCCGAAAGTCAACTAAGAATAATCGATTATTCGGTTTCGCTCAGTCAATAGTCGACTACGACTTTAGGAAATTTTACGGTTAATAGTCGATTAATCGATTAACCGAAATCGATTTTACGTATCCCTAGGCGTTATATGCGATGTTTATTTGTGTGGAATATAATGGACAGAAATTCGGGATTTTGGAATTTCGTCTATATAAGCGATATGACGTTATAAACGACGATGTTATAAGCGATTTCGATTGTATAAGAAATGGAAAAGATCAGATTACCTGTGTTACAGTTGGCTTTCGAAAACGAAGTGTCAATAATAATGCCGAAAGGTCGCGTAGATGACATTTCAATGTTATAACAAAAGAGGAGTATGCCGTTCTCTAACGAGTACAAATCAATAATCTTATCTGTGACAAATTGTAAAAACGAAAATGTTAAGAATTTTTAACAGAAGCACTGCAAAAACAACAATATATGTATAATATATGCTAATCTTCTAATGACTAATACAACATCAATTCGCCAGTAAGGCAGTACAGAAGTGAATTGTTCAAAGCCTAATCTTCAGCAAAAGTTTAATATACACTGCCGTTACTAAGTTATGACCAACAAATTTAATCTTAATCATCGTATACTGCCACAACCAGTTAAAGCCAAGCAAGAGCACCAGTCACATGGATTCAACAAGAACCTGGACAAATGTTATGGTTATAAGAATTCAATATTCAATAATAATTGTTAAAGCTTTGAATATGAAATCCTAAATCCTTTTAATTAGGTGAGGGAGGGGAAGTCCATAGGTATTTACAACGATAGCTCAGGATACCGTTTAATGAACATTGGAGGGAGAAAAGAACCAAAGAAATTAAAACAAGCAGTATCAATTTAAATATAATTATACACTGGAAGTTTATTTATGATTCTTTTGATACAACAAAATAGATTACCTTTTGTAATCTGGTGATAGTGGCGACAGATGCCTTTTAGTTGTAACGCGTAGACGTTATTCTTCAAGAAGTCACTAATGACAAGTGATCGCAGAGGTTCTAAGTGATCGCAGAGGATCCCATGTCATATACTAATACAATTAAAATTATTCCAATGAGAGTAAGAGTGTAACAAAGTGAGCAAACCGGCAACAACCGATGCCCAGCGGCGATCCGTCTACTACGGTCTCCGCGGTGAGAGTTGTAGAGAAGATACCAGTGCGCCAATCAGCATCCGTGATTGATTGAGCAGGGGAAGTTGAGGGACAAAGTATCTAACTTAAATATTGCTACCTTGAAACACGCAAGCATGGATCAACAAATTAAAGCTATGAATTACAATAAAGATAAATAATACTGTACAAATGTGATATTAACTAATGTTTAAGATTTAACTAATGTCCGTGTAGACGTTGTTTTATTCCCCGATACGATTTGTACCAAATAAAACAGGGTTCGTTTTAGATTACGTTTCTACAATGCTTTATTTACTTTATTACACTTATTCAGAACCGACTTTAATTATTAAGCGCACAGCAAATCTCTAGTTAGCACGCAGCTACTCTTTTACCGATCTGTTCAGTTCAACGCTTAAAACACAACTACTCCGTCATTGCCATTTCCCCGGTATTTATACCCCAAAGTCTCCCTGTTCTAGAGTCCTCCAGAACACATATGGCAACATCTCGAATCTGTGCAGCGAACACACAGACGCACATTCGCACTAAGCGAACAACCATACTCACATACATACATGGGGGAATACAATTGGACGACAAGCACAGTAATGACGTAACAACAACAAACAAGTGCAAAGAAGTAACAAACTAAACAATAATTACATGATTATGGCAAAACAAAATAAAAGCACATTAATGAAAGGTAAAGTAACATCTAGAATAATGAAGAGAGTTCTACATGGTAGTTGTTGTTGCTTAAATAAAGTAACTGCGTAATAAAAACTTTAGGTTACAATTCAAATTTTTAAATTAACGGAAATTAAACTAAATTAACTTAAACCTATCAGTTACATTCGTAACATTGCCTCCCGCTTAAGCCTGTTCGTCCCGAATAGGCACAGTTCCCTCTCGGTGGTATGGGCATTGGTAACACTGCCTCCCGCTTAAGCCTGTTCCTCATGACCTGGCACAGTTCTTGTTCCGTAGTTGTAGCAACCAATTTAGTTGTACCGTCTACGCCATTAGCTTTGGACTTTCGCTCTTTTCTCTCCAGGTATCGTGACGTTATATCTTCTTTCTCGGTCACCCTCCTAAGTGCCACCTGGTCGTCATCGGACTTGTCCTTCCTTGTTGTACGGCCGCTTTCCGATGGACCTTTCCTCGACGCACATCTTCGCTTTCTCGTCCTCGTTGCTGGATTTTTCCGCTTTCCTACGGGCCAATTGTCGGCGGCTTCCACCTTCAGCGTACGGACATCGACAGCGATCTCGCCGGATTCTGCCTTTGGGCGATGTTTGCTTTCCTCGTTGTAGCCCACACTTATCGGTATTTCCACATTGGACCAAGTCATCACACGGTGCTTTATGTCCAGGTTGATGTCGAAGGCAATCATGAAGTCTACACCAAGTATAACTTTGTCCACAATATCGGCCACTATAAAATCGAAATTTACCGATTTTCTACCCATGCTCAGCCTTTGGTAGGCCTTTCCATGCACCGTTGTAGTCTCGCCTGTGGCCGTCCGCAATTTGACTCCATTTAACGGCAATACCTTCCCTTTTACCAAATCCGGTCTAATAATGGACTTTGCTGCACCGGTGTCCAATGTCAAGTTACGCAAAACACCATTGATGAAGCCTTTAACCGTTAGGTTGTGATTCTCCTGCTGGACTATGGCTATAGAGATTGTGGGGCCATCGTTTTCGTCCTCTGCCAGCGGCGCCTCGTGATTGACGGAATTCACTTTATTTGATTCACCTAATGTCTCTCTTTCCAGATTCTTGGCCACCGGTTGTTCGTCGCTTTTTGAAGGCGGTGAGGGGGATCTGGGTCTTGCTTGCCGCAATCTGCATTCTCGGGCCATGTGTCCAGTTTTCCGACAGTTATAACAAGTCCTTTTCGTTCTAGGAGCCCCTCGTTTCACATGCATTAGTGCATCTTTCAGCAGGTCGACAACGGTCTGGGAATTGTTGTCCTCAACTTCCAGCCTCCGCACGTTGTAAGCTTTAGGTTTCACCAGCATCTTCGCAGTTTCTTGGGCCAGGGCAAATGACACGGTTTCTGCAAATGTTCCCATTGGTGCCGCATACGTCGCAAATTTTATCTCTGGATCACGAATACCACTTGCAAATGTCTCAATCTTTATGCGGTCCACCAATGGATGTGTCTCTCCTGGATATGCCAACTGCGCCAACCGCTCTATATCAGCCGCAAAGTCTTGTAAGGTCTCATTTGGCTTCTGGACTCTTCCCCTCAGTTCCATTCGGTAGATCTCTTGCTTGTGTTCACTACCGTACTTACGTTCAAGAGCAGCCATTATATCTCCATAGCTGTTTCTAGAAGCGGCGGGAATACTCTGTAATACGTCAGCAGCATCACCCTTCAATGCCATAAGGAGTGATACCGCCTTTTCGTTGTCGTTCCAAGAATCTCTAGCAGCCACTGTCTCGAACTGTAATTTGAACACATTGAATGATGTAGAGCCGTCGAACACTGGAGGCTTAATTTTTAACGCGTTATGGATAGCTCTCACTGGACCGCCTTTAATTTCCAGTTCCGACATTTTCTTTTCTATGCCCAGAATCTTCTCATCTTGAGCCAGAAATTTCTCGTCAACAGACAAAATCTTTTTATCCAACTCTTTCATTTGTACCTCCACGTTTTCTACTCTCTTTTCAATCACTATCGTGATATTCTCGAGTTTCTCGTTAATTTTTCTAGAATTCTCTTCCAACTCCTCTTTTAAGTTTCTTGGATTTTCTTCAAACATCCTAGAATTCTCTGCCATTAAGTTTTCGGTGATTTTTCTAGAGTTCTCTTCTAACTTTTCCTCCAATTTTCTGGAATATTCTTCACTCTTTCTGGAATTTTCTTCAACCATTCTGCAATTTTCTGCTTTCATTTCGTCCATTTTAGCATCTAATTTCTCCATCATTTTGGAATTTTCTTCACTTTTCTTATTCATTTCCTGCATTGTCATAGCCTGCATTGATTTCAAATCGTCACCCCTGGCAGCTACCGATGAAACTTCCTCAACAGTGGATTCGCCCTTTGCCGGTAACTCGACTTCCTCCTTATCGTCGAACTCATATTCATCGATGTTCATTCCACGGCGCTCGAACTCTTCCAACAAGCGTTTTTGTAGTTCGGCCTTGTTGCCAGTAGGACACAACTCCAACTTACTTAGCTCCTTCTTCAAGTCTTCCACTCGTAGATCCTTAAACTTCATTGTAGGATGATCGCAATCCCACTTCTGACACCAATTGTTACGGAATTAGATTTAACTAATGTCCGTGTAGACGTTGTTGATACGATACGATTTGTACCAAATAAAACAGGGTTCGTTTTAGATTACGTTTCTACAATGCTTTATTTACTTTATTACACTTATTCAGAACCGACTTTAATTATTAAGCACACAGCAAATCTCTAGTTAGCACGCAGCTACTCTTTTACCGATCTGTTCAGTTCAACGCTTAAAACACAACTACTCCGTCATTGCCATTTCCCCGGTATTTATAACCCAAAGTCTCCCTGTTCTAGAGTCCTCCAGAACACATATGGCAACATCTCGAATCTGTGCAGCGAACACACAGACGCACATTCGCACTAAGCGAACAACCATACTCACATACATACATGGGGGAATACAATTGGACGACAAGCACAGTAATGACGTAACAACAACAAACAAGTGCAAAGAAGTAACAAACTAAACAATAATTACATGATTATGGCAAAACAAAATAAAAGCACATTAATGAAAGGTAAAGTAACATCTAGAATAATGAAGAGAGTTCTACATGGTAGTTGTTGTTGCTTAAATAAAGTAACTGCGTAATAAAAACTTTAGGTTACAATTCAAATTTTTAAATTAACGGAAATTAAACTAAATTAACTTAAACCTATCAGTTACATTCGTAACAATAGGATTCATGAACATAAATTCAGACTCCCAAGTGAGCTGTAGTTCAAATTATCGATTTCTATAAACGAGTAATTATGAAATGATATGAAATGACAATAGGATTCATGAACATAAATTCAGACTCCCAAGTGAGCTGTAGTTCAAATTATCGATTTCTATAAACGAGTAATTATGAAATGATCGACTCCGAAATTCGCTCGATTCAAGAATGTGGAGATGAGTCATTGAACAATTCAATTTTAGTTTTCAAGATATAAAAGTACAAGCGATTTAGCTCAACAATTGACTATTGTGGTCGATTTTCAATATCTCTATCGGCTGTGAAGTTAGATAGGAAATGAACCCGTAGGGACGTACCCGAAAATAGATTTTTGGGCCAACAAAAAATCTAAAACGACTTTAGGAGGTTCAGCTTCAAGTATCTTGGGGTACAGATCAACACCAAGTAGCAATTCTGTTGGGCTGCCGTCGAAAGAATCCGCTAATTTTAAGTTAGGGATCCGGGATTTCAAGTTCGAAATGGGATGAGGTAAGACGAGTTTCCCCTTGGCATTAGGCAAGACTAATGCTTTGGTTTCCAAAAGTTTTGAGGTATTGTTTGGGGACGACAACTTAAGAGAAGAAGTTTCTCTTGGTGTTCCCGATTAGTTTTATTTGAACACAACGAGTCCGATCTGGCAGGGTGAGTAGGAAGGCCAATCTTCTTAAGCTTCCTTGTAACAATTGAGATTTCTGAAGATGGATCTATGATTGTACGAACGCTGTGTGATTTGCCATCATGTACAACATTTTGGAGGTTCCAAGGAGCACATTATTCAGCCCTATTCTGAACATTCCCATTCCCACGCTTTTCATGTTCTCAACGACGTGGGAGCAGCAAAAAATGGGAGAAGAAACTCGAAATTAGTTGCACCAAATTATTATAGCATACTTTTGGGGGCTGTAATTTTGTTTTATAATACAAAATGCATACACTGAAAGAAAAATGCTTCGTTGTATCAATGAACGGGTTTCATTGATTATTTTTCATTGATGCTATGAAACGTTCCATTAATATAATGAAATGTTTCGTTCATGCAATGAAACTTTACGTTATTTAAAATTCAATGATTTTTGGTTTCATTGTATAAACGAAACGGTTTCATTGATGCAATGAAACTTTTAATTTCTATAAATTTAATAAAAATATGTATGTTTTGAATTCAAACTAAATAGAATGGGCTAAAAACACTAGTACGCAAACATCTTTTAAAAAAATGGCGAAAAATGTATATATTCGATGTGTTTGGTTTGCTTTAAAAATGAATTAGAAAAATGAAAGAGTTTCACTAAATAAATGAAACATTTTTGAAATTCTCTTTTGCGTTTTGTATTCTTTGTAAATCTGTTAAGTTATAAAATTTGTCTTCTAATTATTTTGTCTTTATTAAACAAATTTAATTTTTGAGAATCATAAAAAGAACACATTTATATATTGGCTACATACATATGTATATGTACATAAATATGTATGCATGAATATTTGCCAAAACTAGCAGAAACGACATCAACTGTACAAACTTTCGCTACTGTCGCCGATTGGCGTTGGTATACATAAATATTCATCCACATTAAAAATAATGTTCTTCTCAGTTATTTGTTATTGTTTGTATTGTCGTTCATTGAATTCCATTTG
This sequence comes from Musca autumnalis, assembly GCF_047663935.1. NCBI lineage: Eukaryota > Metazoa > Arthropoda > Insecta > Diptera > Muscidae > Musca > Musca autumnalis. The sequence continues at coordinate 67,066,370 of NW_027411866.1, read as the reverse complement.
TGGTTGTGTGTGAGTATTTAACAAGCAGAAAAAACACGTGTTGACAAACAACCACCGCTTTCTTAGCTACATCAAACGATGTTGAAGAACATTGTTTTAGTTTTCGCTAAACCACAGTCAAGTGTTGATGAAAAAAAAGTTATTTTACGTCTGGTGTTTTCAACTTTAAAAACTGTGATGTGTTTAATATGAAAAGAAAATGTAAATATTATTTGTTAGGTGTTCAGTTGTTCTTTTAAGTGAATTTTCATTTATATTTTTCTTGTAATGAAAGCATTCAATAGAAAATCTAAAGATGAGTGGAATGGCGGAGAAACTGTTACCATTGGGCAACGAAGCATCTCGTAGAATAAGAAAATGTTGTATAGTTTTCTGTCCAACGGCGAAAGTTAAAGGTAAGTTAATATTTAGAAAGAAAACCAGATAAAATACTAAAAATTGTTTTATGGTTTTCAATTTTGCTTACAGATAACAACGCTCAAAAGAATAATTAACTTCACTTCGCTGAATGCAAGTATGAAGTGTTTAATAATTTGAAATGAAAATTCAAATATTGGTTAAATTATTTTTTGTAGTTTTTATGTGTTCGTGTATTTACTTTTTTTAATTTTCAACTATAGTTGCAATGGAGATAAAAAATAGAAAATCCAATGATCAGTGGAATTACGGAGACTGTCCGTGGCAAATGAAGCACTACTCCCTTAAGAAAAAAATGTTGTATCCTAACATCGTGGACGTACACATGGGATGACTCAGCGGCAAAAGTTGGAGGTAAGTAGTTATTGTTTAGAAAACCAGTCAATTTGTAAGCAGTTTGTTTATTGTTTCAATTTTACTTACAGATGACAACGCCCAATACTATCATTAATGTGCTTAATACCTGAGGCTTTAAATATGACTTGTTGTGTTAATGGTAAAAAATAATTGCAATAAAATGAAATAAACATATTTAGCATTGACTTCAGTTTTGTTCATTACGTGAGTATGAAATGATTTCATAACATTAATGAAATCCTACGTTGTATCAATGAAATTTGTCATTGATTTTGAGCCAACGTAAGGCTTCATTGCATAAATAAAAAAGTGTCATTACAACAATGAAAGTACTTCATTGCATTAATGAGAAAGATTCATTGCATCAATGAAGGAGTTTCATTGCATTAATGAAAAAGTTACATTGCATTAACGGAAAAGGTTCATTGCATCAATGAAGAAGTTTCATTGCATCAATGAAGGAGTTTAATTGCATTAATGAAAAAGTTTCATTGCATTAACGAAAAAGTTTCATTGCATAAATGCAGGTGTTTCATTGCATTAATGAACAATTTCGTTAATTTTACTTCAATGAAACTTTTTTCATTTATTCAATGAAGCTCTACGTTGGCTCAAAATCAATGACAAATTTCATTGATACAACGTAGGATTTCATTAATGTTATGAAATCATTTCATACTCACGTAGCTTTTTCTTTCAGTGTATTTGCATTGAATTCATGGTTTTTGAGTTAGGTAAGTAAACGCACAGCTCACCTAATTCAACAACAGTGCATTAATTTATGGATTTTTTAAAGGAATAGAGTCAAACATTGTGTGATGTTGTACCTACCAATAAGCACATTTTCTTCAAAATGTGCGAACTCTGCTGTAAGCATTTTTCGAAGGTCACACTAGCGCTGTTTCGAGTTTATAGGCGAGGGGTATGAAGTAGTGAAACCGCTGTATGTGGTTTTCTGTGTTTGCGATATTGCCTCTTCCTATTATTCGTTTCAGGAACCTCACTAGTGTGACCAAGGATTTTGCAAACATATTTTTTGTGTATAAAATAATAGGAACTTTTTATGTTTGTGACGAATTTAAAAATTGTATGTTCATGTCCATTCTGAATAATTTGAGTTATGGGTTTAACGAGTATATCGCTAGTTTTATGGGTCGATTTCGTATTGCGACACAAGTCGTGTCGCGTTGCCATATGCAATTTTTACATTACGGATGGCAATATTTGCCTGACGCCGTCAAATTTTGTCGCCACAACGTTCGTTTTCCGTCGACAACAAATTAGCTGTCGCCGTGCATTTGTGCAATGAATAAATATCGATTTCTGTTTGTTGTATATTATTTATACTGGGCTGAATCGGTCAGTATTTAGATGAAAATAAAACTTATTTATTTCATTTTTTCTCAACGTTTCGTTGGTTGTATTCCAACTTCATCAGGAGATTTTTATTGAAAATCCTATATCAAACAAAAACAATCATGTACATTCCATAAGATCGCTGTTTAAGTTAAAAACTCTCTATTGGTATTTTCACTACTAATCTCCAGGGAGCCTTTGTTCGCCTAGTTCGGATCGCAGAGAGGCCTCCCTTCCTTAAGTGTTCTCTACAAACCCTCTGAGAAACTATGTTCGCTTACGGCGGACCGTAGGGTGATATTTCCAATCATTGCCCTACAAATCTTCTCAGAGACTATGTTCGCTCAGCGCGGATCGTAGAGAGTACTCTCTTGGTAGTGGTATTACTCTGCAATTTCTCCCTAGAACTGTATTCGCTCAGTTCGGATCATAGTGAGAACTTTCCAATAAGCAGCGATTGCCTCAGCCTTGATTCACTTTCGGTTTTTATACACAAATCACTTATAAGTCATCTCTTCACCAGTACGGAAGTACTTCTCGGTTCACTCGTGAATTGTAACGCGTCTCACCCACACCAGGTAAAGTCATCAGTACTTTTCGCCTTAATAAATCACCCACACCAATATTATTATTTTTACAAACTAGAAACATTTGTGTTTTATTTCCTCCTCTTTTATTTATCGGTAACACTACTGTACAAGTAGTTTTGATTTTGCTGCCAATCGTTTTAGTGCGAATTTGATTTTTCTGCCAAAAAAACTAAAATATTTGCACTTTTGTCAAATTTTTAATACAAATTTCACTTTTAACTGCCAATCCTATAACTGCGAATTGTATTTAACTACCAATAATATTTGGAAAGAACAACCCAATTTCCAGCCAAAAACTATATCACGTCATACGACAACTGCCAAACACAAACATAGCTCTTTCTACGAACTTAGCTCACTGAATTCCTTGAGTAAATTCCTCATTAGAACAATAACAAGAGTTTGAACACATATGGTGAGAATTACATATGTTTCCTTTAGTTTACTTCTTCGTAAACTAAAAAACACAAAGAAAAGTTAACAATCCTTTCTTTCAAACAGAAATTGAATGAAAGATGTGGAAGCAAATGTTAATAATTGTAATTTAATTAATTTTTTATGACTTGATGCAAAATAAAGACTTTTTTGATGATGTGTTTCAGTGTATTTCAGCATTCCTTTCCAAAATAGTTCTCGGATCTCGGAAAGGTAAAGCTGATTATCACATTTAAGAGTCAATTCTTTGGTGTGAATCGGATATCTGACACTTTTTGGCAGATAAAAATACTAAAGAAAAGTGCGAAATTTGTTTTGCTGCCACAAAGTGTGTGCAAAACTACTGTATCACCATTCTCATCTCCACAAACAACAACTATTCTCTGCGGCATGTCTGAGCTATCACCTAAACAATCACAGTGTGGGATATTCTCATTAAACTTTACTTACAATTAGTTCTTTTCACATATTCTTGTAAATTATTCTTATTATACTAAAAAAACGGGACATCACAACACGAATTTTTGTATAAATAAAAATATAATCACAAAAAAATGTAAAAATATTGCAGCAAAGAAACTTAATACTAAATCACAGTACCGATATCGAATATCGATTTCAATAAACGAGTAATTAAGAAATGGTCGACTCCGATATTCGTTCGATTCAAGATTGTGGAGACGAGTTATTGAACAATTCAATTTTAGTTTTCAAGATATAATAGTACAAACGATTTATTTCAACAATTGACTATTGTGGTCGATTTTCAATATCACTATCGGTTGCGAAGTTAGATAGGAAATGAAACCGTAAGGAGGTACCCGGAAATAGATTTTTGGGCCAGCAAAGAATCCAAAACGACTTTAGGAGGTTCAGCTTCAAGTATCTTGGGCATTGATGTCCAAAATAAATGGGAGAGAATTGATGGGAGAGTAATGTCCCTATGTTAAACAACGGCTGACATAGCTCTCATTTGAATTCCTTATTCCTTACGACAACATGCAGGCGTTGACATCAATGATCTTGGGGTACAGATCAGCACCAAGTAGAAATTCTGTTGGGATGCCATCGAAAGAATCCGCTAATTTTAAGTTACTTGTCTAATTTGAATTTATAGCATACCTAGTGCAAACATCTTTGTAATAAAATCACTTTTTCGATCGACTCGCACTGGTAAGCATCTCTGCTCAATCTCACTCTTTAATAAAACCATTTGTTGTACGTTTTAAGTAAATTTCTATTAAGCTTTATTTCTCCTCTATTTTCCCCTAATTATTCCTAATTGATATGAGGACTAATCTTCAAAGTTAACATCGCGATATACAGTCCACTCATCACTGTTGGGTCATTTCGTTGAAGTTGTGTTTTACTCCTCTTACTTACCTTCATCGGAATCCCAGAAGCGTACATACCTACGCATAAACGCATAACCAAAGGTCAACATTTATTCATGGTCCAGTCTCCTTCGTGCCAAAACATTAGGAAAAACAACAAGTAATATGAGGTAACATCAAATATATCTATGGCTACTCTGTTTATTTGCCAGCGAGTCGGTGAGTGCTTTTTAAATTTGTGTTCTTACTTACCTTCAGCGGAATCCCAGAAGCCTACATAGTTACGCATAAACGCATAACCAAAGATCAACATTTATTCATGGTCCATTCTTCGTCGTTCAAAAACATCAGCAATACAACAAGTAATAGGAGGTAACATCAAACATCTCTGTGGTTACTCTGTCTATTTGCCAGCGGTGAGTGCTTTTTAAATTTCTACATAGTGCATATTTACATACATTTAAAAGTGAATACCAACGAGAAAGAGTGTGTGTGCAAACAAAAAAGGAAAAAAAAATCCACCAAGAGTCACTAAAAATTGCATCGAAGCTACCCATATTTGCAAAAACAGGATGTACCAAAAATAAAATCAACGAATTTGTGTAGTGATAGAAAAAATATTAACTCCACTAACAAATATTAGTAAAACACTCCTCAAAAAGAAAAAAAAAGCAAAGTCCAAAAAGTGCAAAAATTGCATAAAAATCAACTAGTGGCTGGTATTTCCATGATAAAACAACAACAAATTACATCTCTGTGCTGTGTGTTGGTAAGTACATATATATAGTAAATAAAAACAGCACAAATTTAGAAATTTTTTCACAAAAGCAACAAATACCTCTTTAACTACAATTATTTACCAGCATATAAGGTAATATATACATTATTATATACAATTTTGCACGACTCATAACATAAAAACATCATCTTATATATTGGCACCATCATTATTTTCCGAGTGTACGCATTTATCATCGAAATATTTAAAAACAGAAATAATTAATAACAGAAAGCACCACTCTCATCACTCAAGTAAACAAAGGTATATACATACACACACAGCGCACATAATTCAAATCACGCTTAGCCAGTGGGCAGAATACGACACAAAGAAGAAACGAAATAATAACAACACACTATATGATACCGCTCACTATACTTCTTCTTTATTTACTCATCCGTTATCCGGATATAAGTGATCGTACAATTCATTTTTTTAATATTTATCGCATTTTAGTTATTATCTTATTGTATAATGGTTGTCAGCTCTCTGTGTCTTGCCGCATTCAACAGATCAGTTTCATTGGTATAACCTGTCCAGTCCATGACGTTTTTGAGCCAGGATGTTTCTTTCCTTCCTTTGTAAGAATTCAATTTCCTGGCATTCAGTATGTTTGGCTGATCGGGTCGCGGATCGTATTTCCCTGTTTATCTCCCAGTATTTTTCATAATTTTTATTTCTGTACTTGCTTCGCTCATTCCATAGTTCTCGAATCTCGTCGGTAATCCATTCTTCTGTTCTTGATGATGTTCTCTTTCCCAGAGTGTTCTTTGCAGTCGTGGTTATAACATCTTTCATATTGTTCCACAATGTGTGGACATTTTCTTCATTCAACTATTGTAATTTCCTATTAATATTGTTGTGTAGCTTGCTTTTAATTGTCGAGTCTTTAAGTTCTTCTATATTCAGTTTGTTTTGAGGCAGTTTTCTCCGATTTGATGCAAGTTTAATTCGTATATTTGTGACGAGTAAGTTGTGGTCCGATGGCACATCTGCTCCTGGATATGTCGAACATTTTGTAACAGTGGAGAAATATCTTTTATTTATTACGATGTAGTCTATTTGGTTTCTCGCAATTTGGTTTTCATTGTCCTGTGGGGATTTCCAGGTTTATAACCGTCTGGGATGTAGGGAAAAACACGTAATGCTCACTTTCATACAATATTCCTGACAGAATTGCACTAGTCTATATCCTCTATACACCCAAGCAAAAATATTAGTTCATTGTTTAAAGTTAGTCAATTTCAATATTTTTTCTGCATATAAAAAGAGATTGTGCTTTAAGAATGTACAAGTGAATTAAAAAAAACTTAATAATAATATTAATTTTATGGAAAATAAGTGCTTTGCTTAAAAAATTAACTGAGTAAGTCGAAAAAATACAAATTTTTTGGAAATTTTTGAAATTTAGAATTCTTTTTTGGAAATTTTTCAAATATTTTAATTAAAATTTTTAAACAGGTGAAAGACTTGAAATATTTAAAGCAATTAATTCACTTTTCGTATCAAGTATGCCATTCTCATAGCTACAGTGATCATCTCTATACAGTATTTTTGAATTTTAAACGATTTTTCTGTGAAAATATTCAAATTTTTGATTTTTTTTCGAATTTTTATTTTTTTTGGAAAATTTTGAGTGTGGGAATTTCTGTTTGGGAAATTTCTGCTGCTAAAATTTTTTGTTTTCAACCTACAGTGCCCATCTCTGTAAATATTTTGAATTCTTTAAACAATTTGTTTCGGTGAAAAACCTTCATATCAGTGTGTGAGTTTTATTTTGTTCAATCTATTGAATATTATTCGGATTTTTTTGGGAAATCTGCCTGTGGAATTTTTTTATATGAAAATTTCTTGAAAATTTAATTAAATTGTGTTAGAAAGTCGGCGTTTTCAACATACATTGCTCGGCTCAACGAATTTTATGAAACTTTATAACGCTTTGTTCATTAAATTCTCTCCTACAGTTGTGTGAATACTAGTTTTTGCTCAATTTTAAGCGAAATGTTCACTCTCGGAAAACAATATTGAGATTCAGTGCCTAATTTCCCAGTGGTTTTGAGCTTTTTTCGGATTTTCATCAGATTTGTTTTCGGTTTAAACACCGTTTGGTAGTCACCCAATAAAACTACAAGCGTCTTTTTCAAATGGTTCGATATTCACCCACTAAAACTACAGCCACATGAAAACGTAGTGACATTTTGGGAAAATCGTGAAAAGTTTTAAAGATTTTGGGAAAATTTGGAAAGTTTAAGTATCTGAAGTTTCAATTTTGGAAATTGCTCTCTATATTCCATATTAGCTTCTACTAAACATTCGCATATATTGAATTACTCGTCTCATTTAGTGCTTTTAAAGGAGAATTCAAAGAAAATGTTTTGTCTAATTTCACGCTCGAAGTATCTCGTCGCAATTTTTTGAATATAATTGATAGTTGATGAATATTTCGAAGTTTTGATTCATAGAGGACTAATTATCGTGAATAATTGACAGACGCAGAATGTCGCTCAACACATCAAAAATATTTTGGAAAGGTTTGTAATTTCACTTGAAAATTAACATGTCCGTCTCTGAAAACGTCGAGGACTGTTTCCAGTGATGGTGCAACGCAAACATCTCCAGAACATGATATATTTTTGTTTGAATGCGATCATTTAGTCAAATTTGCGAGCAATTTGATCAAAGTGACATTACGGATCAGACTGACTCAGTTGTACAAGTCAAGTTAAATGATTTGGAGCAAAGATGGGTAAATTCACACAAAGCATATAGGAATATTATGTTGTCTCCTAAATCCGCCAATGTCAACGATTTTAAAGAAAATGCTAAAATCAATTTTAATGCTACTTTTGAAGTATATTACACAGCCAAGTCGCAGATTGAGGATTTCTAAGCATATCAAGTACTCACAATCAGCAGAATGCTAGACAAAGCGTTTCTCCAACTAGTTTGCCTCAGTCGTCTCCTGATAGTTCAAATATTTGTATAAAACTTCCTCCATGGGGTACGGACGGTGTGACCCCGCGATTTAATATTGCAACCCGAGCCGTCACATACATACATTTAGTCGCATCATAAGATGACTGAATCTCTAATTCACAATAGAGCTCCGAGGACATGGTGAACATCGGCAAGTTGAATGCGCGGGTCAGCGTTTCGCAAACGTGACTATTCCGACAACATGGGTCTACAATAGCGCGAACCGGGACTGTACCATTGATTAATCTAAGCCGGACGATGAGTGTTGGAGCAATCGCGACAACCCTGCCAACAGGAAGTGTTGAAGGTGAAACGATTAAAGGCGCGATAGCGGGTGTTGTACCGTGACGTACAGACACAACTTGATTTGTGGGTTGAGAATTTGTCGTAGCACGAGCAGGGCCGCTCTGAGTTGAGGAACGATGAGAGCAAAGTATGATGCTTTTCCTTACACCTAAAACACCCCTGCTTGGTGGTATAAGTTTTGTACTTGTGTCCTGGTCGGAAGCAGTTCGAACACAGATGCAACCCTACAATTGCACGCAAACGCTTCGCGTGGCTAATTTTCTTAAACGCGTTGCAGCGATAGAGTGGATGGGACCCGGTACAAAAATAACACTTGTTTGGTGGGCGATTTGGTTTGATTGTGGTAGAAGTTGAAGCCACGACCGAATTATTGGCTACTTCCACCACCGCAGCCGAGACGGGTTGATTGCTTGCTCCGCTTGCAGCTGTCTCCACAGAAGCCCCGTTAGGTTCCGTGGCACCGGGAGTATATTCCCTCAAAAGCCTCTCCTCGTCCGACATAGGGAAATCGTCCTCGTCATCCAAATAAACGGGGGAATAGAGATGCAGATGCGTCCATGACTACACAACAAACATAAATACAAGTTAATTGAGAGACCTCGTCGATGAATTCGTGACTGGTCGACTTTGAACACCCTGTAACACAATACTGAGTTCCGAATCCGATAGTGTAAAAGTGACGGGACTTATACAAATGGTGAAAGAAGGACTTGATAGAAATTATTATGAACATGCACGATTGATCTATTAAAAATGTGTTTAGTTAGGAAGAATGACGAGTTTGGACACAGGTCGCCTGGCTTTGACCCGACGATAGCGATTGACTAAACTAAGTGGAGCTTCGTTTATTAAGGGCTCCAGAGGGGCTAACAAAGGGGCACCTATAAGGAAATGTCCAGGGGTGAGAGCAACTAATTATTCGGGATTATCCGATATAAGACATAAGGGTCGGGAAATAAGGCATGATTCGATGCGAGCTAGTACCGTACTGAGTTCCTCAAATGTGTATTTGAAGTTTTTCGCGTATTTCCGGAAATTATCTATAAAGCTTTTAACAGCTGCCTCCCACAGGCCGCCCATATGCGGAGCGCCAGCAAGAATAAATTCCCAAATAACTTCTTGATAACCGATCGCGAATCATGTTCCTATTCTCATATATAAATTTTTTAAAGTCATTTTCAAGTTCTCGGGAGGCGCCTACGAAATTCGTACCGTTATCTGAGAATAAAGACCGGAGGCAACCGCGGCGAGCAATGAAACGTTGAAAAGCGGCTAGAAATGCTGCCGTCGATAAGTCCGATGTTGCTTCAAGATAAACCGCTTTCGTTGAGAAACAAACAAAAACGCACACATAACCTTTAGTAATTTTACACGCCCTGCCAGTAAACGACTTAATTTCAAAAGGACCTGCGAAATCCACCCCGGTGGTTGTGAAAGCACGTTGGATAATAATCCGTTCAGGGGGCAACGCTGCCACAATCTGCTGACAAGATCGCTTATTCTCTAGAATACAAATTTTACAATGGCGAATACTTTTGCGGATAAGAGTTTTGATTCTAGGGACACAGTCCTCGATGCGAATTATAGGCAACATAAGTTGATTGCCATTAATTGATATCAAGTGGATATACTCAATAAGAAGACGGCTGAATCTACTAGAATAAGGCAATATGATAGGGCATTTCTCTGAGTATGACAAAGATGGAGATTTCGCCAAGTGACCATTTAAACGCATTAAGCCGTCACGATCCAAAAAAGGGTTTAAAGAAAGAAGCGAACTCGATGAGGGCATGGTCTGCTTTTCCATAAGACACCTATATTCTTCTGGGTAACAAACTTCCTGCGCTATTAGAGCTAAACGTTTTTTCAAACGGGGTAACTTGCTTATGAGCGAAATGATGTTGGCCTTTATGAGAGGAATGAATACCATGAAAAAACCGAAATACATACGATAAGATACGTAAAGCTTTGTCCAGAGAAGAAAATCTTTCAAGAACTTCATCGTATTGGGAGAAAAACGAAAAATGGGATCGAATACTACGAGCTTCCAGATCAGTCTCTAAGGTCGAATGATCAGTTAAGTTCCATTGCGATGCATCGAATGAGAGCCAACCTGGTCCATGCCACCATAAAGCAGATTTATCTAAATCAAGAGGGGAAAGCCCACGACTTCCTAAGTCGGCTGGATTGTCTTCCGATCTAACATGGAACCATTTTTCACTACCAAAGTTTTCTTGAATGCGATTTACCCGATTTGGCACAAAAGTTGTCCAGGTGCTTGGAGTCTTCCGCAGCCACGACAAAACAATAGTTGAGTCTGTCCAACAATAGATTTCGTTAATAGGAACTTCAATCTCCTCCCATACCGATTTGAGAAGATCAGATGTTAAAACCGCACCTCACAATTCTAAGCGAGGTAACGATACCGATTTAAGTGGAGCGACCTTTGTTTTTGACGTTAACAAATGGGTGTAAACTTCTCCCGTTGGAAATTGTACACGGAAATATATAACTCCGGCAAAAGCTTTTTCCGAAGCATCAGAGAAGGCATGTAACTGAGCTGTTCCAGCTGGAGTATATTGGACCCAACGTGGAATCTTGATTGTATTTACGTCCGGGTAACTGTTTACGAAATCATCCCATAAGGTTTTAGTTCTTTCCGGAAGATAATGATGCCATTCAATCTTATCCAACCAAACCTTTTGCATAATTATTTTTGCAACGACTATAACAGGGACTAACCAACCAACGGGATCGAATAGTTTGGCGATAGTGGACAAGACTTCCCGCTTTGTATACCGAGTTTTCTTTGCGATAGTTGGAACACAAAAATAAAACATGTCTAAGTGCGCGTTCCAGCGAATACCCAATGGCTTAGAGCTGCTGGATTCCACAAAGGAAAGAACTTGAGCATCAACCAGCTCACCAGGGGAGAAACGAGCGGGAATGGACTTATGATTTGAAGTTTAAATTTTGCTGTAGCTAAAGCTGAATTAAGCTGATCCCGAGCAACAATGGCAGTATTTAAATCATGCGAACCAGCTAAGACATCATCGACGTACATGTATTTACGCAAAATATGGGCTGCCATAGGAAATTCCGATTCTGAATCATCAGCTAACTGTAGAAGGGTACGAATGGCCAAGAAAGGGGCACAAGTTACGCCGAAAGTTACAGTTTGTAACTCAAAATCTTGAATAGGGTCCGAAGGCTGATCCCGAAAAACTATTCGCTGGAGAGATGAGTGTCTAGGATGTACCCGAATTTGTCGATACATCTGGGTTATGTCACAATTAAAAACGAATTGGAACGTGCACCAACGAAGAATCAATAAGACCAGATCTGCCTGAAGGGTGGGACCTACATGAAGAATATCATTAAGACTTACCCCATTCGAAGTCTTATTGGACGCATTATCCGGATTAATGACACAATGATGGGGAAGATAACAGACAGATTGTTCTTCCAAAGAGGAAGCAGAAAGTGGTCTCATGTGATCGTGCAATAAATATTCTCTAAGAACATCATCATAAATGATCTTAACCGCTGGCTTACGCAAAAGTGAAATTTCGTGACGATAAAATTGGCTAAGTACATTGGAACGAGATTCGCCCAGCTGTACCGAAAGAGGATATTGATTTTTCAGGGGGAGAGTGACCACATATCGACCGTCGGGATTTCGCGATGTTGTTGCACGATAATTCTCTTCACAAAACTTATCCGAGGGAGAGAGGACTTTCCTTTTGGGAGTGTCCTCCAACTCCCAGAATCGGAGTAAGGTTTGGTTGAGAGCTTCAGATTCTGGCGAAGATAAATGAGTTGTGAAAACATGCAATGGAGAATTGGGAATGGGGCCAGTGATGACCCAACCAAATATAGAACTTTGTGCCAGTAATGACCCGAAAATATTATTTTATATTAATATTATTTTAGGATATAAGTCCGCACCAAGCAATAAATCAACTGGTCGACAATTAAACAGATCAGGGTCCGCAAGGTAGTTGAGACATAAGGTTAGGAGGCAATGAGAATGAAGGTAAACTACCGGAGATTTGTGGAAGGACAAAGGCCACAGTCTCTAACAAAACCGAGGAGTTAAGTGCAGAACCGATCCGAATAGAACAATTTCTTTTAGCTGTGGCAGATACGGCACCATTAACCCCGGAAACTGAGGCGACTACAGAATTTGCTGGTTAATTCAGCCGGCGTTGGAGATTTTCAGTAATAAATGAACCTTCTGACGCAGGATCAATGGGCGCCCTAACTGGGAAACCTTCACCGTTATGAATAATGTTGACCATGGCAGTTCCTAAGAGCACCCTACGACTTTAAACCGTGTGATGGACCTGATAGGTTATTGTTGGATTAGCGCCAGAAAATGTAGATGCAACGTTGTCAGTATTCTGGTTCCGAGAGGTTGTGGCAACAGAGGGAGTAGAAATGGAAGAGGAACTCGATGTTAATACAGGCCGATGTAACAGTGTATGATGCACACCTCTGGAAATGTTGCACTTATGAGTGCTCGAACAATCTTTTACGGCATGCCCTTTAGAAAGACAATTCCAACAACTTCCATTCTTTTTGACAATATCTATTTTCTTGTCCAAGGGGAATTTTTTAAATTTGGGACACGACCGCAAGGAATGGATTTGTTTGGGACATAAAACACAAGCAGTTTGGTTTGAATATGTGGATTTATGAACAACCGACGTATTAGTAAAATGTGAGCTCAGTTTCTTCTGACCAGTTTTATTAAAAGTTTCGGGGCCCTTAATATCCCTCAAACAATCTAGAGTTTGAATACGTTGAGATATAAAAGAATCGAGTTCTTCCCAAGACGATAAAGCGGACTTGTTATTTATGCTCTGCTCCCAGAGAGTTACTGTAATTCGCGGCAATCGTTGTATGCAAAGGAAGACTAAAATTTGGTCCCAAGTCTCGGTAGGAATATCGTACACTGCCATTGCGGAAATACAACCATTAATTCCCCGCTGAAGTGCCTTCAAACCTGAACTAGTTTCGCGATCAACGAATTGTTGGTCAAAAAGTAGCTTAAGATGACTATTGACAATTACCCGTTTGTTGTCATACCTATTTTTGAGAGCGGTCCAAGCTAACTCGAAACTACAATGAGTTAAAGGGAACTTGGACACGATTTCTTTTGCCTCTCCGTCTGTTTTACTAAGTAAATGACAGAGTTTTTCGATATCACTAAGACGCGAATTCTTAATACAGACCACGGTGAAAAGATCTCTAAATGTCGGCCATGACAAGAAATTCCCATGAAAGGTTTTCAAATCGCAGGGTGGCAGTGCGAGATTATGTACCATATCCGGATTAGACGAAAACAGTGAGTCGTGAGTATGGAAACTATACCCAACGGAAGTAGGAGCCGGAGTATCTACTTGAGTACCCATTTCTCGCGACGCTTGGGTTGAAGTGCTCAAATTATTTGTGTTTTCGCCTTGGAATCTTTCTACCGAAATCTCTGAACGATTCAATGGTGATTGTGGAGAAGATTTGGAGGATTGCCGAATTTTTCCTAATTTACGATTCATCGCCGCTTTACACGATATGTACGTCTGATGACAGACTTCATACTTGCTGTCTATGGAATCTATATCTGCCTTATTAGCATCTACCGACGACATCATATAATCCAAGCAATTATCGAAGGTTTCTTGGACCTTTGACCATAACTTGTCGAGTTCTGCGCTGCGGAACTTCAATTCGTATTCATCTAATTGGTCCTCGCGCATTGAGGTGAAATGCGAGTAATATTTTATGAAAGCATACGAAGCTCTGATAAAGAAATCAAATGGTGTAACCGGCATTTTGGGGAGTGTTAATCGCTTTAAAATAAGAAACGCTTTTTATTCCGAAAGAATTAAACAAATATCCTCTAATTTGTTCAAAAAATTGGAAGAAGGGATGAAGTTTTACCGAAAAGTTGCAAAAATTAATTCGAATTTATTATATATGCAATTGGGTGTAGCGTGAACCAATGAATAAAAAGTCCAAATCCGACTTATTGTTGGAAAATGGAAACACAAATTAACAAAATCTCGAAAATTAACGAAAAATCGATAAATTTGGGACTTTTCATGTAAAAACATGGCAAATTTTAAATCCAAAGGGACCGACTGTAGGGTGCACAACTTCGAAGCAATAAAAAAAGCACAAAACTGCAACAGAAAATTGAAATATGTTGTTAAAAAGTATGATTGTAATATAAATATATATGAAATATTTAATAAATATATATAATATTTACAAAAAATATAAATATATATAGCGCCGATTATAGGGTGCACGATGTCTAAATACCGTTTATACCGAATACCGATTAATTTTCCAAAAATACGCAAATATTTTTTCCCGAAGAAATATTAACAAAAATAATTTATATAAAAAAATATTTTTTTCCTGCGACCCACTGTAGCAGTAGAAATAACGAATATAATATAAAGGCCAAACCTATAACTCTGCGTGTTGCGTGTGCGTTCAAATATACAAAAACAAAATACATGTATTTCAAATTGAACTACATGTATTTTGTTTTTGTATTTTTGAACGCACACGCAACACGCAGAGCTATAGGATTGGCTTTAAAAGGGAACAAACACAAGCAGTCGTCGCTATACTGGTAAACAGGTAGAGAGACCACAACATATTGAATTGTTGTTGGTAGTTTTTTTTTTTGTTTTTCGTTTTTTCCCGACGCTAAACCGAATGCAAAAAAGGCGGGTGATTTATTATACGTTTGTTGTTGTTATTCTCACTAAAGGGCTCTCACTTTGGAATAATTTTATGTAGGAATAGTGAGAAAATAAACAGAGATAAATATAACAACACGTATTGGAGATCACTACTCTTGTTGACTTGTTGGTGAATAATTAAATAAGCGCGTTATGTCGTTTATATGCTTGATTAAATGTAACAATATAAACGATATTTTTAATATTTCTTGCAAAAACCGACCGGTAGGGTGAAGGAAAAGTCGACCAGTTTACCGAAATATTTTTTTTATGCGAACAGAGAACACAATTTAGCACTCGCGATTTTCTCCCTTTAAGAAAAAACTGAATTTACATACCTGGTATATGTTTTGATGGAATATGTTTGTATTGATGGTTATGAAATTGGACGATTCTGTTGATATTTGGTTTATGAGGATGGTGGTGAGGGATGATGGTGAATGCCTGTAGTGTACGAAAAGAGAATAAACACACCGGTTAACAAAAACAACACCGTATCAGCTGTCCGTGCAATGATCCGGCTCGATTGGATCAAAATTGATCAGTGATCAGGTGATCACTCAAAATAGGCCGTAGATAATAGTTGTTTGTGGAGAGTGAGCAAATACAAACCCGTGCAAACCGTTAAATAAACAGAAAAAATAAAAACACAAGTTTGTAGTGTGTATAAAATAATAAGGGTGATAAGGTAATAGGGTGATTTATTTGTTCAGGCGAAAAGTGCCGATGACTTTACCTTGTATTGGGGAGACGCGTGCTTACAGCTGGCGATTATAACGACAAGTGAAGTTATGTCTTAGAGAGCGAAAGTGAAACGAGGTTGATGCAATTAATGTTTATGGGAATATTCTCACAACGATCCGAACTGAGCGAACATAGTTCCAGGGAGAAATTGCAGAGAAATTCCACTACCAAGAGAGTACTCTCTGCGATCCGCACTGAGGGGACATAGTCTCCGAGAAGATTTGTAGGGTAATAAATATAACCCTACGATCCGCCGTAAGCGAACATAGTTTCTCGGAAGGTTTGTACAGAATACTTAAGATAGGGAGATCCCTCTGCGATCCGAACTAGGCGAACAAAGGCTCCCTGGAGATTTGTGGTGAAAATACCCAAAAAGTATCTACCTTAAACATTAGCCGCCAGCCTTGAAACACGTAGGCGTGTAACAATATAAAAGATATGATTAGCAACTTAAAGGTAACTTAGACTAGGAATCCAAAAAAGGATGTAAATTCAGTTTATGTGAGCTTTTCTGATCGATTTATTCATTCAAGTATTTCATTCAATATTAAAAGTTCATAGTACAAATAAAGTAAAATTTCGATTCACCCAACACTAATGCTACTGCACCTGGCCGAAAGAACGTGGGATCCGCCAATTCCTAACCCCACAAATTATTCATGCAAGGTTTGGGGTAGGGGTACGGACGGTGTGACCCCGCGATTTAATTTTGCAACCCGAGCCGTCACATACATACATTTAGTCGCATCATAAGATGACTGAATCTCTAATTCACAATAGAGCTCCGGGGACTGTTTCCAGTGATGATGTAACGCAAACATCTCCAGAACATGATATATTTTTGTTTGAATGGGATCATTTAG
Organism: Musca autumnalis; assembly: GCF_047663935.1. NCBI lineage: Eukaryota > Metazoa > Arthropoda > Insecta > Diptera > Muscidae > Musca > Musca autumnalis. Next base: position 67,049,453 of record NW_027411866.1, on the reverse strand, counting down.
TCAACTTTGCCAGCAATTTGATCAAAGTGACATTACGGATCAGACAGACTCAGTCAAGGTTAATGATTTGGAGCAAAGATGGGTAAATTCACACAAAGCATATAGGAATATTATGTTGTCTCCTAAATCCGCTAATGTCAACGATTTTAAAGAAAATGCTAAAATCAATTTTAATGCTACTTTTGAAGTATATTACACAGCCAAGTCGCAAATTGAGGATTTTTTAAGCATATCAAGTACTCACAATCAGCAGAATGCCAGACAAAGCGTTTCTCCAACTAGTTTGCCTCAGTCGTCTCCTGATAGTTCAAATATTCACACATGGTGGAAGCTTCCATGTGACACAGAGATATTTTCAGGGGGTTATGAAGAATGGCCATCTTTTCGTGACATGTATATGCCGCCCACAAACAATTGTCCTAGGCTCAAAAAAGTGAAACGATTTTCTCTCTATGATGACAACTTTGAGTTGGCGTGGAATACTCTGAAATCTCGATATGAGAATAAAAGCGTCTTTGTAGATAATAAGTAAGTCAACCAAATGGTGAAAATTTTAGTACATTTACCTACTTTTCGTAACCCTTCTACTACGAATTTTCAAAACCCCAGCCAAATCGACCACCTACGCCACAAGACTAACCCTCACGCTAAATTTCAAGATCCTAGCTTCCGCCATTTCACCTGGGCATTGGTTGTCAGTCAAACATTATTGCGCAGGTATTAAGATACGAGTTTGGAAGCAGTTATGAAAATAGGAGTGAATGAGATACGAGAATATATTTTATTAATATTTAGAGAACAGCGACAAGATATTGAGATAATAAGTGGTTGTGGTAATAAAACACAAAAAAAAAATCGTTTAATACAAAAAAGTCAAAATCGAATTTGTTAAGATACGAGGTTGAGGAAGTAAGGCATCGATATGTCTCAATTGCTTATCAGCAGGTCACATGAAGCAAAATTGCAAAAGTAATAATACTTGTTTGTTGTGCCACAAAGATAATCACATACTTCCTCACATAAACAAATCTACTTCAGAGAACTTCTATAAGAGTATAATGCATGATGACTCAAACAAAAAGTATAAGGCAAATAACTTTGCAACTCCTGAAGCTCCGTCTACTCCAAAATTCAAACGCTCGTATCAAGTTCAAGCCAATTTTTGTGCAGACAACAACACAATTCTTCTGCGAACAGCTGTAGTTCAAATCGAAGACAGCGGTGAATTATTCACATTGAGAACTCTAATTGATCCTGCATCACAAAGAACTTTCATTTCAGAAAGAATTCGAAACTTATTGAAAATGCCCACCTCAAAAGATTATTACGAAATTACTGGCGTTGGAGGCCAGAAACAAACTTCCGAAAAAGAATGTGAGTTAATTATTGTCGCCCAGAAATATAATATACGCTTTTCAATTAGGGCTATTGTATTACCCCAAGTCGCTAAATCTCTTCCTTCTATCACTTTTGAAGTCGCTAATCCCCAAGATCTGGAAGATATCGATCTGGCTGATCCTTCCTTTAATAAGTCTCAAATATATCTTATTTAGGGTAATGATTCTGAGAGATTTATAAACCTAGAAGCTATTAAAACGAATATACGTGGCAATGCATCTGCTTATAACACAATTTTCGGCCGGGTGCTCAGTGGCCCCGTACAAGTTGAATAAGTTCATTCGTTCACCTCTCGAATTGCCGAATCTGAAAACCATTTAATAAGCAATTTACTACGGAAGTTTTGGGAACAGGAAGAAGTTCCTCGCACTTTACCCGTCTCAGTCTCAGATGAATTCTGTGAAGAATTTTACAAGAAAACAACAACGCGCTCTTCAAATGGTCGTTATATTGTGTAATGAACACACGTGTATACTGTTATGGATGCTGTTCTTTTGATAAAAGTTAACCAGGCATCTCTTGGACTATGTAGAGGCACGACTTCGGGAGCCATTGAAGCCTAGCTGCAGTCGGTTGCGGGTTCGCGTCCTTCTCTACACTAGCCGAGTTTATATTACAAGAATTATTAAAGACTCCCTTTTTATTTGCATTAAAAGATGGACCAAAAACAAAAAAATATACTAATAAAAAATATCCCTTTTTAACTAAGTCTGATTCTTACTTTTGTTACTCGGAAAAACCCTGAAAACTACTCTCTGACAAGTCCCTAGGATATTTCTTCCCAAGAGAATCCTGGCAGGAGAGTGGAGACTCTCTGGTGTTCTGAGAGTCAGCCTCAATACCCTCGCCAACCTGTGTTCTAGTGGCCATGATTAACATTTTAGGACCCCTAAGTTTTCCTCACTCCAATATTATAACCCTATCACATATTGCGAAAAAACGTCTCGAATAGTGTTTACAGATTCATAATGAATGTTATGTACTTTTATTCAAATCATATTTAATAGTACTAAAAAAATATAATAACATATAATATTTTTTTTAATATTTTCTCATATGTAATTAAATTTACTTAATTTTATTATATAAAAATTCATTCATTCATTCTTATCCCTTAAAGGGTTAATATTTCAAGAAAGTATCTGGACTTTGAAAAGGTTATCCTAACAAAACAAAGAATGAAATATTTTTTTTTCGTATTTACGATTGTTTTTTTTTCTCCTCTTTTATTATGAGAGATTTTTTTTTATGAGACTTTTTTCTATGTCTATTCATAACATTCTCTAGTAATGAGTGAGATTATAACACTTTATAACTATAGCTCTCTTTTGGTTTGTTCATTGATCAGTACAAGAAATTGAAGAAGTAATAAAACAAAAACACTTACCGACATACTGCGCTTGTCTTGAAGGCCTCCAATTGATGTGCATGTTGTTGTTGGTATTTACTCCAATTTCTGTTTAATGATATTTTTATAATGTTTCTGCATACTTATCAATGAACACTCTGGGTTTTTTCTTACTTAGCTTCAATCATTCGAACAGTGGGAACCATTTAGAATGACATTTAGAAATTAATTATTGTTTAGAAGTGATTCACTGCCTATGTTTTCAAGAATTATGTGATTCTAAATTATTTAATATTGAAACTATGTGTATATTTAGATACAAATTAAATCAGTATAAATGCAGAGAATAAATTTCACCTATTATTTCTTGAAATATAGACACTGCATCAATTTTAAATTATTTACTTAACACATTAATTTTGGAAGTGGTTCCATGAGAGTCAATTTTATGACGAATTCCCAAAAGCCATGATAAATATTCTAGTTATTCGGTTTAAATTACTCAGACTTCATAAAGGTTTGTACGGATTTCTGTATGGCACTGAGTGACCGGCAGTACTTGGAATTGTCGATAGGTTTGCTTCTTATTGGAATACTGGTGGAGATCCAGACAGTTAATTAGCGAAGATAGCATTGGATCGTCTACTAGAGCGACGTCATTATTGGATTATGAACTGGTTTCCAGTTACAAACAAAAAAAGGTTGCTAAGACTCAAATTGGTTATAATTCCGTTTGTTACAATGAAGCTACGCTTATATTCCGGGATCGCTGGTTATGGTTTCGTATGCGGCAGTATTCTTAATGAGGTTTACTTAAGCATCAGGCGTGGGAATTTGATTGAATTTGACTATTGGTCTTATGCCCACGTAGGTAGATGAATGGTATGGTCCGATTGTTGTTTCCGCGATGATGGTAAGGTTTAACATCAGGGGGAAACCAATGGTAAACATTAGCAAATCGTTATTGCTGTAATCCAGTAAAGAGAGGGCAGAGAGATTGCTTTTAATTTCTTTAAGAAGCACTGTAATGCCGTGTCTGCCCTGTGGGCAGAACACTAACTGGTTTGTCACGTTTTTATAAAACCACTTGCACTCTGGATACTTTTGCCAAAATATATTGATGAAAACTATTCTTGTTTTAATTGATGCAGACGTATGCTGTTGAATTGATGCCTAATCTAAGTCCCTAAAAATGTGGACTTTAGTAAATTTATATTTTCACTTGGTTTCACCACCTTATTAGGTGGAATAATAATATAGTATTGGAATTTGGCTCGTTAATAGGAGTTTTTTTTTATTGTTTTAATATGATTACACTTATTAAGATGACTTTGGATTTTTACTGATTATAAAACTTTATTTTTTGATGCTTGTGCTTCTAATGTTTGTAGAAAAAGGAAGTCTATGATTTTATCTGTGAAGCCTTGGTATTGATAGACACTTTATGTATCACGTCAAATGTCAAAAAATGGGCTAAATGTGTTTCCAACGCCGTTGTTTTGACCGAGAATTATCGAAAAATTATGAGATACAATATTTGTTCGACACTTTTATATTACAACCTTTAGGGTGTAAAATACAATTTGGTGAAAATTTTTTTATATTAAATGGATTTCAACAATTCGATAGGTTTTGTGTGTTCGTATTTCTATTATTGACAAATGTTTGTACAGTACCTGGTCCATGGTCCATACAAGTGAATATTTATATTGCGGTATTGATGAACTTTGTTTAGTGCCAAATGTCAGTTTAACAAGTGATCAAAACAAAACTACAGAAAAAATATTCCATTGCACTTTACTGTTTTTGTTTTCTTACCTACGAGTTTTATGCTTGTGAATAAAAGAGATTTTATGGATTGTTTTAATACAGAAGGTCTGAAGCCAATATAATTATCATCTTCAATCATTTTTTACCGTGATTTCGTTGCAGAATTGTTATCAAGTTTATTTCTAACATAAATCGTGGAACTGGCGAAAATTTAATGGTGGTGAGGAGACGGAATGCAAATTTTAACAAATTCTTGGATTAAGGCAAGCAGAATATCTAAACGGGGAACATCATCCAAATAAGAAACAATATAAAAGGAAAGGCCGACATCAAGCACTTTGTCTTGATAAGTCAAACATGAAAATTTGTGAAAACCAAAAATGTTTTAGCTTTGTTTTTTTTCGACTGCAGAACATGCGTTTTATTTGTTTAGAGATAAAGTTCAAATTTCGTACTTGGAATATAAATATGTAAATATATGATATATATACATTTTGTATGTGAAAAAATTGCATATATAAATTGCGGTGTCTTACTGCGTGGCCACCACAAACCTGATAATTCTACAAGATTTACGAGACAGAATTATGCGAAAAAAGAACACTAAATCCGAATGTCTTTTCCGTGGTATGTCCCTATAGGTTTTCCTTCCATGTTCTCTAACAAATAGTAGTGATTGCCAAGTTTTTCTTTAATTCTAGACTTAATGAAAACAGGGCACAATTTTGCATTAAATGCTTTGTCTGAGCTACTTTGTTCGAAGTTCCGGTGATAGACAATTTGTCCAACATTGTAGTTCTGAATACGAGTTCTCAGATTATACGTATGTTGGTTTTTCTCATACGCTGCCTTGATATGCCTGCGCAAATCCTTCCGGATAAGCTGAAAATTGTCATCATTGTTTATCCTTGCTGTCGGTTCATCTAATATATTTAGTTTCCTTAATAGTAACCAGGTTTCCTTAATTGTTCGTATGATGAACCATGGGTTATCATATTAAACCCATAGAGAGCATGATAAGGAGAAGAATCAATTGTCTGATGGTAAGCGTTGCGAAGGGGGCAGTTGATTGAAGACAAGTTGTTGTCCCATTGTTTGTGATCATGTTTTAAGAATGCTCTAATGCCAGCAATCAATCACCGGTTTACCCGTTCAGAGGCATTAGATTGTGGGCTATATAGAGCGGTATAAATATGCTTTATCCCCAGTTCCGTTAAGAAGGCATTTAGCTCATTTGAACGGAATTGGCTTCCGTTATCGCTCACAATACACTCTGGCACACCGTACACATTGAAAATGTGTTTCTCTAAGAAATCCTTAATTGGAGAGGCTGTAAATTTTTTAAAGGACAAAGCCAATGGAACTTTTTCAAGTGATCGAGGACTATCAGAAGACCAATATGGTCATTTTTACTCCTCGGATATGGTCCTAAGATATCCACGTACAACCGTTGGAAATGGCGTACAGATTCCGTCAGTTTTCCCATTGGCGGTTTCAAAATAAAATTGGGGGCTTTCGTGGTCTTACAGACCTCACAATTTCGAACGTATTCGTGCAGATCCCGAACCATTCCGGGTCAGTAGAATGTACGCCTCAACAACTCTAAAGTTTTGGCCATTCCGCCATGATCAGTGACAGGGAGGTAATGGGATCTGGATATTTTATCCTTACGAAGTCTGGAAGGAATCCATAACGTCCAGCTATTTTGTTCTTGTGTACTATCACCTGAGTAGTGTTCAGTGCGATAATATATGTACTTGTCGACAATTCGAATATCCGGGTACTTGCTTTGGTCTTCATTTATTTGGGTTTTTAAGTGACGACGACTAGTCCTCGAAATACGGGGAATCTAAGTTGACGCCTGGTTCACTTATTTCCAAGGATGATATATTATCGTTTGGTATCCGTGAGAGGGCGTCAGGAACGATATGGTCCTTACCCTTTCTATGACTTATGGTAAAACGATAAGGCTGCAATTTGAAAACCCATTTTGCGAGCCTTCCGCTTAGATCGGTCTGACGCATAAGCCACAAAAGGCTTGAGTGGTCGGTTACCACTTCAAATTCCTGAAGCTCAAGGTAGCATCGGAATTTTTTGATTGCTTCAAGAGCAGCTAAGCACTCACGTTCTGTCACACTGTAATTTCTTTGTGAGGTGTTAAGCTTTTTGCTCATGATAGCAATCGGTTTCTCATTACCCTCATCATCGAGCTGTACGAGCACTATGACGATATCGTGAAGGTAGCCGAAAACTGAATGTCTTAGATCTGTGGGGAAGAGCTCATCCATCAGCCGACACAGTTTGGGGGGCATTACACAGCCCGAATGGCATAACCACAAACTGATAGAGTGGCCTACCCGGGACTGTGAATGCCAGACCTATTTGCCCAAAAGCATCTTTAAGGTCTAATTTTGATATAATATTCGCCCTAGGAAGTCCTGAAAATATGCCTTCTATGTTTGGAAGCGGGTAGGCATCCTTCTTCGTTACCGAATTCAGCTTCGGCTCATCCAAACATAGTCTTACTTTATTAGGCTTCACCACGAGCCTCATGGGAGAGCTCCATGGTGAAGTAGAAGGCTCAATAACACCCATCGCAAGCATACGGTCGATCTCGCCGAACATTAGTTTCTCTACAGCGGGCGAAACCGGGTAGAACCTCTGTTTAATAGGTTTGGCATCTCCCACATCAATTGAGTGTTCAATTAACGAAGCTCTGCCGAGCCCTTGCTTCTCGTAGCTTGGAAAAAGTGCTATTACAGCTTCTAATTGTCTCGTTTCTATAGAGGATAATTTTAAATGGAGGTCATCTACGTTTTTATCAACCCCAACATTGAGTTCAGCAACATCTGGAACACAAAGGTTATTGTTTTTAAACGAGACAATATCGTTGGGTACCAGAAGATTGATGATGATGAAAAGCTTGAAATTATTGGTTTTCCCATTAAATAAAATGTTGACATGGATCCACCCTAATACGTTTTGAAGTTTCCCATCTGCGTTTTTTACAAACGATTTGCAAGCAGTATAGTTCGGGAACTTGGAAAAATTATACTGAGCTAGTTCCCCACCTATACAGCTCACATTAGCTCCGGTATCCAATAAGTCAAATTCTTCAAAATCCAAGAAGGATACCTTGGCGTAATACCTACGATCTTCAGGATTGGAGATAACGGTGGAGTTTGAAATATCTTCGTAGTCGAATCGTGGAACGTTTAGGAGGTTTGATAGCTGAGATAGTGGAAATGTTAAAAATTTTATTACGTGTTTGGAGGTATATTTCCCAACGTTTGTGATATGGCAGTTTGGGGTAGATTACTTTTGATATGTCCTCAGAAGAGGTTTCTTTTGGCACCGTAGGTCTTTTGAGAACTGTTATCTTTACAGAATCGGATTTGGACATGTCAGGGTTATTTAAAGGTACATCGGGGTTTGATGTTTTTGGATTTAGAACAGGGGCCAACATTCAGACATTGTCCTTTTGAGGGCCCATTTGTCTGTAGTTTTTTGAGGCATTTTGAGACCGAGACAGACACTTTGGACACTGCGGTTTGTAAACATTTTTCGTGCCACAGCCGTAGCAGAAAATGGTTCGGTCTTCAAGGCAGTCCTGCCAGGAATGTCCTGTCTGGTCGCAGTTCCAACATTTCATGGTAGACTCTGGTTTATGAATAGCATTTACCATAAAATCAGGTTCAGAATCGAGAAAGTTTTCCTCTATCTCTGAAACCTGTTTTCTCTGAACAAAATTCGTGTTCGTATATCGAGGTACGAGAGTCCTTCGGACATACTCGTCACATAGAAAATTCTCTCGCAACTGCACGAGTTTTCGGAAATGGGCAAGAGAGCGAATGGGGACATAGAGTAAATCTTGTCAAATCTCGGGTCTTAGATTGCGGGCAATAACCTCAATAAATTCCTCCTCAGTTATTGGCATAGAAAATTTATCTGCAATTGTTTGCAGGGAATCGAAAAAGGTGTCCTAAGACTCACCTGGTTTTTGCTTTCTATTCCGCATTTCTTCTCTTAGGTCAAATGAGGATTTCATATCCTGGTATTGACAACGAATTGCTCTGCAAAAATCTTCCCAAACGATGGTTGGCACCTGCTTATGGTATCGCCAATACCATTCGCGGGCTTTCCCATTAAGCAAAGTATTTAAATTTTTACAAATAACTGTGAAGTCACCATTAAAAGTTTCATTTGTGGCCGTTTTTACTCTATAGAGGAACTCATTGATACATAGATCCGTAGAAGAGCCATCGAACTTGAGATTCCAATTATCGATTATAGAGGGTATTTTGTCGGAATTAAGTTCGAGATAGTTAGAGGTATTCAGTGAATTTGAATTTGCCTGAGGACACGGTTTTTGTTTATAAAAATTCGGATTAATAGCTGGTGGAATATTCGGATTAAAACCTGGTGGAAAATTCGAATTAAAACCTGGCGGAATATTTGGATTAAAACCTGGTGGAACATTTGGATTAAAACCTGGTGGAACAGTGGAATTAGCATTGTTGGAAGCGCCATTTTTGTGGCTTGGTATAAAGTTTCGTTTGACGTTGTTTTGAGGTATATTAGGTAGGTTTGGTGGTTTTGGATTATTGTTCTGAAAATTAGGGTAAGGTAAAATTTCAGAACAATGATTCCAGTATTTTTATGAGAATTAATGCACTGCTGTGAAATGTTATTATCGTGATTTGATGGGTTTGTAATATCATGATTTGATAGGTTGATATTATTTTGGCTTTGGTTACCAGTATTTATGCCTTGTGGATTTTGAGTATTGCTTGGTAAATAAGGAGCTGCCAAGGGTTTGGGAACATTTAACTGTTGGAAATATTTGGATAATTGATCTGCGATCATTTTATTCACGTCATTATAGTTTATATGTAGCGGTTGTTGGCTGACCGTATTGGGTGATGTTGTAGAGAAGGTAGGTGACATATCATTGTTTCTATGGGGGGTATAAGTTTCTGCTTGAGAACCTAACTGAGTTAAATTATCTTGGAATAGATTTTTTGCAACACTTCGAGTGTTATAATGTGTAGATATAGCACCTCTACCTTTACCTCTATAACTGGTACCTTTAGCTGGGGGTGGCTTTGAAGCCAAACTATAATTCCTAAGCTCGCTTAAATTACACACTCGTTTACAGACTGGACATTCAGCTGATGTGGAGAGATGTGTTTCAATGCAAGTCTTATGAAAAGGATGCGAGCATTCACTTATTATGAGGAAATTTTCATTTTCTGTCTAAGGTTGTTTACAGATATGACAAATGTTAATAAAGTTATTAAACGATGATGTCGGAGGTCACCCCGGAGGCTCTTGTTCTTCTGAAGCCATCGTAAAAATGTGTATATTCAAAAATTCTTAATAAAAAGTTTTAGAAATTTTATTTAAATTAAACTTTCAAAAATGTCAAAAATCAAAAAATGTTTATAAGTATTTCACGTTTCTTGCAAGGAAATAGGAAATTAAAATATGGAGCGATAAAAGGGTTTCCGAAAAACTTGGAAAAAATAATTGGTCTATTGTATATCTATACTTTGAAGAGACATGGTCTATAAGTCAAACCAACTAAACTCATTGAAAATATATTCTGTTTCTGTCTTCAAACAGGTCGCCAAAGCTTTTGCAATATCAAACGATATCCATATTTTAGACAGGGTTGATACCTAAGCCTTAAAAGACCCATGCTTACAACAAAATATAGCTATTTCCTGATAACTGGAAATATATTTTTTACTATAAATTCTTGAGGGCAAAACAAGTGAAAGGCGAAAACGGTCAGCTGATACGGAGTAAACCACAAATCACCGAAAATCCGGGAGGTCCTTACAAAAGATTGCCGACAAGAAAATATTAGTTAAATATACATATTATCAGCATCAAATAAAAAAATGAAATCTACGAAAATTCTTAAACGGTAAATTAAAGCGCCGAAAACACAGGGATGTTATCCTTCGGCCCCACGTTGGGCGCCAAACTCTGTAATGAACACACATGTATACTGTTATGGATGCTGTTCTTTTGATAAAAGTTAACCAGGCATCTCTTGGACTATGTAGAGGCACGACTTCGGGAGCCATTGAAGCCTAGCTGCAGTCGGTTGTGGGTTCGCGTCCTTCTCTACACTAGCCGAGTTTATATTACAGGAATTATTAAAGACTCCCTTTTTATTTGCATTAAAAGATGGACCAAAAACAAAAAAATATACTAATAAAAAAATATCCCTTTTAAACTAAGTCTGATTCTTACTTTTGTTACTCGGAAAAACCCTGAAAACTACTCTCTGACAAGCCCCTAGGATATTTCTTCCCAAGAGAATCCTGGCAGGAGAGTGGAGACACTCTGGTGTTCTGAGAGTCAGCCTCAATACACTCGCCAACCCGTGTTCTAGTGGCCATGATTAACATTTTAGGACCCCTAAGTTTTCCTCACTCCAATATTATAACCCTATCACATATTGCGAAAAAACGTCTCGAATAGTGTTTACAGATTCATAATGAATGTTATGTACTTTTATTCAAATCATATTTAATAGTACTAAAAAAATATAATAACATATAATATTTTTTTTAATATTTTCTCATATGTAATTAAATTTACTTAATGTGATTATATAAAAATTCATTCATTCATTCTTATCCCTTAAAGGGTTAATATTTCAAGAAAGTATCTGGACTTTGAAAAGGTTATCCTAACAAAACAAAGAATGAAATATATTTTTTTCGTATTTACGATTGTTTTTTTTCTCCTCTTTTATTATGAGAGATTGTTTTTTTATGAGACTTGTTTCTATGTCTATTCATAACATTCTCTAGTAATGAGTGAGATTATAACACTTTATAACTATAGCTCTCTTTTGGTTTGTTCATTGATCAGTACAACAAATTGAAGAACTAATAAAACAAAAACACTTACCGTCTTGAAGGCCTCCAATTGATGTGCATGTTGTTGTTGGTATTTACTCCAATTTCTGTTTAATGATATTTTTATAATGTTTCTGCATACTTATCAATGAACACTCTGGGTTTTTTCTTACTTAGCTTCAATCATTCGAACAGTGGGAACCATTTAGAATGACATTTAGAAATTAATTATTGTTTAGAAGTGATTCACTGCCTATGTTTTCAAGAATTATGTGATTCTAAATTATTTAATATTGAAATTATGTGTATATTTAGATACAAATTAAATCAGTATAAATGCAGAGAATAAATTTCACCTATTATTTCTTGAAAATATAGACACTGCATCAATTTTAAATTATTTACTTAACACATTAATTTTGGAAGTGGTTCCATGAGAGTCAATTTTATGACGAATTTCCAAAAGCCATGATAAATATTCTAGTTATTCGGTTTAAATTACTCAGACTTCATAAAGGTTTGTACGGATTTCTGTATGGCACTGAGTGGCCGGCAGTACTTGGAATTGTCGATAGATTTGCTTCTTATTGGAATGCTGGTGGAGATGTAGACAGTTAATTAGCGAATATAGCCTTGGATCGTCTACTAGAGCGACGTCATTATTGGATTATGAACTGGTTTCCAGTTACAAACAAAAAAAGGTTGCTAAGACTCAAATTGGTTATAATTCCGTTTGTTACAGTGAAGCTACGCTTATATTCCGGGATCGCTGATTATGGTTTCGTATGTGGCAGTATTCTTAATGAGGTTTACTTAAGCATCAGGCGTGGGAATTTGATTGAATTTGACTATTGGTCTTATGTCCACGTAGGTAGATGAATGGTATGGTCCGATTGTTGTTTCCGCGATGATGGTAAGGTTTAACATCAGGGGGAAACCAATGGTAAACATTAGCAAATCGTTATTGCTGTAATCCAGTAAAGAGAGGGCAGAGAGATTGCTTTTAATTTCTTTAAGAAGCACTGTAATGCCTTGTCTGCCCTGTGGGCAAAACACTAACTGGTTTGTCACGTTTTTATAAAACCACTTGCACTCTGGATACTTTTGCCAAAATATATTGATGAAAACGATTCTTGTTTTAATTGATGCAGACGTATGCTGTTGAATTGATGCCTAATCGAAGTCCCTAAAAATGTGGACTTTAGTAAATTTATATTTTCACTTGGTTTCACATTCTTACCTTTTTTTAGGTGGAATAATAATATAGTATTGGAATTTTGCTCGTTAATAGGAGTTTTTTGATTGTTTTAATATGATTACACTTATTAAGATGACTTTGGATTTTTACTGACTATAAAAGTTTATTTTTTGATGCTTGTGCTTCTAATGTTTGTAGAAAAAGGAAGTCTATGATTTTATCTGTGAAGCCTTGGTATTGATAGCCACTTTATGTATCACGTCAAATGTCAAAAAATGGGCTAAATGTGTTTCCAACGCCGTTGTTTTGACCGAGAATTATCGAAAAATTATGACATACCATATTTGTTCGACACTTTTATATTACAACATTTAGGGTGTAAAATACAATTTATTTATTTATTTCGTCTATGGAATTCATTTCCTTACAGACTAAGAATATACAATAAATAATAACTTAAAATATATTTACAAATTATTTCATAAGACGTACTAACATTTGCTTAAATGCTTCTCTTGATACATTAAAGTCTACTGTTGAAAATCGATTTAAGGTATTAAAATTTTGCAAGGCCCCAATGAGTGGGCTATTAATTATATAATTTTGCCGAAAATGATCTATTGCAAACATATTGTATGCACGAAGATTGCGACTAGGAACGTTGAATGCTAATTTTGCCAGAATATCTGGACAATCAACATTATTATTTAATATGTCATACACATACATCATGGACTGCAACTTACGCCTTTTTTCCAGAGTATCCATGCCAATAAGCAAACATCTTGACTCATACGTTAGAATAGGATTAGTAAAATTTAATGAACATAGCGCCATTTTCAGGAATTTTTTCTGAATCCTTCCTATTCTGTAAACATTGATCGCAGTATGTGGATTCCAAATCATCGCACAATATTCTAACCTTGATCTAACCATTGAGGTAAAAAGAGTTTTCAAAGTATAGGGGTCTTTGAATTCTCTGCTATGCCTTCTAATAAACGCCAACATAGAATAAGCTTTGGAAATTATCTTGTCAATATGAGGTGTGAAACATAACTTGTAATCAAAGATTACCCCTAAATCTTCAATTTTATTTACCTTTTGAATTTCTGTCGAAGTTAGACGAAAAGTATTATGCATTGGATCTCGTTTTCTGTGAAAAGTCACATGAAAGCATTTTTTTAAGTTTAATTGTAAATGATTGGGTTGACACCAATTCGTTAGCCTGCATAAATCAGATTGCAATCTGAGAGAGTCCTCTAACGTTTTTGTACGTTGAAAAATTTTTAGGTCATCGGAATATAATAAAAAGTTGCTGTATAAAAAGCAGTCCTTAATATCATTTATGAAAATGTTGAAAAGCAGTGGCCCCAATACGCTTCCTTGGGGAACACCTGAAAATAAGAAATAAGGTTTGGATTCTGCCGATCCAATTCGAACTATACATTTTCTGCTTTGGAGATAAGAAATTAACCATTTATGAATATTTGAATTAAATCCAAAAGCATATAATTTTTTTAATAAAATTGTATGCGATATTTTATCGAATGCTTTGGAAAAATCTGTATATATTGTTTCCACTTGAAAACCAGAAGCAAATGATGATAGACAAAAATCGGTAAACATAAATAAATTCGATGCGGTAGATCTACCTTTATGAAAACCATGTTGTTGGGGAAGCATAATCGATTTAATTGAAAAGTACAACTTTTCATGAACAATGTTTTCAAATATTTTGGATATAACACTCAATTTAGATATCGAACGATATGCATTCACAAACTCTTTCCGTCCTCCTTTAAAAATAGGATCAATGAAAGTCAACTTCCAACGGTCGGCAAAAACACCATCACTCAATGATTTATTGAACATGTATTTCAAAGGCAAAGAAATTGATTCCGATGACAAATTTTGATGATCAAAATCTTCTGATACAGAAGAACAAATAAATGGCCTGTTCCCGTACTTTATAAAGTGGTAAAAGTCGTAAAAGTTGTAAAAGTCGTAAGCGATTTTCATATAAATTTTGTGTACGGGAACGCAAAATGTGTAAAAGTGGTAAAAATTGTAAAAACTTTTTAGTTCTGGAACAGAGCTAAAATAAAGGTGGAAAAAAGCTGCCTTAGTATTTGTAATAAAGCATTGAAAAATAGGGTTACCAGCCAAGTCGGACTATAGGAAAGGTTTGGAATTAAATGACTAACATTAAAATAAATAAATAATTCGAATATACAAATTTTGAATGATTTTTGATATAAATGCTAGTCTCCAAGCTTAGCCTTCGTCCACCCACTAAAAAAACACCATTCAATATGCCTGATGATCGGTCTAACCACCCGTGAAACGTAGCATAGTCGTTGAATGTGTGGGACTTCGGTGGATTCCTAATTTTTCAATGTACCTATTAGGTCTAAATAGCTCAACTCGAAAGAGAATTAATTTTTTAATTAGGTTTGAGGAAATTCCATCGATATCCCTGGATTTCGAATCCTTTATATTATGAATGGCGTGAACAACATAATCACAGGAAAGCACTAGATCACCAAAATTAATAGCTGTTGAAATATTATTTACAATGTATTGGGAAGTCAAGGACAAATCAGGCATTTCAAAATTGGATTTAAAGTATAATGCAAATAGCTCGGCAATATCAGATGCGTTGCTTGCAACTTTATCTTCATACATCATAGTTGAAGGAATGTCCAGAGTCTGTTTCTTTGATTTTATATAATTCCAAAAACATTTAGAGTTGCCTTTAACTTGACATTCAATTTTTAGCAAGTACTGCTTATAGAGAAATTTATTGAGAAAGTTAAATTCTTTAAAACATTGTTGATAAGTATGAAATGCTTCAGGACATGGTGCCGCCAGATAACATTTATGTAATTTGTTCCTTTTATTTTTCAATCGACGCAATCCTCTTGTATACCATGGATGACTTTTTGGTTTGACAGCTATAATTGGAATGAATTCCTTGCAGGCTTCATTATAATATCTAAGAAAAACGTCGTAGCAAATATTTATGTCACTGATATTAAGAATTCTTACGCAATCGACATTCAATAGAGCAGAGTTTAATGCATCAAAATTATCATGTTTTAGATCATACATATCTAATGAAACATTTTTGCAATCATTCAAAAAACTGTACATTTCAATTTCAACAATTATAGGTGAATGATAAACAATACTAGGTGAAAAGGAGTCAAAGCATTCAAATATACGATATTTCAAATCTTTGTGAATAAATATTAAATCCAATAAACGGTTCAATTTGTTAAACACACAATTAATTTGTATTAAATCCATATCTAACATACTATCAATAAGATTAATTTCAAATTCCTTATTAACATTCGTGGGTATCAAATCACCATCACATTTAGACCATACAATATTCTTCAAATTGAAATCACCAAAAATACAAAACTTCATTGCAGCATCGGAATTTTCATATAAAAACAAAAGATTATTTATATGCATTGCATATAAGTTCACATCACTGTTTGGAGGAATGTAAGATGCGGTAATACACAATTTTACTTTATCTAGTGGAATAATGACAATAAATTGGTCTAACAACGGATTTAATGTAATATTTGAATAATGAAATGCATTAAATTTCTTTTTAACGGCAATTAAAACACCACCTCCTCGCGAACAGCCAGTCACTTCTGCATTTCTGTCCTTTCGAAATACAGAAAAAGTCGACAAATCAAAGAATTCTTCATCGTAGAAATCTGGAGTTAACCATGTTTCCACAATAACATAAACATCATAATCTTGTTGGGATGAAAACATAAACAGATTTTCAAATTTTGAGCGCATACCACCAACGTTTTGATAAAATACTCTCAAACCACAAGACACATTTATAGTTTGGGTAAAGCCGCTGCTCTCCTTTCGAAAAAAAAACAAACGGTCTTATCTTAACATCAATAGGCCAGAGAGATGGTTTTGTCAGAGCTTCATAGAAAGTTGAAGGCACACCAATTTTAAAATTAACGTGTTTGAGAGTACTGATATCTACATCTTTCTTCACCAGCACGTTGCATTCAATATGTTGTCTATCAATTTCAGCATTCTTCTCAATATGAGCAAAAATTTGTTCAGCCGTAACACATTTCCTTACAGACTAAGAATATACAATAAATAATAACTTAAAATATATTTACAAATTATTTCATAAGACGTACTAACATTTGCTTAAATGCTTCTCTTGATACATTAAAGTCTACTGTTGAAAATCGATTTAAGGTATTAAAATTTTGCAAGGCCCCAATGAGTGGGCTATTAATTATATAATTTTGCCGAAAATGATCTATTGCAAACATATTGTATGCACGAAGATTGCGACTAGGAACGTTGAATGCTAATTTTGCCAGAATATCTGGACAATCAACATTATTATTTAATATGTCATACACATACATCATGGACTGCAACTTACGCCTTTTTTCCAGAGTATCCATGCCAATAAGCAAACATCTTGACTCATACGTTAGAATAGGATTAGTAAAATTTAATGAACATAGCGCCATTTTCAGGAATTTTTTCTGAATCCTTCCTATTCTGTAAACATTGATCGCAGTATGTGGATTCCAAATCATCGCACAATATTCTAACCTTGATCTAACCATTGAGGTAAAAAGAGTTTTCAAAGTATAGGGGTCTTTGAATTCTCTGCTATGCCTTCTAATAAACGCCAACATAGAATAAGCTTTGGAAATTATCTTGTCAATATGAGGTGTGAAACATAACTTGTAATCAAAGATTACCCCTAAATCTTCAATTTTATTTACCTTTTGAATTTCTGTCGAAGTTAGACGAAAAGTATTATGCATTGGATCTCGTTTTCTGTGAAAAGTCACATGAAAGCATTTTTTTAAGTTTAATTGTAAATGATTGGGTTGACACCAATTCGTTAGCCTGCATAAATCAGATTGCAATCTGAGAGAGTCCTCTAACGTTTTTGTACGTTGAAAAATTTTTAGGTCATCGGAATATAATAAAAAGTTGCTGTATAAAAAGCAGTCCTTAATATCATTTATGAAAATGTTGAAAAGCAGTGGCCCCAATACGCTTCCTTGGGGAACACCTGAAAATAAGAAATAAGGTTTGGATTCTGCCGATCCAATTCGAACTATACATTTTCTGCTTTGGAGATAAGAAATTAACCATTTATGAATATTTGAATTAAATCCAAAAGCATATAATTTTTTTAATAAAATTGTATGCGATATTTTATCGAATGCTTTGGAAAAATCTGTATATATTGTTTCCACTTGAAAACCAGAAGCAAATGATGATAGACAAAAATCGGTAAACATAAATAAATTCGATGCGGTAGATCTACCTTTATGAAAACCATGTTGTTGGGGAAGCATAATCGATTTAATTGAAAAGTACAACTTTTCATGAACAATGTTTTCAAATATTTTGGATATAACACTCAATTTAGATATCGAACGATATGCATTCACAAACTCTTTCCGTCCTCCTTTAAAAATAGGATCAATGAAAGTCAACTTCCAACGGTCGGCAAAAACACCATCACTCAATGATTTATTGAACATGTATTTCAAAGGCAAAGAAATTGATTCCGATGACAAATTTTGATGATCAAAATCTTCTGATACAGAAGAACAAATAAATGGCCTGTTCCCGTACTTTATAAAGTGGTAAAAGTCGTAAAAGTTGTAAAAGTCGTAAGCGATTTTCATATAAATTTTGTGTACGGGAACGCAAAATGTGTAAAAGTGGTAAAAATTGTAAAAACTTTTTAGTTCTGGAACAGAGCTAAAATAAAGGTGGAAAAAAGCTGCCTTAGTATTTGTAATAAAGCATTGAAAAATAGGGTTACCAGCCAAGTCGGACTATAGGAAAGGTTTGGAATTAAATGACTAACATTAAAATAAATAAATAATTCGAATATACAAATTTTGAATGATTTTTGATATAAATGCTAGTCTCCAAGCTTAGCCTTCGTCCACCCACTAAAAAAACACCATTCAATATGCCTGATGATCGGTCTAACCACCCGTGAAACGTAGCATAGTCGTTGAATGTGTGGGACTTCGGTGGATTCCTAATTTTTCAATGTACCTATTAGGTCTAAATAGCTCAACTCGAAAGAGAATTAATTTTTTAATTAGGTTTGAGGAAATTCCATCGATATCCCTGGATTTCGAATCCTTTATATTATGAATGGCGTGAACAACATAATCACAGGAAAGCACTAGATCACCAAAATTAATAGCTGTTGAAATATTATTTACAATGTATTGGGAAGTCAAGGACAAATCAGGCATTTCAAAATTGGATTTAAAGTATAATGCAAATAGCTCGGCAATATCAGATGCGTTGCTTGCAACTTTATCTTCATACATCATAGTTGAAGGAATGTCCAGAGTCTGTTTCTTTGATTTTATATAATTCCAAAAACATTTAGAGTTGCCTTTAACTTGACATTCAATTTTTAGCAAGTACTGCTTATAGAGAAATTTATTGAGAAAGTTAAATTCTTTAAAACATTGTTGATAAGTATGAAATGCTTCAGGACATGGTGCCGCCAGATAACATTTATGTAATTTGTTCCTTTTATTTTTCAATCGACGCAATCCTCTTGTATACCATGGATGACTTTTTGGTTTGACAGCTATAATTGGAATGAATTCCTTGCAGGCTTCATTATAATATCTAAGAAAAACGTCGTAGCAAATATTTATGTCACTGATATTAAGAATTCTTACGCAATCGACATTCAATAGAGCAGAGTTTAATGCATCAAAATTATCATGTTTTAGATCATACATATCTAATGAAACATTTTTGCAATCATTCAAAAAACTGTACATTTCAATTTCAACAATTATAGGTGAATGATAAACAATACTAGGTGAAAAGGAGTCAAAGCATTCAAATATACGATATTTCAAATCTTTGTGAATAAATATTAAATCCAATAAACGGTTCAATTTGTTAAACACACAATTAATTTGTATTAAATCCATATCTAACATACTATCAATAAGATTAATTTCAAATTCCTTATTAACATTCGTGGGTATCAAATCACCATCACATTTAGACCATACAATATTCTTCAAATTGAAATCACCAAAAATACAAAACTTCATTGCAGCATCGGAATTTTCATATAAAAACAAAAGATTATTTATATGCATTGCATATAAGTTCACATCACTGTTTGGAGGAATGTAAGATGCGGTAATACACAATTTTACTTTATCTAGTGGAATAATGACAATAAATTGGTCTAACAACGGATTTAATGTAATATTTGAATAATGAAATGCATTAAATTTCTTTTTAACGGCAATTAAAACACCACCTCCTCGCGAACAGCCAGTCACTTCTGCATTTCTGTCCTTTCGAAATACAGAAAAAGTCGACAAATCAAAGAATTCTTCATCGTAGAAATCTGGAGTTAACCATGTTTCCACAATAACATAAACATCATAATCTTGTTGGGATGAAAACATAAACAGATTTTCAAATTTTGAGCGCATACCACCAACGTTTTGATAAAATACTCTCAAACCACAAGACACATTTATAGTTTGGGTAAAGCCGCTGCTCTCCTTTCGAAAAAAAAACAAACGGTCTTATCTTAACATCAATAGGCCAGAGAGATGGTTTTGTCAGAGCTTCATAGAAAGTTGAAGGCACACCAATTTTAAAATTAACGTGTTTGAGAGTACTGATATCTACATCTTTCTTCACCAGCACGTTGCATTCAATATGTTGTCTATCAATTTCAGCATTCTTCTCAATATGAGCAAAAATTTGTTCAGCCGTAACACATGTTTGAAACGAAGAAATGTGTACATACTTCTTTCTGGCTACAACAGGAAGATTAATCGTGTCATTCTCTCCTACAGCAATCACACGATTTTGTCTTTTTCGGCTTCGAACACTAGTCCAATCACGTATGTTTGATCGAACCTCCGATGGTGCAGTGGGGTATGATAGGGAAGAAGAGGCATCACAATCAGCATGTTGATGTAGCGAAGCAGTAGAAGGCAAAGCATTAGAATTTAAGGCATTAGAAATGCCGATATGTTGTTTTTGCTGTTGCTTGTTTTGATTTGTAAGGCCTTTGACTAGGTCATCGAACTTCTTTGTTAAACCACTCACATCTCCCATTAACTGCATGAGCACACTCTCCTTCATTTCCCTTATGTTCTGGGATAAAGAAGAGAGGACTGAAAACATTCCCTCAGAAACATGTAAACATTCGTCGCAGTTAAAAACGATGTTTTTATTTTCAATAAATGTAGCTCCACATTTTTCACTGTCAATGTTTGCACACAAAAAATGATATTTTGCCTTACAAATATGGCAAGAAATATAGTTGGTTTTGGCAGAGTTAAAGCACTTCGCACAGAGTGTTTTTGGTGGAGTCGACATTATGCACGTCTTAATGGTTTAACAATCAGCGGCAGACTTTTGATGACAATTTTTTATATTAAATGGATTTCAACAATTCGATAGGTTTTGTGTGTTCGTATTTCTATTATTGATAAATGTTTGTACAGTACCTGGTCCATGGTCCATACAAGTGAATATTTATATTGCGGTATTGATGAACTTTGTTTAGTGCCAAATGTCAGTTGAACAAGTGATCAAAACAAAACTACAAAAAAAAATATTCCATTGCACTTTACTGTTTTTGTTTTCTTACCTACGAGTTTTATGCTTGTGAATAAAAGAGATTTTATGGATTGTTTTAATACAGAAGGTCTGAAACCAATATAATTATCATCTTCAATCATTTTTTACCGTGATTTCGTTGCAGAATTGTTATCAAGTTTATTTCTAACATAAATCGTGGAACTGGCCAAAATTTAATGGTGGTAAGGAGACGGAATGCAAATTTTAACAAATTCTTGGATTAAGGCAAGCAGAATATCTAAACGGGGAACAGCATCCAAATAAGAAACAATATAAAAGGAAAGGCCGACATCAAGCACTTTGTCTTGATAAGTCAAACATGAAAATTTGTGAAAACCAAAAATGTTTTAGCTTTGTATTTTTTTTGGACTGCAGAACATGCGTTTTATTTGTTTAGAGATAAAGTTCAAATTTCGTACTTGGAATATAAATATGTAAATATATGATATATATAAATTTTGTATGTGAAAAATTGCATATATAAATTGCGGTGTCTTACTGCGTGTCCACCACAATTGTCCGATTGCCATTTAAAAACGAATTTTCCGAAATACTGTATCTTGGCTCTTCAAGGTTTATAGCCTTAGCCCACTATACTCGTTTAGAAAAAACATTGGAAACAATACCGAGTTAGCGACTGAGTACAACAAAGTTTTAAATGAATACTTGTCGTGAATACATGAAGAAACCTCGTCTCATGAGCTATGCATTGAAGGCAAATACTTGTCATTTTATCTCCCACACCATGTAGTTGTATGGCCAGAACATAAGAGCACAAAAGTACGAGTAGTTTTTAACGCGTCTCGGAAATCTAAGTCAGGATGTTCTCTTAGCGACGTTCTACATACAGGTCCCACTCTTCAAACAGAATTAATTTCTGTAATTCTTCATTGGCGAAACTACCCCAATGTCTTCAGCGGAGACATTCAAAAAATTTATAGACAAATTCTCATTCATCCTCACGATAGAGCTTATCAGAGAATTCACTTTCGATCTAGTCCAGAAGGGCATATTAAAGACTATAACTTAAAAACAGTCACATTTGATATAAATTGCGCACCATTTCTCGCAATACGCACACTGCTGCAACTAGCAGAAGATTCTAAAAATGAATATCCCCAAGTCTCTAAAATAATTCAACGATAAACATACGTTGATGATATATTATCTGGAGGCTTCACTGTGGAAGAAGCTATAAAAAATCAGCAGGATCTTATATAGGTTCTCAATAGCGCAGGATTTCCTCTCAAAGAATTGACCGCAAACGATAAAAATCTCCTCTCAACAATATCTACTGAAGGCCTTTATGATTCAGAATTTCTTAGCTTGCAAGAAAATAGTTCTACTAAAACTTTATGCGGGTCAAGGATTGTTTGGCTGCAGGCTTTTTAAATGTTCTGATGTTCTGATTTAAATTTCTTTATTTTCCAATATTTCGATTGGAACCTCCAATCATCTTCAGGGAACTACAAAAGATTATTAAAACTTAATAAATTTTACATGAAACTATTTCTTAATTGATTTACTTGAAAGAGAGTTGTGGTAAGTTTTCTGCCAAGTACTTTCTTCAACTAAAACTTGTCGCGTTTGTATTTGTTCACAGTGTGTCGGTACATCTGAGCGCAGTTATCTGTGTCTGTTTTGTAATTTAATCTGATATTGATGATATGTAAAATTTCAAGAGTGTAGCGTTTATGGTAGTTCCTCTCTTGAGTCAATATTTTGATATTATTGAAATCGGGGGTGTGTTGTGTTAATGCACAGTGGGCTGCAAGTGCGGTCTTTTGTTCTGGGGGCTTATTAACAGCTTTGTGGTCTGATTTGTGGTCTGATACTCTCGTCTTAAGTTTGGTTTTGGTAGTGCCAACATATACCTTGCGGCATAAGTTGGACTTGTCACCTTTGCATGGTATGCGGTAAACCACATTGGATTTGTCTTCATCCTTAACTCTATCCTTGAGTCTGCTAAACATCCTGCTTAGGGTATTTTTCGGCCTGTAGGCAAGTTCATATTTTTGTTCGTCATATATTTTTGATTGTTTTAATCTTTTCGAGAAACCCTTTGTATATGTTATTGTTTTGTAGATTTTCTTTTCCTCATTTGACTCTCTAATTGCATTTTTGCTCGTTACCCGTTCAACTAAATTTTCGATTGTTTTGATAGGAAAGTTATTTTTTCGAAGAATTTCTTTAATTTTGATGATGTTGTTGGAGTGAAATTCCCTGTCACTAATCTCCAATATTCTTGTTATAAAATTAGTCGCTGTGTTTATAATGGTTTTTCGAGGATGTTTAGACGTAAAAAACTAGACGTAAAATTGATAAGTCTTCCCGAATCGGTGGGTTTCTGGTACCAATCAACTTTCAGCTCATTTTCCGAAATACTGTATCTTGGCTCTTCAAGGTTTATAGCCTTAGCCCAATATACTCGTTTAGAAAAAACATTGCAAACAATACCGAGTTAGCGACTGAGTACAACAAAGTTTTAAATGAATACTTGTCGTGAATACATGAAGAAACCTCGTCTCATGAGCTATGCATTGAAGGCAAATACTTGTCAGTTTATCTCCCACACCATGTAGTTGTATGGCCAGAACATAAGAGCACAAAAGTACGAGTAGTTGTTAACGCGTCTCGGAAATCTAAGTCAGGATGTTCTCTTAGCGACGTTCTACATACAGGTCCCACTCTTCAAACAGAATTAATTTCTGTAATTCTTCATTGGCGAAACTACCCCAATGTCTTCAGCGGAGACATTCAAAAAATTTATAGACAAATTCTCATTCATCCTCACGATAGAGCTTATCAGAGAATTCACTTTCGATCTAGTCCAGAAGGGCCTATTAAAGACTATAACTTAAAAACAGTCACATTTGATATAAATTTCGCACCATTTTAATGCACTGTGGGCTGCAAGTGCGGTCTTTTGTTCTGGGGGCTTATTAACAGCTTTGTGGTCTGATACTCTCGTCTGAAGTTTGGTTTTGGTAGTGTCAACATATACCTTGCGGCATAAGTTGGACTTGTCACCTTTGCATGGTATGCGGTAAACCACATTGGATTTGTTTTCATCCTTAACTCTATCCTTGAGTCTGCTAAACATCATGCTTAGGGTATTTTTCGGCCTGTAGGCAAGTTCATATTTTTGTTCGTCATATATTTTTGATTGTTTTAATCTTTCCGAGAAACCCTTTGTATATGTTATTGTTTTGTAGATTTTCTTTTCCTCATTTGACTCTCTAATTGCATTTTTGCTTGTTACCCGTTCAACTAAATTTTCGATTGTTTTGATAGGAAAGTTATTTTTTCGAAGAATTTCTTTAATTTTGATGATGTTGTTGGAAAGAAATTCCCTGTCACTAATCTCCAATATTCTTGTTATAAAATTAGTCGCTGTGTTTATAATGGTTTTTCGAGGATGTTTAGACGTAAAATTGATAAGTCTTCCCGAATCGGTGGGTTTCTGGTACCAATTAACTAGGGTGTACTCTTCTTTTTAAATACCCTAATGAATCTTAACCCCAAGAAATTCCCAAAAATAGGAGCAAATGGGGTGAACAAAATGCTTGAGGCGTAAAGTGAGAGGTGAAGTGTGTCTCAGAACATACCCGTATGACTAAACGTCAAGTGCTTTCTACAGTTGCTCAACTCTTCGTCCGGCAGGTTGGATAGCCCCGGTGATAATTCGTGCGAAAGTATTGATGCAGCAGCTCTGCTTAGGAGGTATCGATTGGGATGAGAAAATTAGTGCTGAATCAGAATTAAAATGCAATAACTTGTCATCAGTTATTATTGTAGTCTGAATTCCACGATGGATTCAGTATTTTCCTCAGGATAAATCCATGGAATCCATAGAAATCCATGGCTTCGCTGATGCTTCTCAGGCTGCGATTTGTGTTTGTGCTGGGTTGGCTTTCAAACCCCCCCTTGGTCGTGGGAAACATTCGTAGCGAATCGAACCGCCCAAATACTAGAGTTAATTCCAAACGCCGTTTGGCGCCATGTTTCTACCCACGACAATCCTGCTGATCTGGGTACCAGAGGTTGTAAACCTCAGGATCTTGCACCAAATTCATTGTGGTTTCATGGTCCACATTGGCTTACACGTCCCTCGACGGTATGGCCCAAAACGGATTTTATTGCTTCTCCTAATTTCGGCAAACTAGCGAACATACAGTGTATGGTTGCAGTGGAGAATAAAACAGATCCGCAAGATTCCGACTTGTTGAAACCAATTTTGACGTATAAACGTGCGTTAAAGGTCTTTGCTTATGTTGGAAGTTTCTACCGATATAGCATGAGCAGACTTCGCAATTCTTCTAAAACATCCGAAGAAAACATACCACATTCTGAATACTTCTTTGCTAAATATGGGCTAATCATTTACTATCAAAGAAAGTTTTATGAAGATGAATTTAAGTGTTTGAAAAGCTACACTGAAATTTCGCCAAAAAGTTCCCTAAAGTCACTTAACCCGTTTCTGGATCCAAAAGGGATAATGCGAGTTAACGACAGGTTAGCTAATTCATCACTACCATACGATGAACGCTTCCCAATAATTGTCCCGAATAAATCTCCATTTTTATATCCTACACCACCCTATGGTAAGGGAATTATGTGTTAGTGCATTTGTATGTAACATGCCTAAGAAAAAGAGATAGTCCCATAGTTCCCTCTATGGATATGCATAGAATCACTTTCTGAGTCGATTTATGCATGTCCGTCCCTCCGCCCGTTAGCAACGTACAGGTCGCATTTATTGTTCGATTTGGCTGAAAATTGGGGAAGATAATTTTTTTTAGCCTAATGAAGAATGCTATTTTGGTGAAAATCGGTTTAGATTTGGATATAGCTCCCACATATATTTTTGCCCGATTTGAGGTATTTGATGCACCAAACACGCTGTATCTGTCGGTTCGAACTTGGATATAGCTCCCATATATATTTTCGCCCGATTTCAGGTATTTGATGCACCAAAGACGCTATGTATGTCCATTTTTTATGAAATTTGGAATGTGTGATGGAATTAGGTCTATAGATAAATGTGCCAAATTATATCGAAATCGGTTCAGATTTGGATATAGCTCCCATATATATTTTCGGCCGATTTAAAGTATTTGATGCACCAAACACGCTGTATCTGTCCAATTTTGATAAAATTCGGAAGGTGTTACTGAATTAGGTCTATAGATAAGTATGCCAAATTATATCAAAATCGGTTCAGATTTGGATATAGCTCCCATATATATTGTTTAAGTTAGAAACTTTCTATTGGTATTTTCACTACAAATCTCCAGGGAGCCTTTGTTCGCCTAGTTCGGATCGCAGAGAGGCCTCCCTTCCTTAAGTGTTCTCTACAAACCCTCTGAGAAACTATGTTCGCTTACGGCGGACCGTAGGGTGATATTTCCAATCATTGCCCTACAAATCTTCTCAGAGACTTTGTTCGCTCAGCGCGGATCGTAGAGAGTACTCTCTTGGTAGTGGAATTTCTCTGCAATTTCTCCCTGGAACTGTATTCGCTCAGTTCGGATCGTAGTGAGAACATTCCAATAAGCAGTGATTGCCTCAGCCTTGATTCAATTTCGGTTTATACACAAATCGCTTATAAGTCATCTATTCACCAGTACGGAAGTACTTTATTATAACGCGTCTCACCCAATACAAGGTAAAGTCATCAGCACTTTTCGCCTTAATAAATCACCCACACCAATAATGTTATTTATACCAACTAAAAACCTTTGCTTTATTTTCCTCTCCTCTTTTATTTATCGGTAACACTCGGGTTTGTATCACCATTCTAATCTCCACAAACAACAAATATTCTCTGCGGACTTTCTGAGCTATCACCTAAACATTTGGTCCAGTCGAGCCGGATAAGTTCCTTTGGATTTTGTTGTTGTCCACCCACATTTCATCCAATCAAGACGGATTAGTGGATAATTTACACGGTGTTAGTGCTATTCGCAGTTTTTTGTTCTCTACTTCAGCGCACAAAAGTTTCCCCAATCACCCCTCACCATCCAATCGCATCACCAACAACAAATATTTCATCAAAAAACATACCAGGTATGTAAATTCAGTGTTTTCCATAAGTGAGCAAATCGCGAGTGTTAAATTTTTATTTTTTTTTCGCATAAAAAATATTTCGGTATACCTATTGATCGACTTTCATTCACCCTATCGGTCGGTAATTACAATCAAATACGGTTAAAATCTTCATACAGTCCGCACACTAAATCATTTAATAAAAATTATCACCAAAATACGTTTGCATTCCCTTTGAAATATTAGAAAAATATCGTTTATTTTGTGAATTTAATAAATCTAATATACGGCATACTGTGCTTCTTAATTATTCACCAAACTAGTGTAGTGATCGCCAATACGTGTTGTTGTTTTATTAATTTCGGTTTATTTTTCTCACTATCCCTACGTCCATAATTATTCCAAAGGGAGAGCCCTTTAGTCAGAATTAAATCACCCGCCTTTTTTAACTTCACCTAATAAAACGAAAAAAACCTACCAACAACAATTCAATACGTTGTGGTCTCTCTACCTGCTTACCTAGTACTAGTACATACCAGCATACGTCTACTGCGACGCTAGTTGTGTTTTATTTCGTTTTGTTGTACATATTCGTTATTACTACGTTTACGGTGGGTCGCAGGTGGAACAATTATTTTTTATATACATTATATTTTAATATTTTTTTGGAAAAATAAATATTTGCATATTTTTGAAAAAATAATCGGTATTCGGTACAAACGGTTTTTTGGATATCGTAAACCCTACAATCGGCATTATATATTTATATTTTTAGTAAATATAACATATATATGTATTCAAATATTCAATATAAATTTATATTTGTGTACTAAAATCACCTATTTGAATTTTCAGTTTCGGTTTTTTTGCTTTTTTGGTTGTTCTGAAGTAGTGCACCCTACATTCGGTCCCTTTGGAATTTAAAATTTTTATTTGGTACAAGAAAAAGTCCTCAAATTATTCTGTTTTCGATATTTTGGCCATTTGTGTTTCCCCTTTCACACGAAATTAATCGGTTTTGTACATCCCGTCATTGATTCGCCCTACACCTAGTTGCTAAAACAATAAATTCAATTGATTCTTTGCAGCTTTTTGAAAATTCTTTGCAATTTCTTGAACGGATTCTCGGGAATTTGTTTAAATTTTCGGACATTTGGTTTTTTTTTTTTTTTTGTGTTTCCGTTTCCGCAAAATAAATCAGTTTTGACATTTTAGCTATTGGTTCACCCTACGTGCAAAAATAATAAATTCTATTGAATTTTTACAACTCTTTGTTCATTTTTGTGAATTATTATAACAAGCTCGTGGAAATTTGTCTAACAAACAAATTCTCTACAATGCCGGTCACACCTTTAGATCTCTTTATCAGAGCATCGGATGCTTTGATCAAATTCGATTCCCATTTCAACCAAATGCGAGATGATCAGTTAGATCAGTACGACTTAGAGTTTCGTAGCACAGAATTGGACAAGCTGTGGTCAAAGGTCCAATTAACATTCGATCGCTGCCTCGATTATTTAATGTCGGCGATAGATTCTAAAAAGGATGACATAGATTCGTTAGATAGTAAATTCGAATTGTGTCATCAGACTTACATTACTTGTAGGTCAACTATCAATCGCAAATTGGGCAAAATTCTTAAATCCTCCAAATATTCACATCACACCTCAATAAATGGTTCGGACCTCTCGGCAGAAGAATTTCACTGCGACCAAACAAATAATATGAGTACGTCGACACCTGCATCTCACGAAATCGGTACTCAGGTGGATCATCCAGTCCCTTCATTAGTTCAAAACAGTTTTCAAACTCGAGAATCCTTCTTTTCCCCCAATCCGGACAGTGTACATAATCCAGTACTCCTCCCTGCGATATAGAAACCTTTCATGGTGATTTCTAGTCGTGGCCAACTTTCCGAGACCTTTTCACCGCGATATATGTAAATAATTCTGGTCTCGAAAGTTCGAAAGACAGACGGCGAAGCTAAAGAAATTGTATCTAAGTTCCCACTAACTCACCGTAGCTTCGTCTTAGCATGGACAGCTCTCAAAAATCTGTATGACAATAAACGGGTTATTGTCAATAGTCACTTGAAGCTTCTTTTTGATTTTCCATATATCGATCGTGAAACTAGTTCGGGATTGAAAACCCTTCAGCGCGGAATAAATAGTTGTTTATCTGCTATGGCCGTATATGATATCACCACAGTACATTGGGATCCTATCATAGTCTTCATTTGTATTCAGCGTTTACCGCGAATAACTGTCACTCTATGGGAATAAAGTGTTAGAGACAAATCGGCTTTGTCTTCTTGGGAAGACTTGGATTCATTTATTTCTAAAAGAATTCAGACTCTTGACTGTTTGCGTGATATCAAAGGCCCTGAAACAAATAAAAAGTCTTCTTCAAAAGAGTTTAAATCACCTATCACCAATAAATCGGTCTCTAGAAAATTAAATTCACCCTCCAAGATAACTTGTCTTCTATGTCCTACGGAAATTCATTCTTTGCGATCTTGTCCAAAGTTTAAACAATTGCCTTTTGACCAAAAATCTTCAACGGTGAAGAAACAAGGCAGTTGTTGGAATTGTCTTTCACGGGGTCATACAATTAAAACTTGTACTAGCGCCCATAATTGCAATATATGTCGTGGAAGACATCACACCCTTCTCCACCGTTCTACTATTTCACCTCCCTCAACTCATTCTTCATCAAATTCCACATCTTCTTCTTCTCGCCATTCTGTACTTCACCACAATGATAATATAGCTTCCACCTCCACCGGTGCCAATCCAACTATAGTAAATCAAGAAGTTTTCCATACATTACAGAAACGTAATCCATAACGGCAAAGAGTATCCAGTTAGAGCTCTGATTGCTCCAGCATCTGAGGGTTCTTTCATTTCTGAAACCATTAAAAATCGGTTACATTTGCCCACTCGCTCTTCTCTAGCTCGTATTTCAGGCGTAAACGAAACGGTATCAGCTAATACTCAGAAAAGTTGTTCTCTGAATATCGGTTCAAGAATCAATTCTTCTTTGGTACTTCAAACGGATGCATTTGTTCTCCCTCGGATATCGGATGTCCTTCCATCTGTCTCAATGGATCCCGATATAACACATTGTTTGCCAAACATTCGGTTAGCTGATCCACACTTCTTTGATAGTAGACCTGTAGATCTATTGATCGGAGCTGACTTATATCCAAAAATATTACAAGCCGGAACTCACCAAAATATACTCGCTTCTATTCTTGCACAGAATACTGTATTTGGTTGGATCCTAACTGGCCCAATGTCCTCTTCTCCCGGTAATTCGAACGAATTATGTTCAAAAAGACTGCACCAACAGACAACAAAAAGCCAAAATTCCAAAATATTTCCACCAGGATGTATTTCCTATCGGTTCTCACCACGTATTGAAATATACATTATCTAACTGGTAATTCAAAAAAAAATGTTTTACAATTAAATCATCAGCGGGACGATGCTCAGGTCATTAATTTATGTTTACCTTCTCCATTTGTATTAGTTACGCAACTGCTATACCTTGATACACTACAGTACGGAATTTTAAATATAAAATCGCCAAAGCTCACCTACTGAATTTACATACTTGGATTCCTAGTTGTAAGTTACTTTAAGTTCACCCATTTTATATTGAAACACCCCTATGTGTTTCAAGGCTGGCGGCTAATGTATAAGTTAGAAACTCTCTATTGGTATTTTCACTACAAATCTCCAGGGAGCCTTTGTTCGCCTAGTTCGGATCGCAGAGAGGCCTCCCTTCCTTAAGTGTTCTCTACAAACCCTCTGAGAACCTATGTTCGCTTACGGCGGACCGTAGGGTGATATTTCCAATCATTGCCCTAAAAATCTTCTCAGAGACTTTGTTCGCTCAGCGCGGATCATAGAGAGTACTCTCTTGGTAGTGGAATTTCTCTGCAATTTCTCCCTGGAACTGTATTCGCTCAGTTCGGATCGTAGTGAGAACTTTCCAATAAGCAGTGATTGCCTCACTTTCGGTTTATACACAAATCACTTATAAGTCATCTCTTCACCAGTACGGAAGTACTTTTCGGTTTTATTGTAACGCGTCTCACCCAATACAAGGTAAAGTCATCAGCACTTTTCGCCTTAATAAATCACCCACACCAATATTGTTATCTATACCAACCAAAAACCTTTGTTTTATTTTCCTCTCCTCTTTTATTTATCGGTAACACTCGGGTTTGTATCACCATTCTCATCTCCACAAACAACAAATATTCTCTGCGGCCTTTCTGAGCTATCACCTAAACATATATTTTTGGCCGATTTTTGGTATTTGGTGCACGAAACACGGTATATATGTCCGATCTCAATGAAATATGGAATGTGTGACGGAATTTGGTCTAGAAATAAGAGTGCCAAATTTTATCGAAATCGGTTCGAACTTGGATATAGCTCCCATATATATTTTCGCCCGATTTAAGGTATTTGATGCACCAAAGACGCTATGTATGTCTATTTTTTATGAAATTTGGAATGTGTGACGGTGTTTGGTCTAGAAATATATCTGCCAAATTATATCGTAATCTGCTAACATTTGAATTTAGCTCCCATATATATGTACATATATTACGTATTTATAGTGGTGTAAGGTATCATATAGTCGGCCCCGCCCGACTTTGATCCTTTCCTTACTGGTTTCGTTTATATTTAGAACATTTGCACATATGTTTGGCTCACGCAGATTGCAATCTAATGTGTAGAATGTAGAGTTTGGGAATTCCCGACTTTTTTCATTCCCGGGACTATGGTAAATCGAATTCGTGGGGCATAGATGTGACAGAGAGTAAGCAAACATGAAATACCTACTCCCTTTATGTGTAGTTGTGTCATTAGTTATCTCTTTGCAAACAATATTAAAGGTAAAATATCAATAGGGTCAAAAAGCAATAGCAAACATCTTGAACGACGTTGCGCCAAAATCTTGAAAGAACCAATAAATTATATATGACATATGACAGCTGTTCAAGAATATCTATATGTATGCGGTCAAAATTCAATTATTTCTGACTAATTTGCGAAGGTTATATAAAATATATTTTTCCCACTACCATCCTAGCAAAGCATCCTTGATGTCAAAGAGTGCTGGCCGATTATATTTTTAAAGTCAACGCTATGGTATGTTCTTCTCATGGTTCGAAATGCGTGTTGATCATAGAACAAATTCGTTTATAACGAATTTTTACACGGCTGACCTTTTGAGTACACGGATTCACAATTGCAACGCGGTGGCACCAATGATATAGGGGCGTACTTATATGAACATACATAACATACATACCATAGTTAATATACTAATATTCTCCATTTGCCACTTACACATTATAAAGTTTTTTATATTGCAAACAATAATTTTGGAGATAACAACAATAAGAACAGATCACAGCTTTTATATCTTAGCAAATTAATATCCTACAAGAATATAATATATAATTGTTCCACAAACATCCCATAAGGGACAAGGGAGACTTCTCTCATATCAATGAGTGCACCCCGATTCATATTAGCTCAATGATATGGGACCTACAGTTTATCGCCGAGTCCGAACGGCGTGTCTGCGACACCACTTTTGTAAAGAAGTTTTACATGGCTGAAATACTCACTCATAGTGTATGGATGCTGTTGTAATATATTTATATATAAAAATATATTTTTTGTAAGTACAAGCGCTATTATTTTAAAAAATGGTTTGATCGAACAACATTTGTTAAGCTACTGTAAGAGATTATTTGTTTTTTTTTTCTCATAAAATAATTTTATGTTCGGATATTTCAAATGAAAACTTATATTAGAAATATTATATAAGAAATATTTGAAAATTTTTGTTTGAAAGTTTTAAACTTTTTGTTTGAAATTTTCAAATTTTTCGGAATTAGTGTTTTATGCCATATTGTTCCAGTATCAAAAATAAACGAACTCGGAGTTCCGTAATGAATATACTCCATCTTTCCTTACTTCCATAATGAATATACTCCATCTTTCCTAGGACATTTTCGAGGTTTACGGTATCCTGTATCAAAAAAATATTACCGTTTCAATATTATGAAATGAAATATCTATTGGACAAAATGTATCATATACCAAGGGTTTTCGTGAACTATATATCGAAAACCATTTAGATATTTATTTCAACAAATTTGTTGTTCACATTCTTTATGGTAACAACTTTATGTCATACTTTCGACAAATATTAAAATTTGTGTATGAAGAAAAATGTATGCGCAATTCTCCCTTCAGTTTTAATGGTCTTCATTTTATCGGTTCCTTGATGCCTCTGCTCTTTTTTTTCATTTTATTAAACGTGGCCAACTTTCATATCCTTATTTCCAGTTATTATCGTCTTCTAGAAGCTCTCAGACACAAATAAATATCTTTACCAAAAGTATTTTTTAGAAATCCTTTTTTAACGGAATTGCTAGATTGTGGAACTCGTTGCTCCCTAATATTATGTACTATACAAAGGAAACTCAGAGGTTAGCTCTAACTTTGCTAATAGAGCAAAGTGCAAGTTCAGAATAGGTCTGCCTTCTTTATTTTCTTTTCGCTATTTATATACAATTCTTAAATCTAACATTTGAGTTCTTATTTTCTAATATTCACAAAAATACTCGATATTGAACAACTCCCAACCAATAGGAAAAGAGTTCAATATCGTTACAATTACATATGTATGTGTATATGTAATATCCCACATATGTTGTCATACATTTGAGTCTTTCACTCATATTCATATTTTAGAATTTTACTCAATGAATCTACTATTGGGATATTCTTCAATCCCATTGGCCAACTGACTCATTACAATAGTCTTGAATTCCAATTGGAACTCTAAACCATTGCCCTACATATGAGTGAGTAATGAACTCGCTGTGGCGCTGCGAAACAAAAAGAAAAACAAAGCAATGAACTCGTAGTGGCGCTCGATCAGCATAACAAAACAAAATATCGAACATCTAAATGTATGGCAACATAATGTGTTGGTGACATACTACACCCTCACCCTTAAAAGAAATGTATACAATTTTTTTTGTGTGCATAAACAAATTGTATGCATTTTATGACAATTCTTTTCGGTGGTGTCTAGTTGTTTCTTTGTGAATAACTTAAAATTAAAAAATTGTTCTTTTGACATATGATCTTAAGTGGGCTAAGTATATTTTGTTTTTTTTTTGTATTCGGAAATAAAATGATTTTTTGTTTACATACATACTTAAAGTAAGAGTCTTAAAATAAAAATATTTTGGTTTACATTACTTGTTATATTTTTTTAACAAATTCTTATGAAATACTTTTTCTTTGTTATTAATTCTTATTGTAACATTTAAATTATCAATATTTATTACTTCATATGGACCATGATAAGGTGATTCATTCTTTCTTCTATTCTCCTTTTTAACTAAAACTAAATCTCCTATTTTAATGTCTATTCTATTCGTATTATCTAATGAATTTAAACTTCTCTTGATTTTAGTCTGTTCAATTATATTTCTAGCGTTTTCTAATGAAAGTTTTAATCTAAGCTTCAATTCTTTAGCATAATTCTCTGTATCATACACTTTTTCACTATTCATTACTTTCTCGCCTGGCATTGTCGGTAATTTTCCAAAAATTAACTCGAATGGTGAATACCCTGTGTCAACATGTGGTGTTATGTTGTATGCAAAAGCATAATATGGTATCCATTCATTCCAATTATTATTATTCACAAAAGAAAGAAAATATTCGTTTAGAACTCTATGATTTCTTTCAACTGAACCTACTGTCTCATGATGGTAAGGTGTAGAGAACTTTTGTTCTATATCTAAGAGTTTACACATTTCATCCATTAGTTCATTTACAAATTCAGTACCTCTGTCGGATTTTAGAGTCTTGAATATTCCATACTTCAATATTAAATGTTCATTCAAATTTCTAGCTATTGATTTGGCTTCCTTTGTCTCCATAGGTACAGCTATTATATATTTAGTTAATTCACATTGCATAGTTAGTATATATCTA
This sequence comes from Musca autumnalis, assembly GCF_047663935.1. Lineage (NCBI taxonomy): Eukaryota > Metazoa > Arthropoda > Insecta > Diptera > Muscidae > Musca > Musca autumnalis. Next base: position 67,014,068 of record NW_027411866.1, on the reverse strand, counting down.
TAATTATCTGAGGGTCTTAAGGGTCCTACCGTGTCAATTACTACTGTATCAAAGCTACTTAATGGTGTATCTGTCTTCATTAACGGTTCTTTGGTATGTCTAATCTGTTTATTTCTTTGGCACAAATCACATGTAGATACGTATTTCTTTACCATCTTGCACATGTTCTTCCATATATATTTCTGTTTTAGTTTTAATAATGTTTTTCTTACTCCAAAATGACCTCCGCATGGTGTATCATGATATAATTTTATCAATTCATATTTTTCTTTTTCATTAAATATTTTTCGAGGATTTTCATATAAAAGAATTCTGACGTCACTATTTTTCAAATATTTATTCATTTTTTCTTTAAATTTCCCATGGGTTATTATTTCAAATATATCGTCACTTTTACTAAGCGCGATATTCTTAATACTCAATCTGCTTAACTCAGATGATAGCTTCTCCAAAATATTATCTAGATAATAAGGATTATCACTACATCTTATGGCCAATTCGTTCACAGAATGATTATCAAGAAAAGTGAATTCTTTTGTCGACACATCAATTATAAATTTTAATTTTTTAGCTAGCTTTATATCTTTAATGGATGTACATTCCAATACTTTGAGTTGATCAGGCTCATCGGGATATGTCATCTCATTATCTTTATCCATATTGCGCAATTTATTTTTCATTCCTCGTGTTATCACCAGCGATTTCTTAACTTTTTCGTCAATATTCTGAGGTATCATTGTTTTTAATATATTGGAGTCTATTTTAATACGTGAAAGTACATCAGCATTAGTATTATTAATTCCTTTCTTATACACAATTTCAAAATCATAGTCTGATAGTTCTAATCTAATTCTTGTCAACTTGGAACTTGGATTCTTATGAGAAAACAATGAGACTAGTGGACGATGATCCGTAACCACTATAAATTTCCTACCATAAAGATAAGGATGGAAAAACTGAATTCCCCAATGTATACCTAATAATTCCTTTTCAATGACTGGCTTATTTTTCTCATGTTTATTCAAAGAGCGGCTTGCATAAGATATTGGTCTATCATTTCCTATTTCTCCTTGCGAAAGTATTGCACCTAGAGCAAAATCAGAAGCATCTGTAGTTAGTATAAAAGGTTTATCAAAATCTGGATACTGTAAAATTGGTGGTGTTATCAACTTATTTTTAAGTGTCTCAAATAGAGTTGTGTAGTTCCGGAACGAACTAGTTCCAAGGAACTATTCCGGACAAGGAACTATTGGAACTATCTCCGGCTCTTTCATTTATATAGTTCCTTTAGTTCATATAGTTCCAGCCGTGCACATAAAGGAAACACATACAACGTTTGGGTAAAGTTTTGTGTCGTTTTGGCCGTTTTTACACTGTTGGGCATGATGCCGAAAAATTCAAATTCATTTGAAATATATGCCGACAAACAGATAAACGCTGGACTTTGGTATCGTCGTCGCCCTGTTGTTGTTTTTTTTTTCTCGACGCCCAACGCAAAACTTTAATCAAACGTTGTATCTGTTTTCAGCTTAATTCCTTTCATTTATATAATGAAATCTGGTACTGCTTGAAAACTTTAAAACCTGGTAGAGAGAAGAGTAGGCACGCAATTTCCAGAGATAGGAGAATCACTACAAAAGCCATCGAAGTGTGGCTAATGATTACCTTAGCGGGATAAACAAAAGAAATACCAAGTAAGTTTTAGATAGAGTTTTATTACTTTCCTTTGAGCTGAGATGTGGTTCCTTCGGTGGCCGTGAGTAAAAGAGGCCGATTTTTATTACGTTACATTTGATGTTTACAAAAAGTGACAGATAGATCAAAGAATAGAGCAATAAGTGTACAATGATGCCAAATTTAAAATAAATGTACAGGGTTGGAAATTCTTATATTATTATAAGTTTTAACGTAGTTTAAACATGCTCCCCGCCTTGGCCAGAATGGACAATATATATGTTATGTAGTAGATGTAGATGCATGAAAGATTACAGAGGAATCCAATTACTGAAGTTTATTTATGGTGAAGTTTATTATCCAAAGGCTCGTCACAGCTGATGTTGATACTGGGACCCAAAACAAGAGAAGGTGCTTCCATTTACTTAATGCGATGACCTGGTCCGACCATAGGATGGACGTATACGATACAGCAAGCCAGCATTTAATGTGTTTCCATTTGCCTATTTCGGTGCTGGGAGAAATGAGAAAAGAGACAATATTTTTGTTTGTGTTTATTTTATTGTTATTAATGTTGTAATTGAACTGATTTTGCTGTGTGAAATGCAGCAAACCCTCCGGGGGCCAACAAGTTTGAGTTGAATGAGACGAGATGGGTTTGTGCATTTTGAATGAGACGAGACGGGATCTTTCGTGTGAGGAAAGATAGGATTATAGAAGACGGAGGATGTGATGATGTTTCACTTTGTAATTATTAGGCCGTTGGTTATTACTTTGTTCTAATTTTAGAACTTTAAGTTTTCTTCGAATTATATTAACAATTTTCCACAGAAAAATTCAAAGCGAGATTCTATAGCTGCAGGGGTTGAACCACGAACCTCGGTTATGGAAACCTGAAACACATCCTTTAGGCTACAACCATATGTCGGAATCGGTAGCTCTATTATTAGTTGAGTATGCTTGTCCATAGGGAGTGGCTTTTGTATATTTTAATTACACTTCAATTGGAAGGAAACAACAATAATTATATATTTTCGTGTCTGTAGAATTTTTTTGTATGTTTAACTTTTACGGTTGTTCTTTCCGAACAAGGGGAGAAGATAACAGTTATATGTTATTTCGCATTTCTTTTCGTTAATTTTTGTAATCACATTCCAACAAAATTTTAATAAGAATTCAGAAAAGTCACTTTTTTAAAATTTTGCGGACCCCGGGATTGAACCCCCGAACTAGTGCTTGATAGTTAACTACGTTAGCCGCATGCTAACCACAATTTTGGGAGAAAGGAGATTCTTTCTTGTTTTAGTTGTTTTTTGTTTTCTATTTTTTGAGAACATGACTGGGTTATGTATTTCTTTTTGCTTTTTCCTAAAAAAGGAAAATATTTGCAAAGAAAAAGAAAAAAAAATTGTTTTTATTTTTTGAAAAAAAAAACTGATGCCCACGGGAATTGAACCCCAGTCCTTACGCTTAGAAATCGGGAACGCTAGCTTGGAGCTAACACTTAAGCACGTGAGAACTGAAACTGTTGCATTTGTAATTTTGAGAGATATTTGTGATTGTTTTGTATAAAAATTGGGCTTGTGTTTGGTTAAGTATTTTTTGACTTTTTTGAAAAAAGAAAAAAATATTTGTCGAAAAAAGAAAAAAACTCGATGCAGACGGGAGTCGAACCGCGGTCCTTATGACCCGGAATGTTCGACATATCCATGGTGCCAACGATTTATTTGTGAGTTTGAACATTATTAGTGCAGATTTTTTGTTGATTTTTTTTTTTTGAGAATTTGCTTAATTTTCACTTTTGTTAAACACCAGGTCAAAAAATAGGTTTTTGTTGTTGTTTTTGAGAAAAAAACTACGGCATTTTAGTTATTATTGCATTTTTTGCATTGTTTTAAGGGGAAAAAATAATATTTGAAAAAATTGAGCGGAGATAGGAATTGAACCCCGGTCCTTATGACTGGGAATCCAAGATGCTTGCACTGCACCACCGGCTTACGTATGCGGTGAGTAATACCATTGCAATTTGTGGTTTTTGAGATTAATGTATGCGGGTTTAAAGAAATTAGAGAAAAGTTTAGTTATTTTTAGCACTGCACTTTTTGATTAATTTGTTTTGCACTTTTTTGTTTGAATTTTTGCACAGAGTTGAGAGTGGACTGTATTTTTTTTTTTTTTTTTTTTTGAGATATTTACATTGAGTTATGTAAATTTTGGGGTTTTGCTCAATTACCCACCACAGCACCTTTTTTGGAAGGATGTGTCACCACGGGCTGTTTCAAGGAGGGCTCGAAGGACCATGAAGAAAGTTACAGGGCACTTTCTGGTACTGCTTGAAAACTTTAAAACCTGGTAGAGAGAAGAGTAGGCACGCAATTTCCAGAGATAGGAGAATCACTACAAAAGCCATCGAAGTGTGGCTAATGATTACCTTAGCGGGATAAACAAAAGAAATACCAAGTAAGTTTTAGATAGAGTTTTATTACTTTCCTTTGAGCTGAGATGTGGTTCCTTCGGTGGCCGTGAGTAAAAGAGGCCGATTTTTATTACGTTACATTTGATGTTTACAAAAAGTGACAGATAGATCAAAGAATAGAGCAATAAGTGTACAATGATGCCAAATTTAAAATAAATGTACAGGGTTGGAAATTCTTATATTATTATAAGTTTTAACGTAGTTTAAACAATTTTCTTTCTTCGATCTTTCACGTTTGGTTCCTTCATCATTCCACACATTGTTAAATAAATGTAAATTACATCCTTGTTACATTGCTGCAATTTATTTATTTTTGTGTCAATTCATCCACCAAAAAATGAAAACAAAAAGAAAGAGAAAGATGCGTTAAACTACTTCATTCTCGGAACTATTTGGAATTAAGGAAATAAAAAGAACGAGGAACGAGAAAGATGCATTGAACTATAATGGTCCCGGAACTATTTGGAATGAAGGAAATAAAAAGAACATGGAACGAGAAAGAGGCATTGAACTATATCGCTCTCGGAACTATTTGGAACTATATTAAGGAACTAGTTCCTTTTGGCAAAAGGAACTAGAAAGATCGATCCGCTCCAGGAACTATATTGCCCAACTCTAGTCTCAAATGACTTTTGGCATTGTTCCGTCCATTCAAATTTAGTGTTCTTCTTAGATAATGAGTTCAAACATGTAGTTATTTCGGCAAAATTTTTAATGAATCGTCTATAGTAATTACAAAATGCTACGAATCTTCTAACGTCATCTGCGTTTTTTGGAACTGGATACTTGGTTATTGCATCGTATTTTGAAGGATCTGGCTTAATTCCATTAGGAGTTATTAAATGACCTAAATAAACTACCTCTGGTTTCAAGAAACAACATTTATTAGGGTTGAGTTTCAAATTGTACCTATTCAGTCTATCTAGTACCTTAATGAGATTCTCATTGTGGTGTTTGAAACTACATCCAAAAACTATTATGTCATCCACATAAAGAAATGCTTCAGACTCCAAACCAGATAAGGCTATTGTCAACATACGTTGAAAACTATTAGATGATATTTTAAGACCAAAAGGTAACCTTGTATACTGATAACGCCCATTAGATGTCGAAAATGCTGTCAGTGGTCTTGACTTAGGATCAAGTTCAATCTGATGAAAAGAACTAGTCATATCTAACGTCGAAAAATATTTCGCTCTACCCAATCTATCCAAAATATCATCCAAACGAGTTAATGGAAACTTGTCATTAACAATCTTATCATTAAGTTTCCTAAAATCTACAACTAATCTCCATTTCTTCAAATCCGTCTGTCCTTTCTTTGGAACTAAAAGCAATGGTGCATTATAAGGACTAACTGATGGTTCAATTACTCTACTTTTCAAAAGATCTTGTACTTGAGCATTTATTTCTTCCTTATGTGCTTGTGGTAGTCTATAATTCTTTATATAAACAGGATTTTTGTCTTCAAGGTTAATTTTCTGCTTATAAAAATTGTTTGTCGTTAAATCCTCATCTTCAAGATGGAATGTCGACTGATATTTCCTTAATATAGCTACAATTTCTTTCCTATGACCTTCACTTAAGTCATCTAAATTAATTTTGCTTATTAACCTCTCAAAACGTTCATCCGTATAACTACTGTGTGAGTAAGAATGGTTAACTGTAAGTATATCATAATTGCTTAAAGGAACTGTTTCTAATTTCATATGATCTATCGTCATGTCTTGGTCAGTAACGTTCAGTAATTTGATATGCTTATTTCCATTTTTCGGAATTATAGAATTAGCCAAAAACACACCTTTCGTAATTTCCCGATTTAATACTACTGCATCTTCTACCAAATTGATGGTAAAAGGTAGAATGATTTCACTCCTTTTTGGTACAACTACCTGATTGATCTTGAAAGAACTATCATGTATAGGAATTGTGATGTTTTCACCATTTAAATTAAATGTTAGGATATACCTATCATAATCAACGTTACACTTATATTTCGATAAAAAATCTCTGCCTAAAATTCCATCTGTACTAAGCGGAATGTCATTTGATACTAGCTGAACACTATGCTCCATAACCATACCATTTATATCTATTTTAATATTAGTTGACCCAAAAGATTTAATTATTTCCCTCGAAATGCCTGTTAAATTGCAATAATCATCCGGATTTTCCTCATAACGGTACAAAAATTTTTCTTTACATAAAGAAATATCTGCACCCGTATCAATTAAAAATGTAAGTGGATAGTCTACATCTACTATGTTTAATCTTACATAATTCTTGAGGTTAGATGATATACTGAAAATGTTTCTGTTTTTTACTGTGTGCTCTCCGAAGACGAAGGTCTTCGGGTCTCCGGAACTTGAAAGTTTCCCTGATCTTGTACCTGGTTAACATTATAATCCCTACTATTGTAGTTATTGTTGTTTCTGTTATTGTTACTATTATGGTTATTATTGTTCCAGTTGTTATTGTTTTTCCTATTTCCATTATTATTCCTGTTATTATTATTGCTGTTATTACGTCCATTCCTGTTATTATTTTTGTTGTTTTTATTACCTTTATTTCGGTTGTAGCCATTATTATTATTACTGTCATTGTTACCATTATTGTTGTTATATCGTTTGTTATTATTACCGTTATTGTAATATTTCTTTTTACCATTTTTATTATCCCTATTAGTTTGTGCATTATGGTACATCACGTCTTTCTGTTTCGTACGAGATACGTATCTTTCTGCAATTCGCAAAGCATCGGCAAATGTCGATACACGGCTAGCCTCAATAGTTGAAACAATTTGTTGATCCTGAAGCCCATTCAAGAATGTATTGAATGCTGTCAGGTTGTTAGTAGCTATTATTGCTTCTCTACATTGTTCACCTAAATCAGAAATCTGAATCTCGTTAAGCTCAGAAACAAGACTTTCTATTTTATTAGCGAAACCTTGCAAGTTGTTATTTCTCTGAGTTAAACCAGTCAATTCGTTCAAAATGGCATTAGACGACTTTACGGGCTTATAGGCTGTCTTCAAAGCAGATAATAACTCAGTGATATTTTTAGGTATCCCTTTCTGTTTAATCCTATTCTGGACCCGACTATCTAATCTTGAACAAAAGACATATTTAAAGAAGAATTCTCTCTTTTCCTCAGGAACCGTCTCATATACTAACTCTAGATTAGCAACGAAACTCTCCAAATCTTCTTTTTTACCTGTAAAAACCGGTATTAAGGTAACAATAGTCTTCAGATCATTGGTCTCCATCTTGCCTTCTTGTTCTGCAGTGTTTTTATCTCTAACCTGTTGAGCTGATTCTGAGTGTTCTAATAATAAGCCTAAAGCTTCAGCTTTCAATTCGTTAAACCTCGTCCGAAACTTAACTGGATCTACGAGCTCTTCTTTTTCTAGTATGTTCTTAAAGTCTGTTTGTAAGTTTTCTAACTCTAATTTCTTTTTTCCTATGGTTTCCTTTGTGTACGGTTTGCTCAATGACTTTCTCGCATTTGATATTAATATACCTAAAGACTGTAAAACCTTATCCATGGTCTATTACAATTCTTAACTACAATATTATTTTTCTTCAATTAATCATGGTATTACAATTTTTAACTACAATGTTATGTTTCTTCAATTAATCATGGTATTAAAATTTTTAGTCTCGGTTTCTACTGCAACGCACTCAACCTGGCTTGTTGCTTGCGTATTTGTTTCTTTACATATCTCCTTAAATATCTTATTATTGCTACTATGGTTATAATAACACAAATTAATATTAATACCTCTACGCTCACACTTACTGCTGTTGGAGCATTAGCAGTTGCTTGAATTACTTCGCTTATCTTTGTCTGGGTGCTTCCCATGGTTTACAAAATTTTGAACACCGTTTTATTCCATTTCATAATCTTTTTTTATTTAAAAAAAAAAAATTGACCACGAGCGGCTAGCGCTTACTGGCCCTAACGTCTGCAGATTGATGCAGCGTTTAATAATAAAAAAAAATTTTCTTACTTCCTATTTTCGAGATAATTCCTTATGAGGAATTCAATCTCGTCTACGCGTAACCATAACCTCGACGCCCGGTCCCAAGGAGGTGGCGGATCTGAATTAATTTCACGTAGAAGAAGGGCCTTCTCCTTCTTAAGTCTCCATGTATAGCCTCCTCTACGGCGAGGGGTGTCGACCAAAGGAATCTCCGTGAGCCGGTCCTCCTCTCTAGACCTCCGTTGACTCCTTCTCTTATATTATTCTATTGTAATAGGTTGAGGGCCTGACATCTGGTTGGTGGTTGGTGGTGGTCCTTCTTCTTTAATCCACGATCCTGGCTTGGATCGGACTGCCCGGACAGTATGGCAGTGTCTTCAAAGGAACTTCTCTGCGGCTTGACGCAGGATCAGCTATTTTCATCTGCGGATGGAACGCAGGAATACTTGGAAGTTAATTTGGAAGTTAATTTGGCAGGATCGCCATGTACTATACAAAGGAAACTCAGAGGTTAGCTCTAACTTTGCTAATAGAGCAAAGTGCAAGTTCAGAATAGGTCTGCCTTCTTTATTTTCTTTTCGCTATTTATATACAATTCTTAAATCTAACATTTGAGTTCTTATTTTCTAATATTCACAAAAATACTCGATATTGAACAACTCCCAACCAATAGGAAAAGAGTTCAATATCGTTACAATTACATATGTATGTGTATATGTAATATCCCACATATGTTGTCATACATTTGAGTCTTTCACTCATATTCATATTTTAGAATTTTACTCAATGAATCTACTATTGGGATATTCTTCAATCCCATTGGCCAACTGACTCATTACAATAGTCTTGAATTCCAATTGGAACTCTAAACCATTGCCCTACATATGAGTGAGTAATGAACTCGCTGTGGCGCTGCGAAACAAAAAGAAAAACAAAGCAATGAACTCGTAGTGGCGCTCGATCAGCATAACAAAACAAAATATCGAACATCTAAATGTATGGCAACATAATGTGTTGGTGACATACTACAATTAAAACCTTTTCAGTTTTTCAGCAGACTTTAAAAAACTGATTCATGAAACCGTTTATTGTATGTCTAGAAGCATATAGCTTACACAGGCTAAATAAATAAAACGTAGAAGAAACTAATGAAGAAAAATTGGTTGTTGTGCTTCAAAAATTCAAAAATCTGCAATATGAAGAATACCCACTTAATTTTTTTCCTATTTTATGTGTATAATTTTACTCTCAGCCATTAGACTAACGAAGTTATATACACTTTGATACGATACAAATGTCCATAATCGAAATAAAGGTTTTAGGCTCCAAATATGTTTGGACGAAATCCGTGTCAGACAATCTGCAGTCATTTTGCCCAGATGGACCGCATGACATCTCTCAATCGGATTAATGGTCCAAATTTTGGATGACGTAATATTTTCCAAACTTAATTTAAGTCATATTGGTCCATCACTTCGGGTACATCCACCACTAAAATTAAAAATTGTTGCTAAAATTGTGAGCAAATATCCAATACGCTGACCAACTAAAATGGTGAGTGGGCACGATAACTATCGAAAAGAATGACTCTCATAATGATATGCACTTGCTTAATGGACTAAGTCGTCACATTTCTTCGGGAACATGCTCAGCAAAATTTAACCCTCTTTGCGCTTTAATCAAAACAAAATTTATTAGAAAAACGTCAGGATTTATTCGAAACGTGCACAATCGTTAATATCCTTAATACCTTTCGATATTTTTGTCGGTAAGTTCATATGTCCAAAAAAGACCACTGAAAACTCCCATAATAAAAATTTTGGGGAATATATATTATCTGTGAAGCCGATTTTCGATCTGCCGATAGGTAAAAGCATCAATCCACCCAGGCGTCAAAGACGACTGATACGTTTTTACATGCTTTCCAAAATATAAGTGACGAGTTTTCATGAGTTTACATCCAACCGTTTAAAAGTTATGACTATCGGCAGAAATGATTAATCGGTGTGGGCAGAGTACTTGTTGATTAGAGATATTTGCTTATTTTTTCAAAAGATTGAATTCTACATAATTCCAATAAATAGCAAAAACGGTATCCAAAAAAGTTTTTTATGTCATCGATTTCAAAAACTTCTTCTCGTACAGCAAAAAAAAATAACGCTTCTAACGTCGGAACAAAAATTGTTGAGTTTTTTCGACTTATAGTCTTTTGTCAGGACTTAGCTATAAGATTGACGATTGGTTTCCGATATTGTCTTGTCAAACCCAAACATATGTTTCGTAGTCTCAAAGAGTAATGCGAGTAGTATTTGGAGTTCATGAGTCGTAGTCTGTATTGCTCGACTCCGGGTAAAAACGCCATCTTTTTTTAATGTACTTTTTAGTTGGATTGTCCATACAATCCAATCACTTCGGTTAAAGAAGTAAAATTTTGGCTTTTTATGACGTAAAAAATATTTTCTTAAGTTATTGACACAATAGCAGTAGACAATTTTCGATTGGAATCATACGATACAAGTCCAATATGTACTTGCGAATGCGAGTTATTCTTCTTTTTGGGGGTATTTAATTCATAGAAGTCGTTCAGATAAATAATGTAAAAGATATAATAAAATTCTTTGACATATTACAATATACCAAATTCCAATTAAAAGGATGTATGGAGGTCAAAGATTTGTCCAACTATATACTTTTTGAAAAAAGGGCGATATCTCGATATGCATTAAAACGTGGATCTATTTTAACCACTTTCAGCATGGGGTTCTCTAAGCAAAATAAATCACATAATCCTTATAACAGCCGATATTCTTAGAAAGAAAAAGAGTTTGGCACAAATATATCAAAACAACATTCACTGATGATGAAAGGCCAGAAAATAACACTAATACTGAATCAGACATAACAGGAAACCCGATCACGGAAGATGAAGTCAAATCGGCAATTCAGTCAATGAAAGATAAGAAGACCGTCCGCCCTGATGAAATACCCGCAGAGATTTTGAAATTAATAGAAGGAAACAATATACAACTACTGTTGAAACTATTCAATCACGTTTACGATGCAGGACAAATACCCCGAAGACTGGTTAAAATCTACATTTATAGCTATACCAAAAAATCACATGCACGAAAATGCGGTGATTATAGACTAATTAGTCTAATGTGTCATGCCCTAAAAATATTAATTAAAATACTACATAAAAGAATATACCCTAAGTGTAAGCCAAATATGGGGAGAACACAATTCGGTTACAAAGAAGGCATGAGAACGCGAGAGGCACTACGAGTACTAAGTAATCAAGTCCTTATTCAAAAATGTAGAGATGTTCAAAAAGATATATTCTTATGTTTCGTCGACTACGGAAAAGCTTTCGATACGGTCAGACATGAAAAAATGATTGATATCTTGATGGATACCGGAATAACAAAAAAGGAAATATGATGCATAAAAAACCTTTATTGTCAAAAAACTGCAAGCATTCAAATTGATAGAGAACATATTGACAATATCCCAATATCCAAAGGCGTTAGACATGGGTGTATCCTATCACCTCTATTATTTAATTTATACTCCAACTAAGTATTTCAAGAAGCTGCCGAAAACGAGCAAATCGGCTTATAGGTGAATTACTCTGAATTAATAAACAATATACGATACGCCGACGACACAACATTAATTAATTAATTAATTAATTTCACGTTGTTTAAGGAGTATTTCATAACATACCTTTTACAAAACAATGTTCACATAGGGGGATTCATGTTGGGGATTTCAATGAATTATTGAAATATTTACCAAATTGTTGTTGAAAAATTTGCTATAAACAAGGCAATATAGGCATTTTACAACAATATAATGTTCTGAAGAGTTGTGTATTACATTCCATATAATAAACAGCCTGCGAGAACACTGTTTGAAATAAGTTTTGTAAAAGGTATGTTATGAAATACTCCTTAAACAACGTGAAATAACCATTTTAGAGTTTCAGAATATTCTGAAGAATTGATGTTCACATTATTTTGAAAATTTTTAGAATGGTTACTTGTTTCAACTGCCAGCAGTTTAGTTGTTACTGACCAGAATTTCAGAAATTATGCAAACATTTCTATATTTTAACGAGTTTGATGCGCTTGATGCAGCTTTTCCTAGTTCATCTGTTTGACACATACGTTCTACTACTTAAGGGCTCAATATTGCTGAAGACTGCAATGCAAAATTCTTATTAGTTTCGGAGATAAAGGTCCGATCGCTGGAAAAAATGCTCAATTTAGGTCGGTTTAGATTAGACCATAAAATCTAAACCCGATCTAAGAACACAAAACCTAATTAAGGTTTTTGTAGTCTCAATATGTACTTTCAGAAAATGCCCATTAGAAGTTGTTTGCATTCCAGTGTTGCACAGTGTAATCAAAGGCTACGTATGCTTATTGGTCTGTTTTACGACAAAAGCGATTCATTTAGAGTCCTGTTTAGAATTGTCAACAGTAGCATTTGAGGCCGTACTTGCTCATTTCGTTGGGAGGCGAGGACTACCCTCTCGGATAGTATCGGATAATGGGAAGAACTTTCTAGGTGCTAGTCGAAATCTCGCAAAAGAGTTCTGTAGGTTCTTGAATTCTTCAGCGATGGACATTTCCGACAATTATGCTGTTCATAGCTTCGCCCCACATATGGGCGGGTTATGGGAGTCAGCTGTGAAAAGCTTCAAGCACCACTTTAATCGAATTGCTGGGGCTCACAGATTCACTTTTGAGCAGTTGCCAAGAATTGAGAGTGTTCTTGATTCGCGTCTTATCTCTGCTGTTTCAGAAGAACTTTCCGATTTCACTGCATTAACTCCTGGACACTTCCTTCGGGGATCTCTTATTATGGCATTACCAGAACCTACAAATCAAAACTTGTCTCTCATTAAATGGTGGTTGAAACTGAAGGCTATTCATCATCAGTTTTCTCGCAGATGGAAAGAAGATTATCTGAAGTCTTTACAAAAGCTTTACAAGTGGAAGCGTACATCCCTTATTCTAAAAATTTGTACTTATCTCATCACATTTACATTCATTTCCAAATTAGGAATGGGCCGTACTAATCTTCTTCTTTATTTGCCGATGTATATATAGATATATGTTTATGAATATGTTGTGGTAAATTATTCAGCAATGGTGATCTCTCTATTCCTCGCAGCGTTGATAAGGCTTCTTTCATCTGGTTGATTTGTCCACTCCAAAATGTTTTTAAACCAGGATATTTCTCTTCTTCCTCTTGGCCTTTTTCCATACATTTTACATTTAATTATGCTCTGGATGGCAGAATACTTTTCGTTTCTCATTATGTGTCCGATATAGGGTATCTTCCTACCTTTTATGACATCAAGACATCATTTGGTACTCGATCGGTCAAAGGAATTTTCAGAGTTCTGCGATAAATCCACATTTCAAATGCGTTAAATTTTTGTTTGTCCATTGACTTTATTGTCCATGTCTCAGCAGCATATAGTAGAGTGGACCATATATAACATTTTATGAAGCGCATTTTTGTTGTAATGTTGACGTCATGACTTGTTAATATTTTGCGATGGTTAAAAAAGGATTGCCTAGCTACTTCTATTCGGCATTTTATCTCTCTCGAGGCATCCCATTGGTCATTTATAAGAACCCCAAGATATTTAAAACTCGTTACCCGTTCTATTTCGTCATTTTTTATTTATTTATTTTTTTTTTTTTTTTTTGGTAATTTTTTCTACTTATTACCTTTTATTTCGTTTTCTTAATGTTAATCTTAAGACCGTATGATTCGCTTATTTGAGTAAGTGAGTTAACCAGTTTCTGTAGACCGTATAGGCAATTAATGTTGTGTCGTCGGCGTATCGTATATTGTTTATTAATTCAGAGTAATTCACCTATAAGACAATTTGCTCGTTTTCGGCAGCTTCTTGAAATATTTAGTTGGAGTATAAATTAAATAATAGAGGTGATAGGAAACACCCATGTTTAACGCCTTTGGATATTGGGATATTGTCAATGTGTTCTCTATCAATTTGAATGCTTGCAGTTTTTTGACAATTAAGGTTTTTTATGCATCATATTTCCTTTTCTGTTATTCCGGTATCCATCAAGATATCAATCATTTTTTCATGTCTGGCCGTATCGAAAGGATTTGACTTTGAAACCGAAATGTGTTCTCCCCATATTTGGCTCACACTTAGGGTATATTCTTTTATGTAGTATTTTAATTAATATTTTTAGGGCATGACACATTAGACTAATTAGTCTATAATCACCGCATTTTCGTGCATGTGATTTTTTGGTATAGCTATAAATGTAGATTTTAACCAGTCTTCGGGGTATTGTCCTGCATCGTAAACGTGATTGAATAGTTTCAACAGTAGTTGTATATTGTTTCCTTCTATTAATTTCAAAATCTCTGCGGGTATTTCATCAGGGCGGACGGTCTTCTTATCTTTCATTGACTGAATTGCCGATTTGACTTCATCTTCCGTGATCGGGTTTCCTGTTATGTCTGATTCAGTATTAGTTTTATTTTCTGGCCTTTCATCATCAGTGAATGTTGTTTTGATATATTTGTGCCAAACTCTTTTTCTTTCTTTTGACTTGAAGACAGCTTTACTGTTTTCGTCGACAAGTAGAGCCGGACGAGTTTTGCGGTATATTCCGGATGCTTCTTTTAATTTCTTGTGTAGGTTGAAATCGTCGTGTAGTCAGTGTAGCCTTTTGATTTCTTCACATTGTTTGTTAAGTTGAGCGTTCTTTGCAGCTCGTGTGGCGTTTTATTTCTCAATAAATTTCATAGTTGTTATTTCTGTCTATTTTTCACTTTTCGCGAAGTTCGCGGATATCTGGTGTTATCCAAGGCTCTTCTTTTCGGGTGGTTTTTGTCCCTAATATAGTTGAGGTTGTTTTAAAGACAGTTTTCATTTCATTCCACAACTGCTCAGTGCATTGTCTGTTGACGTTATTAACTTTGGTGTTTATAAATTCTTTTACCCTTTCTTTTGTGGATGCGTCCTCTAGTTTTTCTAGATTAAGTTTAGTTTTTGGAGTCTTTTCTCTTGGCATTCCAAGTCTTATTCGCATTTTGCATAATAAAAGATTATGGTCCGAAGGGACGTCTGCTCCAGGATATGTGGAACATGTTACATCACAAGAACAGTATCGTTGATTTATTAGTATATAGTCAATTTGATTTCTAATAGCATTTTCTGTACTATCTTGTGGCGATCGCCATGTATACAGACGTCTTGGTTGACGGCAAAATATAATATTTACTATTTTCATGTTGTGCTCTTGGCAAAATTGTATGAGCCTGTCCCCTCTTTCATTTCTGGTGCCTAGTCCAAATTTTTCCGTGATATACGTTGTTTCTATATTTCCCAACTTAGCGTTGAAATCTCCTTGAACAATCGTGATTTCATATGGTTTTGTCATTTTCATGAGTTGTTCAACATCGCTGTAAAATTTTTCTATTTCCTAGTTATTTGAGTCCCACGATGGTGCATAGACTTGGATAATATTCATATTAAGTGGTTTTGCAAATATTTTTATCGTCATCACTCTATCGGATAATGGGACATATCTATTTATGCAATCTGCTATCTTATTTTGCACAATGATTGCAACACCTCTCCTGTGAACGCCATCGTAGTTATATAGAGTGATATATTTTAGTATTCTGTGACATAAATTCGCTACTTTCGGTCCACCATGTTTCACTGATTCCTAGTATATCTATATTCAGTCTTTTCATTTCATTTATGGTATTGTTTAGTTTTCCAGATTCGTATAGACTTCTTACATTCATGTTCCGATATTTATTTTTGTTTTATTTTTACCTCCGGGGATTCTTAGCACCCTCGTTTTGTCGGAGACTGAGGGCCGTATATTATCTATTGTATTTGTATTCATTGCATTTGTATGATTTTTTCTGGGGATGTTACTTCAGTGGTTTCCCGTTGCCTTCTAAAGGGTTTATAGTTTTCCTTCCTTCGTTTAGCCGCTCCTATGAAGTACAGACGCTGTTTGCAGCCGCCAAAACTTGGACAGTCGCTGCCTTTTTCCTTTTTTTTTTGGTTCACCCCTCCTATTTTATTTCTGCGGTATCCGCCATCTGATGAACACGGTGAAAGATTGCCATTCCAAAGATGTTTGCCGAAAATATGGCTATCAGTACCATACCATGCTCCAACCTGAATCACAAGGAAACTTTCGGCCGAACGTACATGGTCGCCTTGCATTGCCTAGCGTTGACCACAGTGAATCCCGCGAGTTGGTTCATCACAACCCCACATCCCAGCACTCAACATAGCAGCGCACCTACAGAACCCCGCGCCGACCATCTTCCCAACAAAACCAAGCGCCGCAGCAGCAACGAAGAAACCCGGCACGTCAATCTAACATAGACCACCACCAATGCGTTACCATAACCAGAACGGTCGCCACACAAACCAGTCACAACATGCTACTATGCGCAGCGTTATAATGCCAAATCAAAGGGCATTGTCGCAATATATAGAATCGCTGGCATGGGCGTTATGCGTTTCGGCATCTGTTGCACAGGTGCAAGGCCGGGGCCATGGACAAATTCGCTGAATTTGCCATTTTATAAAAATATAATTAAAAATTGTATATATAATTATAAGTATTTAATTTGAATTTATTTATCCTTGAATTAGTTCTATTATTGTGAATTATTGCTATTTTGAAGTATCTAAAAAGTTTATTAGAATAAGTAAAATGAATTGTACTTATCCGACAATTACTCTCGCTAAGCATTCATAATTTGCATTGTTCTCAACTTCTCTCTTTAACGAAACTTGTCTTTTTTGAATTCATACCTTACCTAATGCAAACATCTTTGTAATAAAATCACTTCCTCGATCGACTCGCACTGGTAGGAATCTCTTCTCAATCTCACTCTTTAATAAAACTATTTGTTGTACGTTTTATAACGTTTTAAGAAAATTTCTAATTGGTTTTATTTCTCCTCTCTTTTCCCCTAATTATTCCTCATATAATCTACAAAACTAACAGCGCAATATACCGTCCACTCATAATTGTTGGGTCATTTCGTTGAAGTTGTGTTTTACTTACTGTTCTCCTCTTACTTGAGCGGAATCCCAGAAGCCTACATACTTACGCATAAACACAAAACCACAAAACCCACTTTTATAAATATGTTATATACCCAAAACTACTTACCCGATTTTCTGGAAAATTTCAGAGAATGGATAGGGATGACCCCTGTTGAAAATAGATCAAACAGTTGGTTGAATTTCGAAGGGGACGGGTACCACCCCCAGGCTCAATTTTTGTAAAACGCTATTTTTGCAAATCTTACGAACGTATTGGTTAGAAAATTAATTAACGAGGCAACGGAGGTTGAATCTCCGACACAAATTACCTATTTTTGGCCTAAAGACCCTACCACGCCCACTTTTATAAATATGTCATATATCAAAAACTACTTAACCGAATTTCTTAAAAATTTCAGAGAATGTTTAGGGATGACCAAATAATTTACGAGGAAAACGGAGGTTGAATCTCCGACCCAAAGTACCTATTTTTGGCCTAAAGACCCTACCACGCCCACTTTTAAAAATATGTTATATATCCAAAACTACCGATTTTCTTAAAAATTTCAGAGAATGTTCAGGGATGACCAGTGATAGAAAGGACTTAAATGTTTGGTTGAATTTCGGAGGGGGTACCTCCTCTAGCACATTTTTTAAAAACACTTTTTTCGAAAAACATACGAACGTAAAGGATAGAAAATAAATTTAAAAAATGTATAGGCAAATTCTCATTCATACTCACGATAGAGCTTATCAGAGAATTCTCTTTCGATCTAGTCCAGAAGGGCCTATTAAAGACTATAACTTAAAAACAGTCACATTTGGAATAAATTGCACACCATTTCTCGCAATACGCACACTTCTGCAACTAGCAGAAAATTCTAAAAAGTCTCTAAAATAATTCAACGAGAAACATACGTTGATGATGTATTATCTGGAGGCTTCACTGTAGAAAAAGCTATAAAAAATCAGAAGATCCTGCTCAATAGCGCAGAATTTCCTCCAAAAAAAAATGACCGCAAACGATAAAAATCTACTCTCAACAATATCTACTGAAGACCTTTATGATTCAGAATTTCTTAGCTTGCAAGAAAATAGTTCTACTAAATCACTTGGAGTTAAATGGAACGCCTTAACTGACACTTTTTCGTATCACATTGATTTAGTGAAAACTAATCAAACAATGACTAAACGTCAAGTGCTTTCTACAGTTGCTCAACTCTTCGATCCGGAAGGTTGGATAGCCCCGGTGATAATTCGTGCGAAAGTATTGATGCAGCAGCTCTGGTTAGAAGGTATCGATTGGGATGAGAAAATTAGTGCCGAATCAGAATCAAAATGGAAAACTTCTTATCAGATTTGCGAAATATTGGTGTAGTCTCAATTCCACGATGGATTCAATATTTTCCTCACGACAAATTAGAAATCCATGGCTTCGCTGATGCTTCTCAGGCTGCGATTTGTGTTTGTGTATATATGCGTTGTCAAATAGAAAAGGGTGTACTATTTTCTAATTTGCTCGTTGTTAAAAGTAAAGTAGCCCCGGTTCAACCAGATTGGAGCTTAACGGCGTTGTTCTACTCGCAAAATTAGTTAACTATGTGGTATCTACGTTTGATTTCAAGTTCACAACCGTAAAGTTATGGACAGATTCCTCAATCGTGCTAGGTTGGCTTTCAAAACCCCCTTGGTTGTGGGAAACAGTCGTAGCGAATCGAACCGCCGAAATACTAGAATTAATTCCAAACGCAGTTTGGCGTCATGTTCCTACCCACGACAATCCTGCTGATCTGGATACCAGAGGTTGTAAACCTCAGGATCTTGCACCAAATTCATTGTGGTTTCATGATCCACATTAGCTTACACTGAAATTTCGCCAAAAAGTTCCCTAAAGTCACTTAACCCGTTTCTGGATCCAAAAGGGATAATAGGAGTTAACGACAGGTTAGCTAATTCATCATTACCATACGAACGCTTCGCAATAATTGTCCCGAATAAATCTCGATTTTGTCGTTTATATTTAGAACATTTGCACATATGTTTGGTTCACGCAGATTGCAATCTAAAGTGTAGAATGGTTCAGACTGAATTCTACATTTCTCGTTCCAAAACAAAAGTCAAAATTTCATACACAAGAGCAAAGTCTGTCTCATTTTCAAGCAAAAGTGTTGTTCACAAATTATGGCTCCTTTACTACCAGAACGGTGCAGTACAACTCCTCCATTACACATCACTGGCATAGATTTGCAGGACCTTTTGAACTAAAAAGTTCTACAATAATCAAATGCTACGTATGCTAATTCGTCTGTTTTACCACAAAAGAGATTCAGTAGCATTTAAGGCCGCACTTGCTCGTTTCGTTAGGAGTCTTGAACTCTTCAGCTAAGGACATTTCTGACAAATATGCTGTTCATGGCTTCGAATAGAAGTTTATTCCACCCCATGCCCCACATATGGGCGGGTTATGGGATTCGGCTGTGAAAAGCTTCAAGCACTACTTAAAGCGAATTGCTGGGGCTCACAGATTCACTTTTGAACAGTTGGCTATTGAGGGTGTTCTTAATTCGCGTCCTATTTCTGCTTTTTCAGAAGACCCTTCCGATTTCACTGCATTAACTCCTGGACACTTTCTTCGGGGATCTCCTATTATGACATTACCAGAACCTACAAATCAAAACTTGTCTCATTAATAGGTGGTTGAAACTTTAGTTTTCTCGCAGATGGAAAGAAGACTATCTGAAGTCTTTACAAAAGCGTTACAAGTGGAAGCGTACATCCCTTATTCTAAAAGTCGGTGACTTAGTCGTCGTTATGGATGATTTGTCGCCTCAAAGCGAATGGAGATTGGGTAGAATCACCAACACACATAGCGGATTAGATGATCATATCAGAGCAGTCGAAGTAAAGACTTCTACTGGTACCATAACTTGTCCAATTTTCAAACCATGCTACTTGCCATTGTTGGACGATGATGCATTCGATTAACACATCAATTCTCATTATTACCCATCAATTCAGAAAATCATTTCCATTTTAGCTCTAACTATACTATAATCATTTGGTAACCATATCACATCTCATTTTTTACTTATCTCAGCATATTTACATTAATTTCCAAATTTGAAATGGGCCGTTCTAATATATATCCCATTTCAGGTC
The DNA here is from genome assembly GCF_047663935.1 of Musca autumnalis. NCBI lineage: Eukaryota > Metazoa > Arthropoda > Insecta > Diptera > Muscidae > Musca > Musca autumnalis. The sequence continues at coordinate 66,993,692 of NW_027411866.1, read as the reverse complement.
AAACAGCAGCCGTGAAGTTTATCAATGTGTCGTTTGGTTTGGTTTTAGGACGCGCAGCTACCATTGTTGGCAGCTACTCCACTCGGAGACCTTGAGGTCCACTGTGATCATCCTTGAAGAAGTTGTGTATAACGGTTGGTCTATTGCAGATCTAAGTGTTTTGATGTGATGAAATGGAGACTTGTGAGAGGTGGCTGCTGGTTATAGATGTGGGTGTGTGGTTGCTGAGGCTGTGGTAAGAGCTGCAGATTTTTTATGTTTTATGTGGTGTGTGGTGATTAGTCCATTGGTCTATTCTGAAGTGATGTGTTATGGATATGGGTGTGTGACTGTTGAGGTTGTGATACAGAGATGCAGTTATTATTATTATCCTGTGGGGAGAAGCAGAAAAAGTTAATTAGATTTGTTTGCCAAGCCATGTTATATTTTTTGGGAAATTGGTATATGTAGATGGGATCTATGTCGGAAAAGAGAGTCAGAGTATTTATCTCATATCTACCGAAGAATCGATGTCTCCTCGTGCGTAGCGAGGATCACCTACAAGGTAGATGTTCGACCGTCTCTGTTTTTTGGTCTTGACATAGCCTACAGTAGTCTACCCTGCTGTTGTCCCATCTAGAAGTTAGGGATCTGACCATGCTATGACCAGTAATGAGTCCTACAGTGGTCTTTATCCCTAACTTATTTAGTGAAAAGAGAGAATTGGTTCTGTATTGAGAGTAGCTAGGCCAGATTGCCTTGGATACCTTGAAACCAGGTTCCGTTTGCCTTCCCAAGAAAGAAGCCGCCAAGTTTTCGGATGTAGTAGCACTTTGGTGGTCTGGTAGATGACTCTACTGGTAGGTCAATCGACTGAGAGCCACCCCGTTCTAGTTCATCCGCCTCTTCGTTCCCCTCTATATCACTGTGTCCTGCAACCCAGCAAAGACCAACGATATCACATACTTCAAGTAGAGCGTTTTTGAAGTCAAGGATAGCATTTGAATTTATGGTCCACGACTTGAGGGCCTTAAGGGCCGCTTGACTATCGACAAATATAGCCACGGGTCCTTTAAGGCTACTCCCAAGTTCTTTGACAATCACCACTGCATTCCTGATTGCAAAAATCTCTGCCTGAAAGACGCTGAAATTATCATTGAGTTTGAAGGATTGTTTAATTGGTGGGTTCTCGCAGTAGACCCAGGCTCCTGTGCCATCCTCCATCTTGGAGCCGTCTGTGTAGATGGCCAGACCGCCAAGAGGAGGACTGCCACTAGACCAGGCATCCCTGCTGGGAATTGTCACGTTCATTGGGTTGAAGTTGAGTGAAGTGGGTATATAATCAGTAAAGGTAGAATTAGACGTGACATAGCCATAACGCCATAACCATAGAAAACCAAAATCCAATTGGTTTCTTATGGTTATGGCTTTGGCATTATGTTATGTTACTACTAATCGAATACATTGATTTCCATAGGTTTGGTTGAATCAGCTGATTGATATGGCGTTATCGTTATGTCACGTCTAATTCTACCTTAATGTGATTGAGTCCACTGAACTCAAGTAGTTCGGTAAATGGAGAGATGACCTTTGCATGTCCAAATCGTGAACACTGCCACACCCCTGTCTCTCTGAGCCTGAAAGCCGTCCTCGCCGCCTGAAAATGAATAGTGGTATCCAGAGGTTGGAGATCAAGTATCACTTTCAAAGCGGCTTGAGGTGTGCCTCTGATAGCACCAGAGGTGAGCAGAGATGCAGCTCTTTGAACACTGGATAATTTGGACAGAAGTGTACTATTCCCGAGAGCATACCACCAGACAAGCCCGCCATAGGTAAGTATGGGAAGAACCACTGTATCATACAACCAGTGTATGACCTTTGGTCTGAGGCCCCAACTTTTACCTATGGAGTTCTTGCAGGAATAGAGTGCCATAAAACCTCTCTTTGCCCTCTCCTCGGTGTTCCTTTTCCAACTTAGGCGTTGGTCCAAGATCACAGCGCTTCTTTGTGTAAAGAATGCGTTCCGCCTTTTATAGATTCACTTACAATCCATTGGCGCGAGCCCAGCGAGACCGCTGCACTAAAGCACGTTGCATAAGGTCTGATATGGTAGGCAAGAACTTGCCACTAATATGGATAACAACATCGTCAGCATATGCTACCACCTTCGTCCTTAGCTGGTTGAATTTCACAAGAATTTCATTTATTACAAGGAGCCAAATAGGGGTGATAAAACTACTCCCTGTGGCGTACCCCTGCAAACAGTTTTCCAGATTCTGCTCTTCAGCATCTCATTAACCCACCTAACAAGGATAGAGAAAATTCCTGCGTTGATGAGCGAATTATGAATGGATTAAAGTTTCACATTGTTGAAAGCTCCCTCTATATCGAGGAAGGCTGCAAGTGTGAAGCCCGATCCCTCCATATTTCTCTCAATATATCCAACCACCTCGTGTAAGGCGGTATTTACTGACTTGCCTTTAATATAGGCATGCTGCGAGTTGCTTATAATAGTGGGGCCTAGATGAGACCGGATGTGGTAGTTGTGTAGTCTCTCTAGAGCTTTAAGGAGGAAGGAAGAAAGACTAATAGGTCTATAGTCTATAGGTAGTGTGTGACTTGGCTTCCCAGCTTTGGGAATGTAAGTCACCGTTACCTCCTTCCATGAGTTAGGTATGTACGATAGACGCAAGCAGGCCCTATATATCTCCTTTATGGTTGACAGTACCGAATCAGCCACGTTTTGCAGCATAGCCGGTATAATGCCGTCCGGTCCAGGGGATTTATAGGGCTGGAAACTGCTTATCGCCCATTTAAGTCTTGGGATGCTAGTTAATCTATCAATCAGTTGCTCGTCCTGTGCCGTACAGCCGTGATTATGATTTGTTTGCTGCTAATCACCTTCTAGGTCAGTACAGCCTGGAAAATGCACCTCAGACATCAGATTTAGAGTCGAAACCTGGCAGCTTTGTTAACTCCTTCCATAGACTCAGCGAAGCAAGCCCAAGATCTCTGTTTAGCCTTCTTGATTTTCTACTTATTGAAATTAACCCAATCTGTACTGAGAGAAGATTTACTGGCTTTATTATTAGCCAGGTCTTTACTCCACCATACCGGCTGTGATTTCTTTCCAGGGTAGGTAATTGGACAGGAATCCTCATAGACTTACTTAAACATTTACAGTTTCCTCGACTTCGTTTGCTGTGGACAACCTTTGGGGATTGCTTAGCACCGATGTCGTTAGTGAACTGAACTTGTACCAGTCTGTCCTCCTGGGATTCCTGTATCGTTTTTTTTTTCTCCGTAGTTATGGGGACTTTGAAGAATATCATCTTGTGATCAGAGAAAGAGCATTCTTCAGATACCTTCCAGTCCATAACTTCGGAGTCGTCCATATTAGTTAGGGTGATGTCTTTGACTTCCCCTCTAACTCTATTTTGGAAAGTAGGTGTGGTACCCCTGTTACAAATTCTTAAATTATCTAATAAAATAAATTTGAAAATGGACTCACCCCTAGTATTGGTATCGCTACTTCCCCAACGGAAGTGATGCCACCAGGTGGGTCGGGGTCATCATAAGGCATGTCTACAGAGGCCATTATAATGGGTTTCCTATGCCCTCTGTCTACCCTTATGGTAGTGATGTCTCCCCTGCTGAAATTGGAGAGAAGCATTAATTTTAGGTTCATTTTTGCAACCGTTCGAAGCAGAAAGAAAGTGTAATTGTTATTGCTCAGTCCAGCAACCTTATTGTTATATAAGTAAGGCTACTGGACCAGAGCAATATCAATGTTGGAGGTCGAGAGAGGTAGGAGTTCGGCAGCAGCAGCTCTACAATGATGCAGATTAATCTACACCACACTGAGCTACTGCTGCCTAACTCCTACTGGTGCTTTGATGGGATTCGGAAGCATACCCTTCCTAATCCGAAGTTAAGCACCCCCTCTCGATCGCGAAGGTATGATTCCCGGCTTACATCAGTTGCAAAGAGAATGACAAGACCGCCGTTCTTCGGATAGGAACCAAGAATTCTCCAGTTTTCCATCCGAAGATCGACGCACAGTGGTCGAAACCACTGATCTAGCGGCGCGATATTAATAACTTGGAAACGAATGAAGATATCGTTCTGAAATTTTGCACAAACTCAATCTGTGTCTGTGGGTAATTATGGACTAAATATGAACAACATAGGCAAATATTTTGGTATAGCCCCCATATAAGGGTAGCTCCTGATATTCGATATTTTGAGGATTTAAGCCACCTTTTCCTTCCAAATTAGTTGTAATTTGGTACTTAGGGTTCCTAGTGATCACTAAACCTTTCCACCAAAAATTGTGGACATAGGTCCACGTTTGGGTATAGGCCCCTTTTAAAGTACCTCCCGTCTTTCAGTAGTTTGGGGATTTAAAGCTACATTTTCCGACCAAATTAGGTGTAATTTGGTATTTGGAGTTCCCAGTGGACACAAAAATTCTCCACCAAAAATTGCGAACATAGGTCTACATTTTGATATAGCCCCCATATAACCGTACCGACAGATTTTGGGTATTTTGAGGATTTAAGCTATTTTTCAAGACCATTTATCAGCAAGATTTGCAGCTATTTGCAGCTAAATTTTGGTTATTCGGAATCTAGGGATTCCAATTTAATTATAAAATAATAACTGGACCGAACCTCGGCGGACCTTTGTAGTTACGCTCCATCCAACAAAAGTATATTGCACTAAAAACATACAAAAAATAATAATTTTTGAAAATTTATTGCTTTATAACTATGTAACTTCAGGCCCCAAACATTTTATTTTAATTTAACTTAAACCCTCCCCTATCAATAAAAAATAAACTTTGTTTAGTTTTATTACGAATTTACTTAACAATTAAACAAATATGAGATCAGGTTTTCAGCAACAATTTTAGTAAAATCTGATCCGTCAAAATTTCTTGAACTTGACCCTGAATAACTGAGTGAATATTTACAACAAAAAAAAGTAAAAACAAAATCTTAGTCAGCAGAGTGTCTGTAATCGATATAATGGAAAACATTTCGCAATTTTATACTTTGATTTTTTGACTTTCGCGCCGCTAGGTCAATGATTTCGTCCTCTGTGCGACGTTCTGCTTCTCGACTAGCTTCAGTATTTTGTCCAACTCTATGGATGGAGGAGGGACCCATACTTAAGTAATCATCCCACACGGAATCGCAGCAACGCTGACTGCCGCCAGATCGCTCCCCTCCCAAAGAGGATCACGATTATTAACTGTGGATTTAAGGAAATCGACAGACTCCTTATTCTCACAGTTGATAAACTTACCCCCTTATAGAGGGCCGCCTGACCGAGTCTAGCTTTGCTGCGATCCACCTCGTCTGAGATGAGGACGTCTCTAAGATGACCCTCGATTTGCAACCAGTGACCTGTACTGATCCGTCCATTGGGATCAGCCTTGTCAATAATGGCCACTCTCAGATCATCCGGGACTGCCCGTCGCACAGCATTGTCACCTTGCCTGGATGTGCAGGTTTAGTCTTGAGACTTGCTTGCTGGTTCACAAGGTTTTTGTGAAGCTACAAGAACTGTGGAAGTGTTGTTCTTCCCTGTGTTGTCCTTCACACTATCCTTGATCACCACCGGCTCACAAGGTTTCTGCAAGGTGGCAGCTGCTGTGGAGTTCTCAGCTCCACAGTTACTAGCTCCTGCACTAACCTTGGTTGCCGATGCAGCAGAGGTACATATGTGAAATAGTCGGCCGTGACAGCGTTGATTTCTTCGCTGCTGGTGGTTTTTCCTCAGAAGACCTCATCCTCTTCACCACCACGGGTGCAATTGAATTGGTCACTGAGCCAGCAGCCTTTGAGGATGCCGACACTGCCACAGAACCATCATTTCGTTTTGCGAGCTTCCCCCTGCCCATCAGCTGACCCACCTCCATCACCTTGTTTAGGGGCTTTGAAGGAGGGGCGACGGGTTTAGACAGGTCAACTGCGGGTAGAACTGTGGAAGTGTTGTTCTTCCCTGTGTTGTCCTTCACACTATCCTTGATCACCACCGGCTCACAAGGTTTCTGCAAGGTGGCAGCTGCTGTGGAGTTCTCAGCTCCACAGTTACTAGCTCCTGCACTAACCTTGGTTGCCGATGCAGCAGAGGTACATATGTGAAATAGTCGGCCGTGACAGCGTTGATTTCTTCGCTGCTGGTGGTTTTTCCTCAGAAGACCTCATCCTCTTCACCACCACGGGTGCAATTGAATTGGTCACTGAGCCAGCAGCCTTTGAGGATGCCGACACTGCCACAGAACCATCATTTCGTTTTGCGAGCTTCCCCCTGCCCATCAGCTGACCCACCTCCATCACCTTGTTTAGGGGCTTTGAAGGAGGGGCGACGGGTTTAGACAGGTCAACTGCGGGTAGAGCAGGAGGGCATTCTGTCGTCACTTCCATGAGGGTTACGACAGGATTCCCTCCCTTACACGACGTGGGAATTTCATTAGCTTGAAAATCCTTAATCGTTAAGTGAGGATATTTTCTTTCGAACCTCCTCACAAACTTTAGGTTCTTCCGAATTAATTTAAATTCCCTTCGGCGATTGTTTTTTATTGACGAATCGCTTGCAATACGATATCGCAAAACGATAGTCCTTTCTGTCCATTGCTTCTTTACTTGCTGCGTTTTTTTTTTAAGTTGAAGGTTTTTGTGACTCATCCATGTCGTCCATGGTTGCGTCACACTCTCCGACAACTTCATCCCCCGCAGTTTGTTTAAGAAGCAATGGTTGTTTTCCTCCACCTGAACATGTTGGAGATACGACCTTGTCAGACAGAAGTGGCGACTCAGCTTGACCGGTGGAGGGAATAAAAGTGGTGTCCATTATACCTTCCACATTGGTTAAGGTTGAGTCGTTCACATCGTCGACCTGTTCGCCCTCCACATTTTTTATTGGAAAAAATGTTCCTCAATTTTAGAGAGAAGTACCCTACTATGTCTGTTTAGACTATCATTTATGATATCTAAAACCGGGCTGTCGTCCACGCCCCTAATTGGAGCACAATGCGAGATGGTAGGGGAAATTGAGCAAAAATTGTCCGTGTCCATGTTCCTAATCGTCAACGAGAGGGAGGTAGTTGCACTTGTAGAAGTGAAGACTGAGGGTGCCAAGGCATCCACAACAACATCAGTCGACGTTTTTTGTTTTTTGAGGGGTTTTGTTTTTTGGGGTTTTTTAATAGTACGAATATCCAACGTTATTGAGTTGTTGGAAGGTCAAGTGGTCAACCGTGGCGTTGCCTCCTTACAACGGCAAGGGCTTGACAAACCAAGTTCATTACCCGTTGACTCGCCCAGGTATCAACGAGACTCCGTTCAAATACAGATTATAGGTACCCAACTGCAAACCTTGAAAACACCGATAGGCACGAGTATTACGCATAACACCCCGGTGGTGGGGGATCTCTAATGTGTCGTTTGCAAGCAGCGTCATTCCTTGAGGTTCTGTCCAAAATTCATCATGATAAGGGTACCGGCAAGAATAAATATCATCCGGAAATACAAATACTGCCTTAATTGCTCGGCCAAGAGTCACACGGTGAAAGATTGCCATTCCAAAAAAGATGTCTGCCGAAAATGCTATCAGCACCATACCATGCTCCAACCTGAATCACAAGGAAACTTTCGGCCGAACGTACATGGTGGCCTTGCACTGCCCAGCGTTGACCACAGTGAATCACGCGAGTTGGTTCATCACAACCCTGTGAATGCAGAATGTTTTAACCACTATTTAAAATAAAAACTGTATTCAAATAACTTTGGCTTAGAACCATTTAGGCTATGAGTTTCGAGTTGGAAAATTCCAAAACTTTCTGTAAAAATATTATATTCCAAATTTGAAACTCCATTTCATTTTGAAAAGTTGAACTGGAAAGACCATCAAATAAATAAAAATAAAAAAATATTGTTTATAAATGTGTAAACTTTTGCTCGCCACTGTCGATTGGAGTTAGCGGTAACTGCGGCAAAAATTAGAAAATATGTAAAACATAACAAGTGTAAACAATGTAAATAATTCACCAACACTACTACGCAGTCACCGGTAAATTCCAACCGATTGGAAGTAAATAAACATAAAGTGGATTTGTAAATCGCTTAGCTAAGCTCATGAAAATTATTGCATCGGCCAGTTCTTTTTATAACCGCGAACGCGTAAGTTTAAAGTTTCCCCCCAGTGACAAGTGCAAAACATTAAACAGAAAAGTTAAAAACATCAGTGAACATTAACAAATTAATTATTACAGAACACTGAACTTTTTATACAACATAAAAATCACACTTTTAAAATTTAAACATAAAGTTGCAAGGAGCAACAAAAATATTAAACAAAAAATCAACATATAGAAACAAAAGTGAATTTACACAAACGAAATATACATTGAATTTATAAACATAAAGAAGCAACACAAAATACCCCAAAGTACAAAATAAGTTAAAGTACAAACACACAAAAATATTGTTAAAACCTAAATTTACCTAATTAAAACTACTTACAAACTACAATTTACTAATTAAAACTTACTAGCTAAAAAATAAGTTAAACACAAACACATACATAAATACTTACCTTGAATTCCCTAAAATTTGCCTATTCGTTTTACCTAAAAGCTAAACTAAATGTACCCAAAAATTGTCCTAAAATTTACTTGCGAAATTTACCTATTTAAAATCACCTAAAAATTGCCTAAACATTATCTACTTAAACCCCTAAAGAATTGTGAATAAAAACTTGTAAATATTGCCTACTTAAAACTAAAAACTACATTAAATTTGCTACTTAACCTAAATTGTAAATAAAAAAACAACACCTTGAATTTAAAACGAAAAACAACAACTCTTATTATTACAAAAAGGCATACAAAAGGTAAGCCGCGAAACATTTGATCCTTCAGTGCCGGATAAAAGTGACGTTTTTTAAATAACTAAAAACACAAAAAGTACATACATACATACATACAAGAAGTGCGGGCAAATTACAAAAACTATAACAATAACAGTGAGTGGACAAGAGTGAAAAGTGCGGTTAATTGGGAAAAAAACATACATACATCAGTGAGTGACATACAAAAAAAGCATTTACAAGAAATATACAAGAAACAGTGATTACATATTTACAACAAAAAAGAACGACAACATTTTAAAACAAGTGACATAAAATCCGTGAGTACATACATACATATGTACATACATGCAAAAGTACAAGATCGGCATAAAAAAGGGAAAAAAATAAATAGGGTTCCCTTCAGTGAACAAAAAATTGAACCCTTATAACACAAAAGGGAACGAAGAAAATAACTACGTTTACAAAAGAAAAGGGAACAAAGAGAATTACAGTGAAACACAAAAGTGAGGAAATACAGTGCGGTGAGTGAGTGAACAGTGGTTCACAGTGGAAAAATACACAAATAAGCTGTGTTCCAGAACTAAAAAGTTTTTACAATTTTTACGACTTTTACACATTTTACTCGAAAAAGCGTTCCCGTACACAAAAAAGTTGTAAAATGTTCACTTCTCTTTAAACAAAAATGGCGCTGAATGACGCTCTCTTTAAAAACTTTTTACACGACAAATTTGGGCGAGTAAAAAAATAGTAACATGGTTGCCGGCGTCTGATTGGCTGATACGCCGACTTTGACATTTGTTCCAGTTTTTTTGACATATTTTCCATTTTTCCGTTCCCGAACTATTTCAAAAAACTTGTGTGTGATAACAAAAAATTACAATAAATACCAATTTTTTCATACACAAAGTGATCCTACACAAATATAAAACAAATTAACGTTGCACAGTGGTACGAACATAACACAGTGGTACGAATTACAAAAATTTAGAAAAATTTAAATATACAAATTCGCACAAATTAATACAAAAAGTTAACATACATAATCATACAGACAAAATAGACTCTATATAAAGTGAACAGTGCACAGGGGTAGGAAACGACAAAAAAATCGAAACAGAACCGAAAAACGCAAAATAAATTTCTACAAAAAAAACTACACCAAACAATACAAAAACACACCAAGGAGAACGACCCAAATTCAACGTCAAAGTGAGTACTTGTGGAAGTTTTTTTACCAAAACCATATTTGGAGCAGGCAAATCGTTAATATTTGCCCTGAGCCATATATGACACACCTTTGACCCTCGTTTTGGAACCTGCTTACTGCCCCACAGACATTTTTTCGCGCAATTTTTGGGAATTCTAACCTAAAATTTGCAAAAATTGGATTTGGAAATTAGTGGAAACGAGTTCGGCTAAATACATAGACGTCGTATTTTTTGAATATATAAAATCTTTACATACAAATAAATTTGGAAAGTCGGCGTCCCTAGAAAAATACATAACCGCCATATTTTTTTTGTGTGGAAGTTTAGGAAAATACATAACCGGCATATTTTTTTGTGTGGAAGTTTAGAAAAGTACATAAACGCCATACTTTTACATACACAAAATTCGTCATATACAAATAACTTGGGAAAGTTGGCGTCACTACGAATACACAAACCGCATATTTAATTAGTACATACAAATATTGGAAAAACATAACGCCATATTTCAAAACAATACATAGCGAATTAAATAGCAAGGTCTGGTGGACAGACAAATGCTTGTGCAATAAATCTTAACCTAGAATATTCTACGAAAATATGGAAGAGGACAGAAACTCAAGCAGCTAAAATTAAATCAAACTTTATTGGTTTTTTTTTTGATATTTTTGGCGGACAGACATATCATTATTTACTAACCTAAAAATATTTTTTGTTTTTTTTTTTTTCAAAAATACTTTACTTCTGAAACAAAACTTGAGCAACAATCTTAACCTAGAAAATATTTTTGGAAAAAAATAAATTACGTCTGGTGGACAGACACAGCGATTACATACCCTACAAACTTCTATTTGGAATTTTTTTGTAACTAAGTATTGTCTGTTGGAAAGATACAGAGATTATTACACAAAAACACATAACCTGAAATCATTTTGGAAATTTTTGGAAAAAAGCTTACACGTCTGGTGCACAGACATACAAAATACGAAAAAAAACAATACATAACCTAGAAACGATATAAATTTCATGCGAAATATAATAAGCGTCCGTTGGACAGACGGCTCAGCAACCCAGCATACAAATACGTCGATAATTTTAAAAAAGTATTTTTTGCCAAAGTAGTTAGTTTAACCCTTTACTATATTATTTCATGATTTTATAAACTTCTATAACTTTTCAGCAACTTTCTGTGATCCAAGATATTTCTGTGATTTATTGCAGAAATATTTTGCTGGTATAAATTTGTTTTGAATAACCACTTTGTGGAAAACTATACTTTTTTGGAATTTTTCGTATTTTTTAATAATTTGGAGACCTGTTGGTATTCCACGTTGCATTTTTTTGACCCAAAACACCGTCGTCTACCGCAATTTTTTTCCTTGTTGAAAAAACTTCTAACGTTTACTTAGAATATTTGCCGATTTAGACAAATATCCTGACTCTACTCTAAATAAAACATATTTTTGAAAAAAAAATATATCGAAAAGCCATAAAATCCTCCTAGTAAAGGACACTCAACAAGAGATTTTATGCAATTTTGGAATATTCGCATTTACAAATCGTGGATATTCGTCGTTTGGACTTTTACGGCAACCCAGCATTTTCGACATTGGATTAAACCTCGTTTGGTGGACGGATGAAGCAGCTAATCACTTTCCTGGATCTTTTTTCAATTTCGCTGACATTTTTGATTTGGATTTGGACATTTATTCGTTTTTTATTCAATTGTTTTTCGCGTGATTGATTTTTTCTTGTTTATAATTGGATCAAGCTTCTCTCATTTGACTTTTCGCTCACCCAAACATATTTGCAAACGTTTTAAATACGCATTTTGTGGAAAAATTAAGATTTTCTCCAGACTGTGGATTGAGAAACGATATAACAGTTTAGCGGTGACCAGAACTAAGAAGATATTCTTGATTTTCTTCAAATATTTTCAAGGTTTTTGCGTATTTTTGGAAAAATTGGCCCGCTAGTTCGTTGTCAGCTATTTTAAGGAGAAAACTTTCTTACTTTCGAGAATTAAAAAGTTAAGAAAAGTTCAAATCTTGAACAAAGTAAGTCCTTCTCGTTGGGCTTCTTTCGGATTTTGGAAAACAAACAAAATTTTTGAAAAGTTATACGCACAAAAGGAAGATGGACAAGACATTATGCGATAGATACGCGAACAGCGTCAACGACCTGTTGGATTATATTTTAATTTTTTCAATCACCAACCCAGAGGATACGGCGGACACTTTAGAAACAACCCGTATGGAGTTAGATTCACATTGGAGTTTAGTCAAGAGAGCGTATGTTGAATGCAGAGAACATAAACCAGAGGAAGGAGGAAAAGAAATTGACAAAAATAAATTAAGGAAAAATTATATGGAGGCGATGGACGCGTACAAAAAGGCATTAAGTGCCATTAATATACAATTGCAAAGCGTTCGTGATAAACGGATGTTGGAACAAACAAAAAGAGAATCGTTAGTGCCCCAACAAGGAACGGAAAAGGAGTTTACTGGTGTATCTCGCTTACCACCATGCGATACAGAGACCTTTAAAGGAGGATATCGGGAATGGCCCACTTTTAGAGATTTATTTACTGCGATTTACATTAAAGGATCAAAACTAAGCAACGTAGAAAAGTTATTTTATTTGAAGCAGAAGACCACTGGGGAAGCAAAGGAAATTATTTGTCACGTACCACTAACCAATGATGGATTTGAGCTTGCATGGAAAAATCTTACTGATCGCTACGAGAATAAACGGATGCAAGTAAATGAGGAAATAAAGACACTTTTTAATCTGCCTGGAGTTTCTGCTGACTCAAGTCACTCAATACAAAAACTACAAAGAACTGTCAATAGCTGCATACAAACTTTGGAATTATTGGAAGTTGATGTTAAAGGATGGGAACCCCGTCTAATATACATTTGTGCTTCAAAATTGGCGAGAAATTTTTTGGAGGAATTCGAGAACTCACTCAACAGTTGCAAAATTCTACCGAAATGGGAACAATTTGACAATTTCTTAACCAACAAGTTCAAAACGATGGAATCTGTTGGAAAAATAAAACCATCAACTTCAAAATTCAATCAGCAGAAACAACCTACTTACAACAATCCTAGATTTTTGAACACATTTCAAGCAAATGTTACAAGGAATACAAATAATTCTGGAGGAAGACCCAATTCAAGTCAGAATTTACTACAGAATAGAACTCAAAATACTACACAAGTTGCCCAAACCTGCCAAGTTTACAGATCTAAACATTTTATACGAGATTGTACGGAATTTCAAAAGAAGAGTGTAAATGATAGAATTCATATCGTGAAGACCTCTCATTTATGCTACAACTGCTTGTCATCTAACCATGGTGTAAAGGATTGTAAGAGTCGTTTTGGATGTCGAACCTGCACGATGAGACATCACACTTTGTTACATAAGGGAACGGAAACCCAATCTTCAAATACATACCTAGCTCGAGTGGAGACACAACCTAGAAACAGTGCCGCCGCTCATACACCACAAATACAGTCCACACAAAACCTAGAATCAGCTACAGTTACAACTTTGACCCTTCAGGAAAAGCAAATTAGTCAGCAACAATCTGGAGGTACACTACTCTTTACTGCCATGGTACAAATAGAAACCAGGGGACAACTTTACGATGCCAGAGCACTCATTGATTCTGGATCACAATCCACATTTATTTCGGAAAAACTTAAAAATTTGCTGAAATTACCAACAAAGAGCAATTTAGTTCATGTCACTGGATTAAATCAATTTGTTTCGGAGACTTCAACGAAATCTTGCCTGTTCACATTGAGATCCAAGTTCGACCCTAGTTTTAAACTGGAGGTTTGGGCTCCAGTTTTAAAAACCCTACCATCAAATCTACCACCACAAAACTTAGATAAATCACAACTTCGAGACATAACATCATTGGAGCTAGCTGACCCGAAGTTTTACATCAGTCAACCTATTGATTTACTCATCAGTATGGACATAGGACCGTTGATATTTACACTTGGAATTCCCATGAAAACGTTTGGATCAATTCTAACTCAAAGAACTAAATTTGGATGGATTGTTGGAGGACCCATTCCTGGAAATGCTATCCAACGAAAACAAATTGCTTTGCTGAATACAACTTCAATTGAGAAAATACTTACAAGTTTTTGGGAGGTGGAAGTGACCCCTAAAAAAGTTTTACGGTCAGAAGAAGACCAATTTTGCGAAACGAATTTCATTGATACAACAATACGAAACAAGTATGGAAGATATGTTGTGACTCTCCCATTTAAAAAATGCGAGGAATTGGGAAATTCCCGGAACATTGCCTTAGCACAATTCTATAGAATGGAACGGAAACTTATGAGTACACCAGATATTAAGGAACAATACGATAAATCGATACTCGAGTACCTCGAACCCACATGAAATTAACAATATGCCAAATTATTACCTGCCACATCACGCAGTAATAAAACCTGATCGTATTACAACGAAACTTAGAGTCGTATTCAACGCTTCGTGCCCATCATCAAATAAAACAACTCTCAACGACATATTATTTCCTGGGCCCATACTACAACAGGACTTAGTACTTCAAATTTTCAAATAGAGATTTTTCAAATACGCTTTTAACGCCGACATCACTAAGATGTATCGGCAAATACTTTTGGACCCAAATCAAACAAAATACCAAAGGATTTTATTCAGAAAATCACCGGCAGACCCTGTAGAGGATTTCGAGCTGTTAACAGTAACTTTTGGAGTAAACTGCGCGCCATTTTTAGCATTGAGGACGCTCATTAAGTTAGCGGAAGATATTAAAGACCTGCATCCGAAAGTAGCAGATATAATATTAAACAATCTATACGTTGATGATGTATTGGCTGGCGGTCATACATAAGAACAAGCGATCACGGCCAGAAAGGAATTGGTCTCAGCTTTGGACTCTGCTGGTTTTACCCTCATGAAATGGGCCTCAAATGATCATAATGTTATTAAAGATATTTCGGAGGAAAAGTTACTGCCACTGAATTGGTTGGATATTTCTGAGGATGCTTCCACAAAAACACTGGGTATTCGATGGAATATTTCTGGAGACTTCTTCTCTTTTACGCCACCACAAATGGAAAATCAAGACAAATATACAAAACGAGAAGTTTTATCAACCATAGCGAAATTGTTTGACCCTTGTGGATGGCTGGCGCCAGTGGTAGTAGTAGCGAAGCTTATTATGCAGCAAATCTGGCTGGATAAAATCGATTGGGATGACCCACTGAAGCCAGTGACTCACATGAACTAGAAAAACTTCGTCACAAATAGCCAAAAGATTGAAAATCTCAAGGTTCCAAGATGGATACAATTCACATTAGATGGCTCCGTAGAAATTCATGGCTTTTGTGACGCTTCGGAAAGCGCATATGGAGCAGCGATTTACGTCCGAATCGAACATACGGATCATAGTACCCACACCTTCTTGTTAGCCGCCAAGACCCGAGTAGCGGTTCTGCTGTCCAAACTGGCAGTTTCCATAACGAACAATTTACAAATATCCCACTTTTCGACCCAATTTTGGACAGATTCCACAATGGTTTTGGCTTGGTTGAAAAAGCCTCCTTGTCATTGGAGCACATTCGTGCGAAATAGAGTATCGGAGATTTCTGAGAGCGTTGGCCAAGAGAATTGGAGACATGTTGACTCGGAGGACAATCCAGCGGATTTAGCAAGTCGAGGATGTTCGCCTGCCGACTTGAAGACTCAGGACCTCTGGTGGCATGGACCTCAGTGGCTCAAAATGCCCAAAGGCAGATGGCCATCGAACCAAATTCTAAGCGACACAAATTTGGAAGCCAAAGCTGTTAGAATCCTAACGCTTTTTGAGGAAAAGGATGACCCTCTACAGAACTTCTCATCGCTAGCAAAAGTTTGCAGATCATATGCATATGCCTTACGTTTCTGGAAAAACTCGGGATCAAACCGACAACAACTTAGAATATTATCAACGGAGCTTTCAGCTGCCGAAATTCAAGATGGAAAACGAGCAAGCATAATACAGACTCAAAAGTTCTTCTATTTGAATGAGTATGAATCATTGGAGAAAAAGACTCGGATTTCATCAACAAGTTCGCTTTTGACCTTAAATCCGTTTTTAGACTCGAAAGGAATATTGAGAGCCAATGGAAGATTGGTACAATCTACAGCACTTACATACAATGAGCGCCATCCAATAATTCTGCCACATGGAGCCGTTTTTAGTCAGTTATTGGTCGACTTTGTTCACAAACTCACGTTACATGGTGGAAATCAGTTGATGACCCGAATAATAAGATCCGAATTCTGGATATTTGGATTGAAATCGTTGGTCAAAAAGACACTTCGGAATTGTAAAACATGCATAATACATAAAAAAGGACACAGGAACAAATAATGGCCTCTCTTCCGCCTGAACGTACATTTTTATCTAGACCTTTCACGAACACATGTGTAGATTTCGCAGGACCTTTTAACATTAAAAGTTATTCTGGAAGAGCTTGCTTTATCACAAAAGGTTATGTGTGCCTTTTTATTTGTTTTGCTACAAAAGCAATACATTTTCAAGATTCGTTATTAGGCGAGGTTGTCCTTCCTGCGTTTATTCGGATAATGGAACAAATTTTGTTGGCGCAGTTGATTTGATAAAAAGAGATAGAATTGCGCTCATGAAAATCTTACAAACAACTACGGTTGAAAGCAATTTTTACCAAAATCTTAACTGGAAGTTCATCCGACCTGGTGCGCCAAACATGGGCGGCTTGTGGGAAGCCGGCGTTAACTCTTTTAAGCTACATTTAAAGAAAAGTTTACCAAAAATGAATTTTACGTTTGAGGAATTCACAACAATTTTATCCCGAATTGAGGCCTGTCTCAATTCGCGACCTTTAAGTCCAGCTAGCGACGACAATGATGATTTTTCACCCCTGACTCCGGGGCATTTTCTCATAGGAACTTCTATTCCTGCTCCAGCGGAGCCTGATGTCTCAGACACAGATATTAATTTAGTAAATCGTTGGAAAAGACTTAGAGTCATTTCTCAATATTTCTGCAACCGATGGAAGTTAGAATATTTGCACGAACTCCATCGACGAACAAAATGGAAATTCGAAAAGGAAAACGTTAAAGAGGGGGATTTAGTCGTTATTAAGGACGATAGACTCGCTCCCAATGAGTGGAAGATGGGACGGATTATAAGGACATATCAGGGCACGGATCAGAATACGCGGGTAGTAGACGTACGGACGTCTGGAGGCAATATAAGCAGACCCATTACAAAAATAGTCAAACTTTTCTCCGACTGACTAGTCGGACCCTTACCTAAAAAACCTAGTACTCGCATTCTGTTTATTTCAGACATGGCAGCCTACCTTCCAAACCAGGATTGGCGCTATGAAGACCGAAGCCGAAGCCCCAGCAGTCCAGCTCGCAGCCCCAATCGCCCAGCCAAAAGTAACCGCCCAGCCCACGTACAAAATCAGCCCGCCCACAGCCCCAATCGATCCCCAAGGAGAAGCCGCTCGAAAGCAAGGCCCAACCCCCGCCTGGTGAACGAGAGACCAAGTTTCTGGCAGTTTGCTTGTGGACTGTGCCAGGAAGACCACAGCATAAGTTCATGCCCTCGTTTTCGGCGACAGTCCCCCTTCCAGCGATACGAAACAGTGGAGCGCCGGGGCTATTGCCGCAATTGTCTGGCAAGGAGCCATTTAGCCCCCCATTGTCCAAGTTTGGTCGGCTGTCGGAGGTGTGACAGTCAGCACCACACTTTATTGCACGGGGCATCTCAATTGGACGAAGTGCCCCTAAACACTGAAGCCGTAAATGCGCCGGCCTTTGCCTGGGACCTTGTGTTTGTGCCCACGGCAATGATTCGAATTATGGCAGAGGGAATGGAGGGGTTTGTGATGGTGAGGGCTCTCGAGAACCAATCGGCCACCATGTGAAAGATTTCATACGCTGCCTTCAGACGCTTTGGCCTGCAGCAAAGGACGTTCAATGGGGCTCGCTTCACGTCGTTTACCATATCGCCCCGGAGAGTTAGTACCAATTGGACCCTAAAGGTCAACGCTAGAATCGTCGACGACCTCCCCAGACGCATTTATTCAGAAGCTCTGCTGGAGGAACCCGCCAGGGGCTTTACAAACTATGCAATGGCCGACCCAGATCCCAGGGGAAACACGCCCGTAGAATTGGAGCTAGGGGCCGATACCTACAATGCACTGAGGAAGACTGGATGCGTGGCGGTGGGAGTTGGAGATGTGCGGGCCTACAACACGCAGCTGGGGTACGTGTTCGCTGGACCAATCAGTAATATGCCAGAGGCCTTGAATCGTATGGAGCAACATATATATATATATATATATATATATATATATATATATATAGAATCGTATAGTAGTTTACACTTGTCACTCTGGGGCCCAGAAATGTTTATAAATGTGTAAACTTTTGCTCGCCACTGTCGATTGGAGTTAGCGGTGACTGCGGCAAAAATTAGAAAATATGTAAATCATAACAAGTGTAAACAATTGTAGTATGTCACCAACACATTATGTTGCCATACATTTAGATGTTCGATATTTTGTTTTGTTATGCTGATCGAGCGCCACTACGAGTTCATTGCTTTGTTTTTCTTTTTGTTTCGCAGCGCCACAGCGAGTTCATTACTCACTCATATGTAGGGCAATGGTTTAGAGTTCCAATTGGAATTCAAGACTATTGTAATGAGTCAGTTGGCCAATGGGATTGAAGAATATCCCAATAGTAAATTCATTGAGTAAAATTCTAAAATATGAATATGAGTGAAAGACTCAAATGTATGACAATATATGTGGGATATTACATATACACATACATATGTAATTGTAACGATATTGAACTCTTTTCCTATTGGTTGGGAGTTGTTCAATATCGAGTATTTTTGTGAATATTAGAAAATAAGAACTCAATGTTAGATTTAAGAATTGTATATAAATAGCGAAGAAAAAATAAAGAAGGCAGACCTATTCTGAACTTGCACTTTGCTCTATTAGCAAAGTTAGAGAGAAATCCTCTGAGTTTTCCTTTCAACATTACATGGCGATCCTGCCAAATCTTGCTCTCTAGTCAGCAAGTATCCTGCGTTCCATCCGCAGTTCCTGCGCTCTATCCGCAGTCGGGAAAAAGCAGTTCCTGCGTCAAGCCGCAGATCTCTGCTAAAATTTTTTTTTTTTCTTTGAAGACACTGCCGTACTGTCCGGGCAGTCCGATCCAAGCCGTGGATCGTGGATTCACCACAGATGTCGGGACCGCAGCCGCTAACCATTCAAGAATACAGAAGACGAAACGGGCTCAATAATGCAAAAGAAGAGGACATAAAAATCCCGAAAGTCACAAAACCGAGGACGAGAGGAGGTTATACGTGGAGGCTCAAAAAGGAAAGAGCTCTACTGATTCGTGAGGTAAATTCCGATCCGCCACCTCCATGGGAACGTGCTTCCAGGCTCTGGATACGCATCGATGAAATAGATTTCCTATTAAAAAACTATCTCAGCGCTAGGAGTTTAAAAAGAGAATAAAACGCTGCATCAATCTGCAGACGTTAGGACCAGTAAGCGCGTTGCGCTCGTGGTCAACAGTTTGTATTTAAAAAAAGAAAGAATATATAGAATGGATTAATAAATAACTAATAAAAGGACAAAAAGACAATATTTATAAATGGGGAGTACACAAACAAAAATCAGCGAGGTGATACAGGCTACGGCCAATGCACCAACAGCCGTTAGTATTAGCATTGAGGTACTAATATTAGTTTGTATAATAATAACTTTGGTAGTTATTATTAGATACCTAAGAAAATATGTAAAGAAACAAATACGCAAGCAACAAGCCAGGTTGAGTGCGTTGCAGTAGAAACCGAGACTAAAAATTGTAATACCATGATTAATTGAAGAAACATAACATTGTAGTTAAAAATTGTAATACCGTGATTGAATGAAGAAAAATAATATTGTAGTTAAGAATTGTAATAGACCATGGATAAAGTTTTACAGTCTTTAGGTATATTAATATCGAATGCGAGAAAGTCATTGAGCAAACCGTACACAAAGGAAACCATAGGAAAAAAGAAATTAGAGTTAGAAAACTTACAAACAGACTTTAAGAACATACTAGAAAAAGAAGAGCTCGTAGATCCAGTTAAGTTTCGGACGAGGTTTAACGAATTGAAAGCTGAAGCTTTAGGCTTATTATTAGAACACTCAGAATCAGCTCAACAGGTTAGAGATAAAAACACTGCAGAACAAGAAGGCAAGATGGAGACCAGTGATCTGAAGACTATTGTTACTTTAATACCGGTTTTTACAGGTAAAAAAGAAGATTTGGAGAGTTTCGCTGCTAATCTAGAGTTAGTATACGAGACAGTTCCCGAGGAAAAGAAAGAATTCTTCTTTAAATATGTTTTTTGTTCAAGATTAGATAGTCGGGTCAAGAATAGGGTGAAACAGAAAGGAGTACCTAAGAACATTACTGAATTATTGTCTGCCTTAAAAGCAGCCTATAAGCCCGTAAAGTCGTCTAATGCCATTTTGAACGAATTGACTGGTTTAACTCAGAGAAATAACAACTTGCAAGGTTTCGCTAATAAAATAGAAAGTCTTGTTTCTGAGCTTAACGAGATTCAGATTTCTGATTTAGGTGAACAATGTAGAGAAGCAATAATAGCTACTAACAACCTGACAGCATTCAATGCATTCTTGAATGGGCTTCAGGATCAACAAATTGTTTCAACTATTGAGGCTAGTCGTGTATCGACATTTGCCGATGCTTTGCGAATTGCAGAAAGATACGTATCTCGTACGAAACAGAAAGACGTGATGTACCATAATGCACAAACTAATAGGGATAATAAAAATGGTAAAAAGAAATATTACAATAACGGTAATAATAACAAACGATATAACAACAATAATGGTAACAATGACAGTAATAATAATAATGGCTACAACCGAAATAAAGGTAATAAAAACAACAAAAATAATAACAGGAATGGACGTAATAACAGCAATAATAATAACAAGAATAATAATGGAAATAGGAAAAACAATAACAACTGGAACAATAATAACCATAATGGTAACAATAACAGAAACAACAATGACTACAATAGTAGGGATTATAATGTTAACCAGGTACAAGATCAGGGAAACTTTCAAGTTCCGGAGACCCCAAGACCTTCGTCTTCGGAGAGCACACAGTAAAAAACAGAAACATTTTCAGTATATCATCTAACCTCAAGAATTATGTAAGATTAAACATAGTAGATGTAGACTATCCACTTACATTTTTAATTGATACGGGTGCAGATATTTCTTTATGTAAAGAAAAATTTTTGTACCGTTATGAGGAAAATCCGGATGATTATTGCAATTTAACAGGCATTTCGAGGGAAATAATTAAATCTTTTGGGTCAACTAATATTAAAATAGATATAAATGGTATGGTTATGGAGCATAGTGTTCAGCTAGTATCAAATGATATTCCACTTAGTACAGATGGAATTTTAGGCAGAGATTTTTTATCGAAATATAAGTGTAACGTTGATTATGATAGGTATATCCTAACATTTAATTTAAATGGTGAAAGCATCACAATTCCTATACATGATAGTTCTTTCAAAATTAATCAGGTAGTTGTACCGAAGAGGAGTGAAATCATTCTACCTTTTACCATCAATTTGGTAGAAGACGCAGTAGTATTAAATCGGGAAATTACGAAAGGTGTGTTTTTGGCTAATTCTATAATTCCGAAAAATGGAAATAAGCATATCAAATTACTGAACGTTACTGACCAAGACATGACGATAGATCATATGAAATTAGAAACGGTTCCTTTAAGCAATTATGATATACTTACATTTAACCATTCTTACTCACACAGTAGTTATACGGATGAACGTTTTGAGAGGTTAATAAGCAAAATTAATTTAGATGACTTAAGTGAAGGTCATAGGAAAGAAATTGTAGCTATATTAAGGAAATATCAGTCGACATTCCATCTTGAAGATGAGGATTTAACGACAAACAATTTTTATAAGCAGAAAATTAACCTTGAAGACAAAAATCCTGTTTATATAAAGAATTATAGACTACCACAAGCACATAAGGAAGAAATAAATGCTCAAGTACAAGATCTTTTGAAAAGTAGAGTAATTGAACCATCAGTTAGTCCTTATAATGCACCATTGCTTTTAGTTCCAAAGAAAGGACAGACGGATTTGAAGAAATGGAGATTAGTTGTAGATTTTAGGAAACTTAATGATAAGATTGTTAATGACAAGTTTCCATTAACTCGTTTGGATGATATTTTGGATAGATTGGGTAGAGCGAAATATTTTTCGACGTTAGATATGACTAGTTCTTTTCATCAGATTGAACTTGATCCTAAGTCAAGACCACTGACAGCATTTTCGACATCTAATGGGCATTATCAGTATACAAGGTTACCTTTTGGTCTTAAAATATCATCTAATAGTTTTCAACGTATGTTGACAATAGCCTTGTCTGGTTTGGAGTCTGAAGCATTTCTTTATGTGGATGACATAATAGTTTTTGGATGTAGTTTCAAACACCACAATGAGAATCTCATTAAGGTACTAGATAGACTGAATAGGTACAATTTGAAACTCAACCCTAATAAATGTTGTTTTTTGAAACCAGAGGTAGTTTATTTAGGTCATTTAATAACTCCTAATGGAATTAAGCCAGATCCTTCAAAATACGATGCAATAACCAAGTATCCAGTTCCAAAAAACGCAGATGACGTTAGAAGATTCGTAGCATTTTGTAATTACTATAGACGATTCATTAAAAATTTTGCCGAAATAACCACATGTTTGAACTCATTATCTAAGAAGAACACTAAATTTGAATGGACGGAACAATGCCAAAAGTCATTTGAGACACTTAAAAATAAGTTAATAACACCACCAATCTTACAGTATCCAGATTTTGATAAACCTTTTATACTAACTTCAGATGCTTCTGATTTTGCTCTAGGTGCAATACTATCGCAAGGAGAAATAGGAAATGATAGACCAATATCTTATGCAAGCCGCTCTTTGAATAAACATGAGAAAAATATGCCAGTCATTGAAAAGGAATTATTAGGTATACATTGGGGAATTCAGTTTTTCCATCCTTATCTTTATGGTAGGAAATTTATAGTGGTTACGGATCATCGTCCACTAGTCTCATTGTTTTCTCATAAGAATCCAAGTTCCAAATTGACAAGAATTAGATTAGAATTATCAGACTATGATTTTGAAATTGTGTATAAGAAAGGAATTAATAATACTAATGCTGATGCACTTTCACGTATTAAAATAGACTCCAATATATTAAAAACAATGATACCTAAGAATATTGACGAAAAAGTTAAGAAATCGCTGGTGATAACACGAGGAATGAAAAATAAATTGCGCAATATGGATAAAGATAATGAGATGACATATCCCGATGAGCCTGATCAACTCAAAGTAGTGGAATGTACATCCATTAAAGATATAAAGCTAGCTAAAAAATTAAAATTTATAATTGATGTGTCGACAAAAGAATTCACTTTTCTTGATAATCATTCTGTGAACGAATTGGCCATAAGATGTAGTGATAATCCTTATTATCTAGATAATATTTTGGAGAAGCTATCATCTGAGTTAAGCAGATTGAGTATTAAGAATATCGCACTTAGTAAAAGTGACGATATATTTGAAATAATAACCCATGGGAAATTTAAAGAAAAAATGAATAAATATTTGAAAAATAGTGACGTCAGAATTCTTTTATACGAAAATCCTCGAAAAATATTTAATGAAAAAGAAAAATATGAATTGATAAAATTATATCATGATACACCATGCGGAGGTCATTTTGGAGTAAGAAAAACATTATTAAAACTAAAACAGAAATATATATGGAAGAACATGTGCAAGATGGTAAAGAAATACGTATCTACATGTGATTTGTGCCAAAGAAATAAACAGATTAGACATACCAAAGAACCGTTAATGAAGACAGATACACCATTAAGTAGCTTTGATACAGTAGTAATTGACACGGTAGGACCCTTGAGACCCTCAGATAATTATAGATACATTTTAACTATGCAATGTGAGTTAACAAAATATATAATAGCAGTACCAATGCAGACAAAAGAAGCTAAATCAATAGCTAGAAGTTTAAATGAATATTTAGTATTAAAGTACGGAATATTTAAGACTCTAAAATCTGACAGAGGATCAGAATTTGTTAATGAACTGATGGATGAGATGTGTAAACTGTTGAATATAGAACAGAAATTTTCCACACCTTACCATCATGAAACAGTAGGTTCAGTAGAAAGAAATCATAGAGTCCTTAATGAATATTTTCTTACTTTTGTGAATAATGATAATTGGAATGAATGGATACCATATTATGCTTTTGCATACAACATAACACCACATGTTGACACAGGGTATTCACCATTCGAGTTAATTTTTGGAAAATTACCAACAATGCCAGGCGAGAAAGTAATGAATAGTGAAAAAGTGTATGATACAGAGAATTATGCTAAAGAATTGAAGCTTAGATTAAAACTTTCATTAGAAAACGCTAGAAATATAATTGAACAGACTAAAATCAAGAGAAGTTTAAATTCATTAAATAATACGAATAGAATAGATATTAAAATAGGGGATTTAGTTTTAGTTAAAAAGGAGAATAGAAGAAAAAATGAATCACCTTATCATGGTCCATATGAAGTAATAAATATTGATGATTTAAATGTTACAATAAGAATTAATAACAAAGAAAAAGTATTTCATAAGAATTTGTTAAAAAAATATAACAAGTAATGTAAACCAAAATATTTTTATTTTAAGACTCTTACTTTAAGTATGTATGTAAACAAAAAATCATTTTATTTCCGAATACAAAAAAAATATACTTAGCCCACTTAAGATCATATGTCAAAAGAACAATTTTTTAATTTTAAGTTATTCACAAAGAAACAACTTGACACCACCGAAAAGAATTGTCATAAAATGCATACAATTTGTTTATGCACACAAAAAAAATTGTATACATTTCTTTTAAGGGTGAGGGTGTAGTATGTCACCAACACATTATGTTGCCATACATTTAGATGTTCGATATTTTGTTTTGTTATGCTGATCGAGCGCCACTACGAGTTCATTGCTTTGTTTTTCTTTTTGTTTCGCAGCGCCACAGCGAGTTCATTACTCACTCATATGTAGGGCAATGGTTTAGAGTTCCAATTGGAATTCAAGACTATTGTAATGAGTCAGTTGGCCAATGGGATTGAAGAATATCCCAATAGTAAATTCATTGAGTAAAATTCTAAAATATGAATATGAGTGAAAGACTCAAATGTATGACAACATATGTGGGATATTACATATACACATACATATGTAATTGTAACGATATTGAACTCTTTTCCTATTGGTTGGGAGTTGTTCAATATCGAGTATTTTTGTGAATATTAGAAAATAAGAACTCAATGTTAGATTTAAGAATTGTATATAAATAGCGAAGAAAAAATAAAGAAGGCAGACCTATTCTGAACTTGCACTTTGCTCTATTAGCAAAGTTAGAGAGAAATCCTCTGAGTTTTCCTTTCAACATTACACAATGTAAATAATTCACCAACACTACTACGCAGTCACCGGTAAATTCCAACCGATTGGAAGTAAATAAACATGAAGTGGATTTGTAAATCGGTAAGCTAAGCTGATGCAAATTATTGCATCGGCCAGTTCTTTTTATAACCGCGAACGCGTAAGTTTAAAGTTTCCCCCCAGTGACAAGTGCAAAACATTAAACAGAAAAGTTAAAAATATCAGTGAACATTAACAAATTAACTATTACAGAACACTGAACTTTTCATACAACATAAAAATCAGACTTTTAAAATTTAAACATAAAGTTGCAAGGAGCAACAAAAATATTAAACACAAAATCAACATATAGAAACAAAAGTGAATTTACACAAACGAAATATACATTGAGTTTATAAACATAAAGAAGCAACACAAATATCCCAAAGTACAAAATAAGTTAAAGTACAAAACACAAAAATATTGTTAAAACCTAAATTTACCTAATTAAAACTACTTACAAACTACAATTTACTAGTTAAAACTTACAAGCTAAAAAATAAGTTAAACACAAACACATACATAAATACTTATCTTGAATTCCCTAAAATTTGCCTATTCGTTTTACCTAAAAGCTAAACTAAATGTACCCAAAATTGTCCTAAAACTTACTTGCGAAAATTACCTATTTAAAATCACCTAAAAATTGCCTAAACATTATCTACTTAAAACCCTAAAGAATTGTGAATAAAAACTTGTAAATATTGCCTACTTAAAACTAAAACCTACATTAAATTTGCTACTTAACCTAAATTGTCAATAAAAAAAACAACACCTTGAATTTAAAACGAAAAACAACAACTCTTATTATTACAAAAAGGCATACAAAAGGTAAGCCACGAAACAAATATAAAAAGGAAAATTTTGGAAATTTCTTATCTATCCTTTTAAAACGGAGAATATTAAAGGACTCGAAGGAATTTTATATTATAAGAATTTTGCCTCGGTAAGGATCCTGTTTTATTTGTGAAATATTTTCTCCTTAACGATATATAAATATAATTTCATTAGGCTGCTGATTCCGTACCGAATCGGCGAATCCGAGATCAACTAACACCGACATTCGCTGGCAAATATTTTATTTATATTGCCGCAAAGCATCCTTGATATAGACATTTGGTTTCTGAAAACATTATCATCAACTAATTTAAAAGGAAACCGTCAATTTTCAAATACGTCCAATAATAACATAAAAAGTTTAAAAATTTGGATTTAAAATTACAATTTTTTGAACCGGATTAGAAAATATTTAATCAATCAGCCGCAACAATAGAAAATAGGTTACCTTAAGGAAGAGGAAGTAACATCTACGTCGGCAACTCCTTAAGGTGTATGCTCCTTGAAACCATCTTCATATAATCATGAATTAAACACAATTGGCCATTATACAACAATTTGCCAGCCACCACAATTTAACGAAATAATCTTTTTTTTGGACCATGGAGTTCCAGATTTTTATGTTTTAATTTTTCATTTGTTACGATCGTTCACACTATCCAGTTGGATACATAAGGATTGAGCTAAGCAAACATAATCACATTTCTATAACAGCAGCCGGATTTGCCTGTTAAATAACTACAAGTCAACAGGCCTGATGACATCGCGGGAGTAAAATGGTAAGTTATCCTTTTCAATCATTATGTCTGCATTAGCACAACTAATTTTAACTTAGATCATAAATTTGTTTTGTTGAGATAAATATTTTTGCATACTATCTTATAATAAAAAGGATATAGTTCTAGTTTTCATTTTTTTGTACCGTTAAACAATATTCTCACATTGATAAAACCATATTCAATTAGATCGTATTTCATGAATCTTTATATTAATTCTTATTTTAATTTTCATAATTTGTAAATAAAATTATAATGAATTATTAAGTTTAGCCAGCTATTATTTGCGAAAGGTGAAGGACGGTAAGTAAGAGGTCAATAGGGCTGAAAATAACTCAGCATGGCAGGGAGGGTACGCTGAGCAGTGAATTAACATCAATCACTGCTACTAGTTAGTAACATCATCATCTTCTTTCTATCACCCCTACTCTTTTTCCCTTTTCCTTTCATTGTTTCCCCTTCTATTGTCCTATTTCCAAAGGGAATGTATACGAAACCGTGTCTACTTCCAAAGGGAAAGAACTGCCCCAAGACTGAGCACGGCCGGGGCAAGGAGGTAGCCACTCCTGGAGGAAGTAGGGCCCGCGTGGTGGTTCGTTACATAAATTAAATGGCGCCCAACGTGGGGCCCAACAAAAGCCGTTATCTGGCTAACTGTAAAGATTTTAGCAATAATTCAACACCTTAATGCTGGTCCCCTAAAACATTTCTATCTAACTGTAAGATCTGTTGAATGGTTTTTGTATTTACGATTTTAGCTAATGCTAATTTCGTACCAGATTTCTTTTGGGAGATCTTCTCCCCTATCCTTATTTCTTTTAAATTATTTCAGAATGGATTTTGTTAAATTGTTGCAAATCGTTTAACTACCGCTGCCGTAGTTTAGAGAAATAATTGTTCCTACTTTTCTATCCTATCGTTACATTCCTGTACTATCGTGGGTAGGACTTATTTGAATGATTTTATGTCGTTTTATTACCACCTCGTTAGTTCAGAGTTATCTTTAATTGTACTCTCAGGTTATAGAGGACTTGTATTCTTGGTGTTTATGCTGAGAAAATACCCTATATTCTGAAGTACATTAATTTTCATTTTATGATGATGTTACTATAACATATTACCTTTACTTATAGTACCTTTATCTGAGTAGCAAATTATATTATAATATTGGTAGTAAACTTTTGAAATTTCTATTTTTGCGCTGGTTGAATAAACGCAGTTTACATTTGTATTGTTACGAATGTAACTGATATGTTTAAGTTAGTTTAGTTTAATTTCCGTTAATTTAAAAATTTGAATTGTAACGTAAAGTTTTATTAGTCGATGGTCAGACTAGCACGATTTCAACATGGCGACGTCAAGTTTATAGGCGAGGGGTATGAAGTAGTGAAACCCATGTACATGGTTTTCTGTGTTTGTTATGTTGCCTCTTCTTGTTTTTCGTAGCAATATTTTTTCTTTCATTTTTATTTTCTCAAGCAAACGTTAACAACAAAACAAACATAAAAAGATTTAATAAAAACATTTAATTAATGAAATAGTGAAAATTTAACTATTAATATTAATTTATTTATTAATGTTAATTATTTTATGTTGTTTTTTTGGTTTATTTATGTCATTTTTTGTTTTTATTGGTATGAGAAACACAACAAACGCGAATGGTAAAATAAAGAGGACACGCAAAAATCTTAAATTTCACGTTAACGTGTGTGGACACTAACGAAACTTCAAAAGAAACTTTAACGAAATTGGTTTCAAGAAACCTTGCTAGTCTGACCAACGACTTGCGCAGTTATTTTATTTAAGCAACAACAACTACCATGTAGAACTCTCTTCATTATTCTGGATGTTACTTTACCTTTTATTAATGTGCGTTTGTTTTGTTTTGCAACAATCATGTAATTATTGTTTAGTTTGTAACTTCTTTCTTGAATTTGTTTGTTGTTGTAATTACGTCACTCGTATTTCACCCATGTATGTATGTGAATGTGGTTGTTCGCTTATTGCGAATGTGCGTCTGTGTGATCGTTGCACAGATTCGAGATGTTGCCAGATTTTATGGATAATTCTAGACCAAGGAGATTTTGGGTATAAATATGAGATGCCGGCCAAACAGAGGGCAGTTATGAATTTTATCGCGAAGTGTAAACATCGACTAGTAAAGAAGTAAAGCTGTGTACTTAGCTATAACAGTCAGTTCCGAATAAGTGTAATAAAGTAAATAAAGCATTGTAGAAGCGTAATCTAAAACGAACCCTGTTTTATTTGGTACAAATTGTATCGGGGAATAAAACAACGTCTACACGGAGATTAGTTAAATCTAATTCCGTAACAATTGGTGGCAGCAGTGAGATTACGATCATCCTACAATGAAGTTTAAGGATCTACGAGTGGAAGACTTGAAGAAGGAGCTAAGTAAGTTGGAGTTGTGTTCTACTGGCAACAAGGCCGAACTACAAAAACGCTTGTTGGAAGAGTTCGAGCGCCGTGGAATGAACATCGATGAATATGAGTTCGACAGTAAGGAGGAAGTCGAGTTATCGGCAAAGGGCGAATCCTGCGTTGAGGAAGTTTCGTCCGTAGCTGCCAGTGGAGACGATTTGAAATCAATGCTGGCTATGATGATGGTGGAAATTAGGAAAATAGAAGGAAGTTCCATGGAAATAAATAAGAAAATGGAAGAAAATTCCAGGAAGAGCGAAGAAACTTCTAGACTTATGATGGAAATGAAAGCAGAAAATTGTAGAATGGTTGAAGAAAATTCCAGTAAAATGTTAGAAGAGATGTCTAGAAAGAATGAAGAAACTTCTAGACTTATGATGGAAATGAAAGCAGAAAATTGTAGAATGGTTGAAGAAAATTCCAGAAAATTAGAGGAAAAGTGAGAAGAGAACTCTAGAAAAACCACCGAAAACTTAATGGCAGAGAATTCTGGGATGTTTGAAGAAAATTCAAGAAACTTAAAAGAGGAGTTGGAAGAGAATTCTAGAAAAATTAATGAGAAACTCGAGAACATCACGATAGTGATTGAAAAGAGAGTAGAAAACGTGGAGGTGCAAATTAAAGAGTTGGATAAAAAGATTCTGTCTGTTGACGAGAAATTTCTGGCCCATGACGAGAAATTTGTGAACCTGGAGAAGAAAATGTCGGAACTGGAAATCAAAGGTGGCCCAGTGAGAGCTATTCATAACACGTTAAAAATTAAGCCTCCAGTGTTCGACGGCTCTACATCTTTCAATGTGTTCAAATTACAGTTCGAGACAGTGGCTGCTAGAGATTCTTGGAACGACAACGAAAAGGCGGTATCACTCCTTATGGCATTGAAGGGTGATGCTGCTGACGTATTACAGAGTATTCCCGCCGCTTCTAGAAACATTTATGGGGATATAATGGCTGCTCTCGAACGTAAGTACGGTGGCGAACATAAGCAAAACATCTACTTAATGGAATTAAGGGGAAGAATACAGAAGCCAAACGAGACCTTACAGGACTTCGCAACGGAGGTAGAACGTTTGGTGCTAATGACGTATCCAGGAGAAAACCATCCATTGTTGGACCGTATGAAAATCGAAACATTTGTGAATGGTATACGTGACCCCGAGATCAAACGTGCAACGTATGCGGCACCAAAATCGTCGTTTGCTGAAACCGTGTCGTACGCCCTTACGTAAGAGACGGCAAGAATAATCACCAATCCCCAGACTCACAAGGTCCGCAAACTGGATACCGAGTTCGATGAACCCAAATCTCTTACTAACGAGATGGTGGCACCATTGAAGCAGGCATTAAGGGAAGAACGTTATACGGCAGCCCCAACTAAGGCCAGGGGTAGGTGTCACAATTGCGACAAAATGGGTCATTTTGCGCGTGATTGTAGAGCGAAGCGCAAGCGATCGAGGTCATCGTCACCACCCCCGTCAAGGGAAAGTAAAAGAGTGGTTCAACGTTCTGCAAATGAGTCACCGTTAAACTAAATCGAGCCAGTCCAGCGGGGCGTGAACTGGCTCCCATCGACGACGGCCCCACAATCTCCATAGCGATTGTACAGCAGAAAAACCACAACCTTACAACAACTGGTTACATCAATGGCGACAAGAGAATTCTGACCTTGGCGCATCAAAGTCAATCATCAGATCAGATCTGGCAAAAGGAAAGATAACGCCACTAAATGGAGTCAGACTGCGCACAGCAACGGGGGAGCCTGCGGCAGTACATGGAAAGATAACCGTGAGACTTACTATTGCCAATAAATCGGTCGATTACTAGTTTATAGTGGCTGATATCGTAGACGAAGTTATCATAGGCGCAGATTTTATGATTGCCTTTGGTCTTAACCTGGATATGAATGAACGTGTGATGACATGGTCCAATGTGGAAATTCCATTAAATATGGGCTACGATGAAAACACACCTATTAGACGTCTGACTACGGAACATCCAGAGATTATACCGCCTTGTGCCGAAACATTGATATGGGTACCAATGGATGGAGATTGTGGAGTCGGGAAATTGTGGGTGGTGGAACCAGCAGAGAACAAAAATAGTAACATCTTAATAGCGAATGCCCTGGTGAAAAGCAACGACGATGGACTGATTCCAGTTAGAGTTTTGAACCTGTCAGATAAGCAAGAACAAATTTGCCAATTTTCCGACGTTGGACAATGTACACCAGCCGAAGCTGTAATCAATTTGGAAAATAACACCGAAAAATCAGCAGCCACGGAAAAGAAGCACCTCGATGGTTACATCAAAGAGTGGACACAGAACTTATCACCTTCCGAGAAGAACAAGGCCAAGCAGTTATTATGGAAACATGCCTCTACCTTTGCGTCTACAAAAGGGCATCAAGGAAGAACATCGGTGGTGAAACATGAAATAAACACAGCAGACGCAAGACAAATAAAACAGGCCCCAAGAAGCGTTCCACTGGCAAAAAGGGACGAAGTCCAGAAGTTGATAAGCGAAATGGAGGAGAGTGGTATGATCGAACCGTCGTCGAGTCCCTGGTGTTCCCCAGTAGTTCTGGTCAAGAAGAAAGACGGAAGCACCAGATTTTGTGTGGATTACAGAAAACTAAATGATGTCACCAAGAAAGATAGCTACCCGCTCCCAAGAATCGATGACACACTGGACACCTTAGCCGGGACGTCATGGTTCTCTACCCTCGATCTGCAGAGTGGTTACTGGCAGGTTGAGATTGCCGAAAAATATAAGGAAAAGACAGCGTTTGGCGTTAACGGCGGTCTCTGGCAATTTAATGTCATGCCATTCGGGCTCTGCAACGCCTCGGCCACCTTTGAAAGGCTGATGGAGCGGATGCTGAAAGGGTTGCAGTGGACGTCGTGCCTTATATACTTGGATGACATCATAGTCATGGGACAGACTTTCGACGAACACCTCACGAATTTAAGGAATGTACTCAAAGACATGCTCTGCACAGCCCCTCTTTTGGCGTACCCTGTACCGGGCGGTAAGTTTGTGTTGGACACTGATGCCAGTGCATACGGAATCGGTGGTGTCCTTTCCCAGGAAATAGACGGCCAAGAAAAAGTCATCGGGTACTACAGCCGAACATTGTCAAAGCCTGAGAGGAATTACTGTGTGACGAGGAGGGAGCTGCTGGCAGTTGTGGAGAGCATCAAACACTATCACAAATACCTGTATGGACAGCCCTTCCTGCTAAGAACCGATCATTCCGCTCTGCGATGGCTGCTCCAGTTTAAGAACCCGGAAGGTCAATTGGCCCGTTGGATCGAGAGGCTTCAGAGTTATGACCTAAGTATCGAGCACAGAAAAGGTGGAAAACACGGTAACGCTGATGCCCTGTCTCGCCGGCCATGCAAAATTGAATGCAGACATTGCTTGAAGGCTGAAGGCAAAGCAAGTATCGTCGATGTCCGGCTACTGCAGGTTGAGTCCGGCGAGGATTGGTCGACGGAACAAAGAAAAGATCGCACCCTAGGCAAAATAATTTCTGCTATGGAAACGGGCGTACGCCCTAGTCGCAAAGAAATAGCGCCCGAAAGCCCACTTTTGAAATCTTATTGGGCCCAGTGGAACAGTCTACTTCTAATAGATGGGTGCCTACATCGTAAGTGGGAGAGCGACGATGGAAAAACTAAACGCAACTTGATTGTCGTACCAGACTCCAAAATAAAAGATGTCTTGTCAGAGTTTCACGATGGGCCAAGTGGAGGACACCTTGGTGTGACAACGACTGCTGAAAAGATAAAGCAGAGGTTCTACTGGGTCGGCTGTCAGAAATCCATCGCAGACTGGATTGCCAACTGTGAGAGGTGTATAAGAGCTAAAGGTCCAACCCGGAAGAGTCGAGGCCACATGCAACAGTATAATTCAGGAGCTCCATTTGAAAGAATCGCAATGGATGTGGCTGGACCGTTTCCAATAAGCGACTCTGGGAACCGGTATGTCTTAGTGGTCATGGATTACTTCAGCAAATGGCCAGAGGTTTATGCCATTCCCAACCAGGAAGCCAAGACAATAGTGGATGTGTTCAGTAAGAATTGGATTTGTCGCTATGGTGTCCCATCCGAGGTTCATTCCGATCAAGGAAGAAATTTTGAGTCAGCGATCTTCAAAGAAATGTGTGACACCTACGGAATCAAGAAAACGAGGACAACGCCCCTGCATCCACAATCAGATGGCATGGTGGAAAGATTTAATCGCACCCTGGAGCATCTACAAAAATTGGTAGATAGCGGCCAAAGAGACTGGGATGAGCATATTCCAAAATTCCTACTAGCCTATAGGTCGGCCATTCATGACTCCACATCTCGAACCCCAGCCAAAATTTTGTTCGGGAATGAATTGAAGCTGCCTGGTGACCTGATCTTCGGTGCCACACCAAACCCCGAAATTGATAACGATGAAAACAGTCAAAACTCTTTCAGTGAAGTCCACGATGCAGTACGCCATCGGATAAAAATGGTCAGCAATCGCATGAAGGCGAGGTACGATCGAGCGGCAAATACTAATGGGTTCCAAGAAGGGCAACTGGTACTATTGTTCAACCCACAACGGAAAAAAGGACTATCCCCTAAATTACAAACGCACTGGGAAGGCCCCTACAAGGTAGTCACGAAAATAAATGACGTCGTGTATCGCATACAGAAGAGCGACAGCCCTAGATCAAAGATGAAGGTGGTACATCTAGAACGGTTGGCCCGCTATGGAACTGTGCCAGGTCATGAGGAACAGGCTTAAGCGGGAGGCAGTGTGTTACCAATGCCCATACCACAGAGAGGGAACTGTGCCTATTCGGGACGAACAGGCTTAAGCGGGGGGCAATGTTACGAATGTAACTGATAGGTTTAAGTTAGTTTAGTTTAATTTCCGTTAATTTAAAAATTTGAATTGTAACGTAAAGTTTTATTACGCAGTTACTTTATTTAAGCAACAACAACTACCATGTAGAACTCTCTTCATTATTCTGGATGTTACTTTACCTTTTATTAATGTGCGTTTGTTTTGTTTTGCAACAATCATGTAATTATTGTTTAGTTTGTTACTTCTTTCTTGAATTTGTTTGTTGTTGTAATTACGTCACTCGTATTTCACCCATGTATGTATGTGAATGTAGTTGTTCGCTTATTGCGAATGTGCGTCTGTGTGATCGTTGCACAGATTCGAGATGTTGCCAGATTTTATGGATAATTCTAGACCAAGGAGATTTTGGGTATAAATATGAGATGCCGGCCAAACAGAGGGCAGTTATGAATTTTATCGCGAAGTGTAAACATCGACTAGTAAAGAAGTAAAGTAAAGCTGTGTACTTAGCTATAACAGTCAGTTCCGAATAAGTGTAATAAAGTAAATAAAGCATTGTAGAAGCGTAATCTAAAACGAACCCTGTTTTATTTGGTACAAATTGTATCGGGGAATAAAACAACGTCTACACGGAGATTAGTTAAATCTAATTCCGTAACAGTATATTAAATCCGAATTTTATAATATTAAATAAACGAATAATGCCGGTTACGCGTAGTAACGAGAGAAATACTAATAGTGATGCGCAAGCAAATGCATCTTATGTGTTAGAGGGAGATGATACTAGTTCACCTGTGGTGGCTCATAGAACTAGGTCTAGGGTAAGGAATTTATAGGCAGATCGGTCTAGGACACTTTCTGCCAGTGTTGAAAGATCGAGTAGAGTAGATGAAAGTAGAATCCGTTTATTAATTTCGGAATCTATTACTGATGCGCGCTGAAATTACATCTACTATCACCAACGAAATTGAAAGGGTAGTACAGGGTCTACATATAAATGGACATTCTACAGAAGCCAGACATTCTAATAATTCAGAAATGAGATCGGGATCCGACAAAAATGCAGGTTCAAACAACATTCAAAATCCTGAAAAGATTATGAATACAATTCGAAATTGGAAGTTATCATTCTCTGGTTATAAAACGGATATACCAGTCGAAGAGTTTATTTATAGAGTAAACATTATGACCACTAATACCCTTGGTGGCAATTTCGAATTGTTATGTCGTTATATTCATATTCTGTTTGAAGACAAGGCGTTGGAATAGTATTGGAGGTACCATCGACAGAATGAGGTAGTTGAATGGACTGGCTTATGTACATCGTTAACGATACAATACAAGGATTGCTTTACTGATTTTGATTTGAAGGATGATATTCGTCGAAGGAAACAGCGACAAGGCGAGACTTTCGACGAATTTTATGATTCCATTATGACGTTAGCTGATCGACTACGAGTGCCCATGTCAGATGTGATCAGATGTGGAACTATATGAAACTATGGTTCGAAATCTTAGATCAGAAATAAGGCATGAATTACTTCATTTGGAAATATCAA
The DNA here is from genome assembly GCF_047663935.1 of Musca autumnalis. NCBI lineage: Eukaryota > Metazoa > Arthropoda > Insecta > Diptera > Muscidae > Musca > Musca autumnalis. The sequence continues at coordinate 66,957,442 of NW_027411866.1, read as the reverse complement.
GTGTTTCCCAGCTAAGAAAATCCGTGAGAAAACACGAAAAATTCGTTAGAGAGTTGCAAGCTTCTAACAAGCGGAACCGATTCTGGAATAATGTTGCCGAAGTTGACAACGTGGGACTTCGGGACCTTGATGAATCGGAGAACGGCGACGTAATGGAAGTTCATCGTGACGTTTCGTGTTGGAACTGCCATCAGAGTGGTCACACATATAAAAATTGCATGAAGGACCCAACAATATTCTGCTATGGTTGTGGTCTGATCAATACTTATCGACCAACTTGCCCTAAATGCAACAATCCGGGAAACGTCAAAAAGGGTGTCCCTCAAATGAAGAGAAGACATCCCAAGAAATAATAAGCTTACCTTCACAAGTGAATCTAAACCAGACACAAAATAAAGATAAAAATTAAAATATTTTACATAGACTTACAACAACCGGACGTACACATATTAACTTTACAAGCAGAAAGCAAAAACGTAATTCGAGACGAATACAATCTTTCTGGAGAAGATTGAAATCATTTAGGAGATTTACAATTGCCTCCATAACTACAGTGAATAATGACAATAGACCATATATCCCCATCACTATCGACGGGAAACTATATTTCGCTTTATTGGATAGTGGTGCTAATAAAAGCGTTATCGGGGGTGAATTGAGTCACAAAATTTACCAGGGTTTAGAAAATGTCATGGAAACGTGAAGACGGCCGATGGCCAGAGACAAAATATATCAGGCATTGCCAACGTGAAATTTATGCTTCAAGATTTTGAATATAATTTTGAGTTCTTAGTTATTGAGTCAATAAAACAAGAAATTTAATATTTCAATATTCATGACCAATGAAATTGGAGAGATTGGAAATACTGATTCGGATGATGTATACATAGAGTTGTCCAGAGATGAGAAACGGAAGTTGGACATGGTGGTAGAAATGTTCCCGAGTTCTGAGCGAGAAGGATTGGATTCAATAGATACTGGTGATTCAAAGCCAATTAAACAGAGGTATTACCCCATATCTCCGGCCAGAGAGAAGATCCTGTGTGAGGAAGTCGACAGGATGTTGTCACTCGGTGTTATCGAGGAATGCCCCCAGTCACCATGGTCATCACCAGGTGTGTTAATAGTTAAACCGGACAAAGTAAGATTCTGTGTAGACAGCAGAAAACTTAATTCTGTTACCATTAAGGATTCTTACCCAATTCCCAATATAGATGGAATTTTGTCAAGGTTGGCATCAGTCCAGTTTATTTCCAAAGTGGACTTGAAAGATGCATTTTGGCAAATAAAATTGGATGAGTCTTCAAAGCCAAAAACAGCGTTCACGGTTCCAAACAGGCCACTATACCAATTCACAAGAATGCCATTCGGGTTGTGCAACGCACCCCAAACTATGTGACGCCTTATGGATCAGGTCATACCGTATAATATGAAATGTCACGCCTTCGTTTATTTAGACGATTTATTGATTATGTCCGCAAGTTTTGAAGAACATTTACAGCACCTTAAGGATGTTGCCTCGCAGTTTCGAAAGGCTGGACTTATCATTAATGTTAAGAAAAGCAGTTTCGCCATAAGGCAAGTTAAGTATTTAGGGTACATTGTGGGAGAAGGTTCTCTGAGTGTGGATCAAGACAAGGTGAAAGCAATTGTAGACTTCCCAACCTCAGCATCGGTACGAACTCTTCGTCTATTTTTAGGAATGATAGGTTGGTACCGACGTTTTATTGCGGATTTTTCCACACTTACCTTTCCACTTACTGAGTTGTTATCGAAGAAGAAATCTTTTAAATGGAAGGATAATGCTCAGAAGTCTTTCAGCGAACTTAAATCCAAGCTGTGTCGAGCACCCGTACTAATACATCCCAACTTTAATAAGCCATTTATACTACAATCCGACGCTAGTACTGTCGGTGTTGGAGCAGTGTTGGCACAGGAAGACGGCGAAGGTATTGAAAGGCCCATAGCTTACATGTCGCAAAAGCTTAATAAAGCCCAGCGGAACTATACGATAACCGAGCTAGAATGTTTAGCCGTAGTTCTTGCAATTAAGAAGTTTAGGGCATATATAGAGGGGCATGAATTCCAAGTGGTAACAGATCATGCCAGCCTTAAATGGCTTATGAAGCAGAGTGATTTGTCAGGGAGATTGGCCAGATGGGCATTGAAATTACAGGGCTTCAATTTCACTACTGAACATAGGCGAGGGAAAGACAACATTGTGCCGGACGCTTTGTCTCGAAGTTTTGAATGCAATGTTTCAGAAATTGAAGTAAAACCGTTAATAAATCTTGACTCAGATGCCTTTAGTGGGGAAGAATATTGTAAATTAAGAGAAAAGATAAGCAGTACTGAACATCCTGATTTTAAAATTGAAGGAAAGTTCATTTATCGAAGGACGAAGTTTCACAACTTTGATGAAGATGAATCTTGTTCTTGGAAATTGTTAGTACCACCGGAATTACGTCCCGAAGTTATTTATTCAGTCCATGATATACACAATTCCTCACACTGTGGAATAGCCAAAACCATAGAGGTAATAAGGAGATATTTTTACTGGCCAAAGTTAGTTGCCGATGTGAAAAGATATATTGATAAATGCGATGTCTGCAAAACATCAAAAGCTCCTGCCATGGCTTTACGACCACCGATTGGTAATATGGTAAAGACCCAGAGGCCATTCCAAAGATTATATGTTGATATAATTGGGCCATTTCCTCGTACACGTAGTGGTAGTATAGGGATATTGATCATATTGACCATTTCTCAAAATTTATATTCCTTAAACCTCTAAAGAAATTGGTAGCAAAACCTATAATCACGTATTTACGAGATGATGGTGACTTCAATGGTATTTTGGAAACTCTGGCTCTGGGGTACCATGAAGTAGTCATGACGGGTGACTTTAATTCAAATATTCTCGTTGACCCAACTTTAACAAATAACATGTTCTCGTTTGGTTTATACCCTACCAACAAAACACGCCCTACTCATTTCTCAACTTCTGCAAACACACTGCTTGATTTATACTTTGTGAGCAATCCAAATAATATTCTCCTTTATGATCAAGTTTCTGCCCCATGCTTCTCCAAGCATGATTTGATATTCTTATCTTATGACTTTAACATACATATAGTTGAAGAAACGTATTCTTATCGGGACTTCAGAAATATAGATTACAACTACTTAGATGATATGTTCAGTCAAATTGACTGGAGTGAATTATATGCTTTAACCACTGTAGATCAGCAACTTGCTTTCCTTCAAAATAATATCATTTTCTTGTACAATACAACTGTTCCTATTAAAACCAAACGAACCAACACGAATAGTAAGCCATGGTTTAATACCCATATCAAAAATGCCATAGTTAACAGAGATAAAGCGTATTCTAGGTGGAAAAGGTTTAAAACCCCAGAACTATACGATGAATTCCGAACAGCGCGGAAAATCGTTAACACAACCATTAATTCTGCAAAAACCGATTATTATGCCAATAAATTCAGTTCAGCCCTAGACTCTAAGCGTAATTGGAAAATTATAAAAGACATCGGTATTGGTAAAACTAAAAACCTTGGACATTGCCACGAAGACCCCGATGTACTCAATAAAACATTTATTAGCGTACCAACAGTACAAGCCGACCCATCTTTTTATTCCACTGATGATGTAACTCTGAATCGCACAAGTGGTGAAGGCAATTTTGAGTTCAGTTGTATCTCCCGTGATGAAGTCTTGAAATGTTTTGCAGATATTAAGTCTAATGCTATTGGTCCTGACGGTGTTGACCCAAAGTTCATTCGAATACTCATACCTCGTATTATACCATTCCTAACCTACTTGTTTAATAATATCCTTACCTCTAGCACTTACCCAAACGATTGGAAGCATGCAAAGATTATACCAGTGCCCAAGACAAACAAAGAATATAGGCCCATAGCAATTCTGTGCTATTTTTCAAAAATTTTCGAAAAAATCATTCACAAACAAATCTCTCAGTATCTTCAAAGAGAATCTCTGCTAACTGACGTGCGATCTGGTTTTAGAACTAACCACAGTTGCATTACAGCATTGTTAGAAGTTTCCGAATCTATTAGGGGTGATATTGATGAAAATAAGGTATGTTTCTTAGTCCTCCTTGACCATTCAAAAGCGTTCGACACCGTCGACCACCAAAACCTCTGTTTCAAACTACGTCATTTTTTCAGCTTTACTACTACATCAACAAAGCTTATAATGTCCTATCTCACTAATAGAACACAATCCGTTTATATTGGGTCATCGAAGTCGAAACCATTAGCAGTTGGAAAAGGAGTACCTCAAGGATCCATTGTTGGTCCACTTCTTTTTTCAATGTATGCCAATGATCTCCCTGACCAACTAGTTTACAGTAGAGTACATATGTACGCTGACGATGTTCAAACTTACTTGAGCAGCCAACTGAATGATATTAGTCAGTCCCTTGTTAAACTCAACAGTGATCTGCACAATGTGTGTGAATGGGCAAAGGCAAATGGTCTAGTTTTAAATCCTACTAAATCAAAATGTTTGATTATACACAAAAATAAAAACATGTCTTTGCAAAATATCGACGTATATGTTAACAACGAAAAGGTTGAAGTTGTACCCACTGCCAAAAATTTAGGGGTTGTATTTAATAATTCACTCAGTTGGTCACATCACATAAACACAGCCGTTGGGCAGATATTTGCGAAATTACGTACGCTCTGGTTAACACATTCATTCACACCACTTAAAATTCGAAGTCTCATAGCTAAAACTATTTTGGTTCCCGGGTTGCTATACGGAAGTGAACTCTTTGGAAATTGTGACACTATAAGTCGTGATAAATTAAATGTGGAGTATAACTCTATAATAAGATACGTATATGGATTAAGAAGAACCCAAAATGTTTCCCTTTACGCAAATTCTCTTTATGGGTTCAGTTTTAACTCACTCATTAAAATAAAGTCATTGCAATTCCTTCACAAGATCATAACCAAACAAACACCTAAAAATCTATTCCAAAGAATAAAATTAGGCAGATCCAAAAGAGGAAGAAGGATTAAACCTCTAAGGCGACGAAGCCTAGTTTCAGAATGGCAGTTCTTTGTTAGTTCAGTACGTCTTTGGAACACGTTACCACACAATTTGCAGTGTATCAGCAACGCATATATTTTTAAAAACAAGCTTAAAAGCTTTTTTTCATCCACATCGTAAAATCACTTTATTTTGTCCATTATTTACCGATCAACTAAGTTATCACAATTTTATAAGACATTGTCTTGTTGTGCAGGTATAAATAAATAAATAAATAAAAAAAATATTTACATGCTATGGTGTACCAGAGGTACTAGTGTCCGACAACGGGACTCAATTCAAAAGCATCGATTTTGAAAAGTTTCTGTCCAAATTTGGTGTTCAACATATGTATGTGTACTGCGGTTTACAGTCCCCAGGCTAACGCTAGCGAACGGGTGAATAGAAGTGTCAATGCCGCTCTTCGATCATATGTAAAGGATGATCATCGACAATGGGACATATATCTCCCCAGTGTGAATTGTGCCCTCAGGAACACAATCCATCAGACTACAGGTAAAACACCATATCAAGTTGTGTTCGGACAACAAATGGACAAGACTATAAACTATTAAGGAAACTACAATTACTGGAAGAAAATGATTTAGATATTCAGCGAGACTATAAATTCACAATAATTCGAGGTAAGATACAAGGAAAAATGATGGCAGCATATAAAAAGAATGAAAGGTTGTATAATGCAAAAGCTAAAGATAGAAAAGTATTTATTGGACAAGAGGTCATACGAAGAAATTTTGTACAAAGTTCTCATTTGAATCACTTTAGTTCAAAATTAGCACCTGTTGGCATTAAAGCTGTAGTTCTACGAAAGATTGTTAAAGTAAATTACGAGTTAAAAGATTGTGATAGTGGAAAGATTGGAGTCTATCATATGAAAGATATTTGGACATAGTGTATTTAATTTTTTTTTTTAACGTGGTATAGTTTGTGACTGCAGAATGTTTTAACCAATATTTAAAATAAAAACTGTATTCAAATAACTTTGGCTTAGAACCATTTAGGCTATGAGTTTCGAGTTGGAAAATTCCAAAACTTTCTGTAAAAATATTATATTCCAAATTTGAAACTCCATTTCATTTTGAAAAGTTGAACTGGAAAGACCATCAAATAAATAAAAATAAAAAAATATAAAAAGGAAAATTTTGGAAATTTCTTATCTATCCTTTTAAAACGGAGAATATTAAAGGACTCGAAGGAATTTTATATTATAAGAATTTTGCCTCGGTAAGGATCCTGTTTTATTTGTGAAATATTTCCTCCTTAACGATATATAAATATAATTTCATTAGGCTGCTGATTCCGTACCGAATCGGCGAATCCGAGATCAACTAACACCGACATTCGCTGGCAAATATTTTATTTATATTGCCGCAAAGCATCCTTGATGTAGACATTTGGTTTCTGAAAACATTATCATCAACTAATTTAAAAGGAAACCGTCACTTTTCAAATACGTCCAATAATAACATAAAAAGTTTAAAATTACAATTTTGTGAACCTAATTAGAAAATTTTTAATCAATCAGCAGAAAGGTGAAGGACTGTAAGTAAGAGGTCAATAGGGCTGAAAATAACTCAGCATGGCAGGGAGGGTACGCTGAGCAGTGAATTAACATCTATCACTGCTACTAATTAGTAACATCATCATCTTCTTTCTATCACCCCTACTCTTTTTTTCTTTTCCTTTCATTGTTTCCCCTTCTATTGTCCTATTTCATATATTCTTTCCATTTCTATTCTATCTATACAAAGAGCTACCTTATTTTAACTTTTGTGTATACGAAACCGTGTCTACTTCCAAAGGGAAAGAACTGCCCCAAGACTGAGCACGGCCGGGGCAAGGAGGTAGCCACTCCTGGAGGAAGTAGGACCCGCGTGGTGGTTCGTTAAAACCCCCACTCAACATCGCAGCGCACCCACAGAACCCCGCGCCAAGCATCTTTCAAACAACACAAAGCGCTGCAGCAGCAACGAAGAAACCCGGCATGTCTATCCCAGCATAGGCAATCACCAATGCGTTACCATAACCGGAACGGTCGCCACACAAACCAGTCACAACATTCTACTGTTCGCAGCGTTATAATGCCAAATCAAAGGGTACTGTTGCAAGCTATAAAATCGCTGGCGTTGGTCTTATGCGTTTCCGTATCTGTTGCACAGGTACAAGGCCGGGGCCATGGACAAATTCGCTGAATTGGCCATTTTATAAAAATAAAATATAATTAAAAATTTTATATTTATAATTATATGTATTTAATTTGAATTTATTTATCCTTGAATTACTTCTATTATTGTGAATTACTGCTATTTTGAATTATCTAAAATTTGTATTAGAATAAGTAAAATGAATTGTACTTATCTGACAAATACTCTCGTTAAGTAGTCATAATTTTTATTGTTCTCAACTTCTCTCTTTAACGAAACATGTCTTATTTGAATTCATAGCTTACCTAGTGCAAACATCTTTGTAATAAAATCCCTTTCTCGATCGACTCGCACTGGAAAGCATCTCATCTCAATCTCACTCTTTAATAAAACCATTTGTTGTACGTCTTATAACGTTTTAAGAAAATTTCTAATTGGTTTTATTTCTCATCTCTTTTCCCCTAAATATTCCTCATTTGATATGAGGAATAATCTATAAAGCTAACAGCGCAATATACAGTCCACTCATCATTGTTGGGCCATTTCGTTGAAGTTGTGTTTTACTTACTGTTCTCCTCTTACTTACCTTCAGCGGAATCGCAGAAGCCTACATACTTACTCATAAACGCATAACCAAAGAGCTACATTTATTCATATCGCTTAGTCATAATTTACCCTGTTTATTTAGCTCCTATATCAAGAAGACTAGAACAGTCTATGTAGCAGCGGGCACATGTAAATACGGGAATGAAAAAGCTGGGAGCTAGTTGTGAATTGGACGCGATTTTAAGCCGTAAGTGTAAGTAAAGATGTAAAGAGAAAGCCAACTGAAGTGAAGTCTTGTGTGAATAACTGAAGTGAAAACGTCAATAAAGCGTTGTAAAATCGTAATCTAAAACGGATCCTGTTTTATTTGGTACAATTCGTATCGGGGAATAAAGCAGCGGCTACACGGGATTAAGTTAAACCCTAATTCCGTAACAATATGTAATATATTTTGTTGAATTTCGGAGGGGGCGGGGAATCTCCAGTATGCTCTATTTTCGTTGTGTCTCCGACCCTCCAACCCTATGTACACATTTGGGGCCTAAGGACCCGAATGTTACAAATTAATGGAAATACCAGTGGAAATATGCATAACGAAGCTTTGGTCTTATTGGAAAGCAAGTGTTAAATTAGAAGACAACATATCGATACCAAGCAAACAAGTTTGGAAATAGTGCAATGCAGAGTTATGATTTCACAACATCTTTCGATGCAGTCCACACGGAGTTATGAAAAATGCACTCCGTTCAATAAATTTTAGAAGCACTCGCTTAAAGATCCCTACAAACACAAGCCAATTTGTTGATCCCTGCAGTAGATGTCACAGTCTTTTTTTCTAAGTATAAAAAAGAGTGTCTAAAATTTTAAGAATTTGTTTAATAAATAAATAAATGCAAATTAATGTTTCAACATTGCGGTAATTAACGAGACGGAAATTAGTTTTGGAGTGAAGTTGGAGGTAATTTCGAAATCTGAGCTGGAGCGGGAGGACAATATGTATAAAAACCCTTTGGATGACCAACCAAAAAAATTGCGGTGGCATAAAATGCAGAGCAGAGGAAGTAAACTCAGTTCCGATTAAATTAATGGAGAGTTTTTATAATTTGTGTTAATGTAATAAAGTTCTTCTTGTATTACTTCTTCTTCCTTATTTGCCAATCCGTATTCGGACGTTAACGATCATAAATTAAAATTTATTTTTATATTATTATACAATTAAATGACATGTTTTTTTTTTCAATTATAAAAAGGCTTCGTCTCTGGTGGCATTCAAAAGACTTCGTTCTTCTTGCAGACCCGTCCATTCTTTAATGTTATTTATCCATGTTGTTTCTTTCCTTCCTCTGGGTCTTTTTCCTTCGATATTAGTTTGAATAATGGTTTGGAGAAGCTTATATTTTTCATTTCTCATTAAATGACCCAAATAGGATGTTTTTCTGGTCTTTATCGTACGTGTAACTTGAAGTTCGGCATTCATGCGTCTAAGCACCTCTTAATTTTTGTTGGTAAGCTTACATCGCGACAGGAAAGCGTTTTTTTGTATTTAAAATATTAATTTCGTGCCATTTCAATTTTGCACTTTATTTCTTTCGACATATCCCACTGATCGTTAATCTGGACTCCCAGGTATTTAAATGTTTTTACTCTTTCTATTTCGGTATTATTTACTAACATAGGTGCATTTGTTTCCACATTCTTTCTGCTTACAATCATACATTTGGTATTTTTTATGATAATGCGTAATCAATATAGTCAGACTAGCAAAGTTTCTTGAAACCAATTTAGTTAAAGTTTCTTTTCAAGATTCCTTAGTATCCACACACGTTAACGTGAAATATAAGATTTTTGCGTGTCCTCTTTATTTTACTATTCGCGTTTGTTGTGTTTCTCATACCAATAAAAACAAAACAAACATAAATAAACTAAAAAACAACACAAAATAATTAACGATAATAATTAAATTAATATTAATAGTTAAATTTTTGCTATTTCATTAATAACATGTTTTTATTAAATCCTTCTATGCTTGTTTTGTTGTTACCGTTTCCTTAAGAAAATAAAAATGAAAGAAAATGGAAGAACAAATCTTGCAACGAATAACAAGAAGAGGCAACACAGAAAACCATGCACATAGGTTTCACTACGTCATACCTCTCGCCTATAAACTTGACGTCGCCATGTTGAAATCGTGCTAGTCTGACCATCAACCTTGTTTTCGTGAGTGCATCCAATAATCTTTGTAGCCCTGCAAAACTACTTGCTAATAATATGTAGGTGCGTTCGTTTACTCAACAATTTGTACAAATTTGTACAAGTCCAGTAACTTCTTGTAATCGACTAAGGTCTATTGCATTGTACTGTAGAGTAAACGGCTTCCGATTGGCTGACACGCCGACTTTGACATTTGTTTCAGCTTATTTGACGTTTCTGCCATTTTTCCGTTCCCCTACATTTTTGAAAAATGTGTGTGTTGATTGCTCTTTTGATACTTGTATCATTAAAAAAGTACTGGAACGAAGCTATTGTTGGCTTCTATTAGATATGGTCTGTTCCAGTACTGCAAGAATCTACTAAATTTTACTATTATTTTCGATAACATAAAGGAAAAAATCATGGTTTAATTAAAAAGGTTAACTAAAGCTATCTGTCAGTTTAAATTTTTTCATTCGAGTGTTCCTAAAACTTCAAAATTATATACACAATTTGTGTATGTGTGTGCTGTTTGAAAAATATGTCAAACAATTTTAAAAGCAATTGAATTCAATGATTTTTAAAATTGTTCTTAGAACATTTGTGTGGAAGATATTCTTCAGCTTTGCATTGAAACAATCATTTCATCATATCCACAATTCGATTATGTAGAGAAACTTTGACACTTCATTAATTTTTCGCGTTCTTTATGAAATGCTCAAAAATGTACTGTAAATAACCCCACTTGTTGCTTTTATGTTTAGTAATTTTGACGTTTTAGGAATTCAGGAAAAACCAGGGTTCTATAATTTGTTTTCATCTAGATCTACCTCTTTACTTATACCATGGAAAAAATTTTATCGTAGTAAAAAATAGTAGCTTCTTGCAGGTTCTGAAACAGAGCATTTGAGTATTTCGACAAGGGCCGGTGCCTTTTTGTCTTTCATAGATTTTATTATTATAGATGCTAATTCTTCCTCATTGATTAGTCTTTCTGGAAAACCGATTTGGTGAGTATTGTTTAGGAGCTGAGTTCGACTTTCGTCTGTGAATAAAGTTCTGATATATGTTTCCCATAGTTTTTTCTTATCTTGACGTTCGTATTGGGCTACGTTATTATCATCGCAAATAAATGTGGACATTCTTTTTGTATTACACAAATAATAAATACATTTTATTTATTTTGAGAAATCAATGTCTTGCGTTTTTATAGCATCTTTAGACTGCATCTAAATTCAATACAAAACACTACATCAACAGCCGTGATTTGGATCGAAGTGCATCCTAGCTGCGTGCAAGTGTACAGTACATGTGCCGTTGGACTACATCTTTTCCTATGAGTTCACATATGAATTTTACAAGAGAGCGTGCAGCTAGCTTGCACTCCATTTTGCTTCTACAGCACACAGCTAGGATGCACTCCATTTCCGATACAAATCACGGCTTTTAATGTAGTGATTTGGTTTGAATTTAAAGGTATTCTTCGGATTGTGGTTTTAATCAGTCTAAAGATGCAATACAAATGCAAGCCATAGCGAAATATTCCAGAATAAAATGCATTTATTATTTGTGCAAAACAAGAATACAAAAGCTTCATTATATAAACACAAATTAAAAAAATCGATTAAATTCAATCACAATTGAGCATACTTCCTACGTTCTCCATTTAATCCAAGCGAATCTGATTTTGCTTCATCATCCAGAAGGTTTGTTATGTTGCCTTCCCATCACTAGTTCAACTAGTTCTACATGGACTCCAACTCCACTCCATTACAAATTTCCGTCCCGTGTATTACCGCAAACCTGTTCGCAACTTAAGTTTTTAATTCTTTATTTTATAAAAAATTCTTAGAAATTTATACACACTTTTTTGATTTTGGAAAAAGTTATTTCTCCAAAGGTGGGTAGGGGTTAACAAACTGGCTTGTTTTGTAGGGATCATTATGCATGTGCAGATAAAATGTATGAGTGCATTTTTCATTGCTCCGTGTGGACTGTATCGAAGGATGTTGTGAAATCATAACACCACATGCACAACTTCCATTTTTATCACTTATAAACAGTGAGAAAATTAGTTTCGGTAAAGTTTCTTTTCAAGTTTCGTTAGTGTTCACACACGTAACGTTAAATTTCAGATTTTGGCATGTTCTCTTTATTTCACCATTCGTGTTTATTGTGTTTCCCATTTGAAACTAAAAAACAACACAAAATAAACAAAAAAAGAGCAAACAATTTTTCATTAATCAATTTTTTTTTTAAATTTAAAAGTTATTTTCTACTTTTTCGTCTATTCATGCTTGTTTTGTCGTTAATCGTTTGCTTGAGAAAATAAAATGAAAGAAACCGGAATAAAAAACCAGCAACGAATAACAAGAAGAGACAACACAACAAACACAGAAAACCATGAACATGGCTTTCACTACTTCATACTCCTCGCCTATAAACCTGGCGTCGCCATGTTGAAATCTTGCTAGTCTGACCATCGACAGGCACTTACCCGGCGTTTACACAAGACAGTCTTCAAATACAACTCTGATTTACTAACACATACACACTTTTGTCGGCTGTCTTCCAGCTGTCCATCATTTTTCACAGACAGTCGGGTTAACAAATTTTTGACATTTTTGTGAAAAAGAAGTGAATGATAATTCAAATGTGCTGAACACAAAAGAATATGTACAAAAACAAAGTATGTGAACGGAAAACGAAAAGAAATCGATGATTTTAATTCATAATTTTACAACTGTTTTTGCTGTTGTCTGGACGTACGTCACACAGGCAAGTTTTGGGTTTTTGACAATCAATACATGAACTCAACTGTCCTGTCATTTGTAAACGCAGGGTAAGAATGAATATAGAGTAATGTTAATATCTTGGTGTCATTGGGATATTTATTGTGGAAAAAGTCAATTCAGAAAAAGGTAATAATCCACATTAATTTTACCTGTATGAACAAAGCATTAAAGTCAGTGTTTTGCAGTCGAAGGAAAATTACCGTAGTCAATTAAATTCTAGTGTTGGGTAATCTCGTTCGTTGAGCGGATCGATCTTTTTCATTCCGTTCACCAAAAAGATTCGGATCCTCCACCTCGTTCTTTGGCTCTTTTTCGTTCAATAAAACATTTCAATCTATTATTTTTATGTGGCTATCGTTCGTTCTCTGCATCAATAGTCGTTTTATCAGTATTAAAGATAGACAAAAAGTATTCTTATATCCTATTTCCATTCAATTTTTTTTATATATAAATTAAAAACACTACACTCAACACGCAAGATATTTGTTTTGTTAATTCATCAACGCGTAGTGATGTTAACAAGAAAGAAACTAAATGTTTTCATCGTAATAGGGAGATAGAGCGAAAGTTAAGACTCGTTCCACTTAATAAACTAGAAAAACAAGAGTTATAAGAACGAGTGAAGCAAAAAGAACGAGAGGAGCCAACTGAATAGATGAGATGAATAACATAATATAAAAGAACGGTGTAAAAGAATGTGTCCAATATGGCTCCGTTCGTTCTTTTGAAAAAGTTCGTTCATGAACGACACAACTCTGCAACCCAATGCATTTGTGTTGCTTGTTTAAGGAGGTACTTTTTGTTTCTGCTGAAGCAGAATGGCATAGTGATCTAAATGAACTATATAAACGAATGAGCTGGATACGGATCCGTTCGTTCTTTTCACGGAGTCGTTCATATCAGCCGGGTCGTTCACGAACGACACAACTCTACTTTAGACTGATTAAAAACACAATCCGAAGAATACATATAAATTCAATCGAAAGCACAACATCAAAGCCCTGTAGTGCAATTCTCTAACTCATTTTTGGAGTTACCGACAATTGTCGGTAAAATTAAAATGCTTATAATTTCGGTAATTACCGATGTTTTTCGGTAAGTTAGCGACGAATAAAAAGTAATCGTAAAGTTCTACCGATAGTAAGAGTGTTGTCAACTTTTATTTGAACTTTTCATTCATAATTTTGCGTTTTAATTTTATCGATTTTTGTCGGTAACTCAAAAAATGTGTTAGAGAATCGCACTACTGATTTGGATCGAAGCAAAATGGAGTGGATCCAACCTGCGGGCTCTCTTGTAGAATTCATAGGAAAAGATGTACTCCAACAGCACATGTACTGTACACTTATACTAATTAAACCGCATCCACGGATGCAAACTTTTTGTTAGGATTGCACGAAAAAGTTTGAAAATATTAAGCTGGGTGCACATTGTCAGTTTTGAATGACAGCTTTGTTGTTGCTTGCTAGTGTGGCCGTTCATTTTTGTTTTGTGGTTGCTCGACGGTTTGACAGTCATCGATAATTGTGAAATATCGACATTCAAAACTGACAATGTGTACCCAGCTTTACGATATCAAGCCAAACAGACAGTTATTTTTAAGTCTGCTCAAATCTGATTGGTTGATTTAAATTTGCTGCCAAATTTTCCTTGGTTTTGTTCAATGCATCACCAGCAAAAAGTTTGCATCCGCGGATGCTGTTGAATCACTACAAGTGTACAGTACAAGTGCCGTTGGAGTACATCTTTTTCTATGATTTCACTCATGAATTTTACAAGAGAACGCGCAGCTAGGATGCACTTCATTTCCGATCCAAATCACAGCTTTTGATGTAGTGTTTTGGATTGAATTTAAAGGCACTCTTCGGATTGCATTTTTAGTCAGTCTAAAGATGCAATAAAAATGCAAGCCATTGCGAAATATTCCAGAATAAATAAAATGCATTTATTATTTATGTAAAACAAGAATACAAAGAACTTTATTATATAAACACAAATTTAAAAAAGTTTCTATATAATTCAATCACATTTGAGTTTACTTTCTCCGTTCTCCAATTAATCCAAGCTCATCTGATTTTGCTTCATCATCCTAAAGGTTTTTTATGTTGCCTTCCCATCACTAGTTCAGCTTTCGACATGGACTCCAACTGCACTCCATTGAAAATTTCCGCAAAAAATACCGCAAAAATGTTCGCAACATAAGTTTTTATTTCTTTATTTTATAAAAAATTCTTAGAAATGTATTCACTCCCTCTTATTTTATGATTTCGCCAGCGGCGGGTAGGGCAACTGTTTTTTTTTGTGGGGATCTCTAAAGCAACTGCTTATAAATTGTATAAAACGGAGTGCATTTTTCATAACTCCGTGTGGACTGCATCGAAGGATGTTGTGAAATCATAACTCCACATGCACAACTTCCAAAATTTTGTTGCTGGGATATTGAACAGGTGTAGTGTCACATCAGCTTTTCGATTATGAAGTGTCAAATCCCTTTGTAACAAATAATTTTTGTTGTAATTTCCCCAACAACGTAAAGAAAATTTTGACATAACATATTCAAAATTTGATTTAATAACAGGAAAAATCCTAAAGAAACTGACAGAAAGGCTATTCGTAAACTCATGTATATAATAATTGTTTGCTTTAATCTTATGTATGTATGTACCACTGCAATGGAAAGTAGCAGTGATAATTGTTGTTGAAAAACCTAGTAAACCGCGAAATGATCTAAAATCATACCGCCCAATATCACTGCCCCCAGTATTATCAAAAATATTTGAAAAGCTTCCTGTAAAACGCTCAAAGAATATATGTTTCAGAAGAAATTTGATTCCATCTCACCAATTTGGTTTCAGAGAAGAACGTACTACAATACAAAAAGGTCATCGAATTGTTAATATAGCCGAAAGAGCAACAGACAAAAAAGAAGTATGCTCTGCAGTCTTTTTGGACGTAAGTCAAGCTTTTGACAAGATGTGGCACGAAAGCCTTCTCTACAAATTACTAGAGTTGTGTCGTTCATGAACGAACCGGCTCAAAGGAACGACTCCGTGAAAAGAACTAACGGATCCGTATACAGCTCATTCGTTTATATCGTTCATTTAGATCGCTAATGACCAAGACATTGCTGCTTACAAAACAAAACCACCACCATTAGCTTTGCACACACACAAGCAAGAAAGAAAAACAAATGCATATGGTTGCAGAGTTGTGTCGTTCTTTTACATCGTACGTTTAAATTTTGAGCTGAATCATCTCGTTCAGTTGGCTCATCTCGTTCTTTTTTGCTTATCTCGTTCTTTTTACTGTTCTCGTTCTAAAGCGCTTGTTTTTTCTCGTTTTTAAGCTGAACGTGTGTTAATTTTCGCTCTATCCATCCCTTACGATGAAAACATTTAGGTAGATTTAAATGGAAAAAATCTAAAGAACCCTTGTTTTTCCTGAATTCCTAAAACATCAAAATTAGTAAACACAAAAGCAACAAGTGGGTTTGTTTACAATACCAATGTTGAGCATTTTATAAAAAACACGAAAAATGAATGAAGGGCCAAGATTTCTCCACATAATCGAGTTGTGGATATGATAAAATGTTTGTTTCAATGAAAAGCTGACATATTTCTTCCATACAAATGTTCTAAAAACTATTTAAAAAACCATTGAATTCGATTGTTTTTAAAATTGTTTGGCATATTATTCAAACAACACACACATACAAAGATTTTGTATATTGTGTTGAAGTTTTAGGAACAGTCGAAAGAAAAAATTAAATTGACAGGAAGCTTTAGCTAACTTTTCTCATGATTTGGTTTTTTTTCTTGTTAACATCATTACGCGTTGGTGAATTAAAAAATAAATATCTTATGTGTCAATTGTAGTGTTATTTTTTTAATTTATAGGTGTAAATTAAAAATATATTGAAATTATATTCAAATAAAAATTAGTTTTTTTATATTGAATGGAAAGAAACATTTGTGGCTTATTTTTAAGACTGATAAAACGACTATTGAATATTGATGCAGATAACTAACGATATTCACAAAGAATGATAGACTGAAATGTTTTTTGAACGAAAAAGGGCCAAAGAATGAAGTGAAAGATCCGGATCTTTTTGGTGAACGGAATGAAACAGATCGATCCACTCAAAGAACGAGATTGCCTAACACTAGTCTAAAGATGCCTTTGCAAAATATCCCAGAAAAAATAAAATGCATTTATTTTTTGTGTTAAACAAGAATACACACAACTTTATTATATAAACACAAATTAAAAAAGTTTCCATTAAATTCAATCGAAATTGAGCTTACTTCCTCCAGTCTCCATTTAATCCAAGCGCATCTAATTTTGCTTCATCATAAAGGTTTTTTATATTTCCTTCCCATAACTGGTACAGCTTTCGACATGGACTCCAACTCCAATCCATTAAAATTTTCCGTCTCCTGAAATACCGCAAAAATGTTCGCAACTTAAGTTTTTATTTCTTTATTTTATAACAAATTCTTAGAATTGTATACACTTAACCAACTATTTTTTTTAGTTATCTCTCAGTGCCAAACATATAACTATGCCGGCCAAATGCTGTGAAGTATGGCGAAGTCCCAATAGCGGTATGGACTGTCGAGCGTTGTGCACACGCTATCTGGCTTAATTTTTCATCCCAATCTTTCTGGTCTGATCGCACATAGGCTTTGATTGCGGAAATTACAGAGCGATTAACTCTCTCAGATGCATTCGCCACAGGCACATGTACCCTGTACACAGGAAACCCTGTAGCTTTCTAAAAGTTCGTTGATTTTTTTGCTCGAAACTGAGTTCCGTTATCGGAGATAATACTTTCAGGAACTCCAAAGGTGTGGAATAAGCCATCTAGGTATTTAATAACAGCGTCAGCTGTGAATTTCTTTCCTGGATGTAGAAAACAGAACTTAGAAAAATGATCTAGGACAATGAATATGCCGATGCTGCCTGTTCTACATCTTGTATAAGGTCCTAGAAAGTTGACATATAGCCGCTGGAAGAATCTATTAGTTATGCCTGTGTCTCCTAAAGTTGGTCTCATGGTGACGTTCAGATGCTTTGTACTATTGCACACCTCGCAAGAGTTAATGTAATTTTTAACATCAGAAACGTGATTTGGCCAGAAATAGTAGTTGTCCGTTTATATATAACCGGATTTAACAAACCCACTGGGTTTCAAATGTCAATTCCATTGCTTGTATTTCAAATAAATATTCATAAAGAAGGATAAGCCTGCAAATGGCTATAATATAAACGTGGCCAAACGTAGTATATACTCTAATGGTTTGCCAATGCCACAGTGGGACGACCACGGATCATCGTGGTGCTTTTGCAATACTTCGGGAACCATGCATTTGAAATCCAAAGCTTCCATGCCATATCATCAATTACCTGATCACCAACCGTATGATCCGTCCGTCTATAGAAATAACCATCTATAATTTTCAGATCAGGGGTAAAATTGATGTTGTTTTCAACCCTTTTCAACAGATCTTTATATTCAGATGAGGAAAAATTATCAGATTTCAGGTCCACGAAAACACCGGACAGAGTTGCTCTACTCTACATTTTATACAACTCCAACTGAATTTACTTCATTATCCAAAAGGTTTTTTATGTTGCCTTCCCATCACCAGTACAGCTTTCGACATGGACTCCAACTCCACTCCATTAAGAATTTCCGTTTCGTGAATTAACGCAAAAATGTTCGTGTTAAGCATATATGCTCCAAAATTGTGGAATACCCAGCAAAAAGTTTGCATCCGCGGATGCAGTTTAATCAGTACAAGTGTACAGTACATTTGCAGTTGGAGTACATCTTTTCCTATGAATTCACTTATTAATTTTACAAGAGAGCTAGGATGCACTCCATTTTGCTTCAACAGCACACAGCTGGGATGCAGTCCATTTTTGATCCAAATCACTGCATTAGATGCAGGGTTTTGGATTCCATTTATATGCAGCCTAAGCTATAAAAATGCAAACCATTGCAAAATATCCCAGAATAAGTAATATGTATTTATTATTTGTTTTAAACAATAATATTAAGAACTTTATTACATAAACATAAATTATAAAATTCTTCTTTAAATTTAATCGTGACCGAGTTTACTACCTCTGCTCTGCATTTTATACCATCGCAATTGATTTTGTTTCATCATCCAAAGGGTTCTTTATACATATTGTGGGAGTACTAGCTCAGATTTCGAAATTTACTCCAACTCCACTCCAAAACTAATTTCCGTCTCATGAATTACCACAATGTTCGCAACTTTCGTTTGTATTTCTAATTCTTAGAATTTTAGACACTCTTTTTTATATTTGGAAAAAAACTGCGACGTCTTTTGTAGGGACCAACAAATTGTCTCGCGCCTTTGGGATCTTTAAGCGAGTGCTTCTAAAATCTTTCGCATGGAGTAAATTTTTCATAACTCCGTGTGGACTGCATTCAAAGATGATGTGAAATCATAACTCTGCATTGCACCACTACCAAACTTTTCGCTGGGTTGATTTTTTAACTAATTCTTAGAATTTTAGACACTCTATTTTGTATTTGAAAAAAAAAAGACTGCGACATTTTGTATAGGGATCAACAAATTGGCTTGCTTGCATTGCACTACTTCCAAACTTTTTTGCTGGCACTTCTTCCCTTCACGATACACAATGTGGCTTTTGTAAAAATAGAAGTTCGGCGTCTCTCCTGCTTGGTTTAACGGACCGAGTACGGGCAATTTCGGAGGTACGAAACTCTCTGACTTAGTTGCTCTTGATCTGGAGAAAGCTTTTGATCGTATCGATCATGCGTTATTGCTATCAAGCTCAGTGATTTGTATGGTTTCTCTAACAGTGCTTGTAAGCTCCTTATGTCTTACCTAATGGATAGAAAGCAAGTCGTATGCGCTGGTGGGAGGTATAGCGGTATTTTTAGAGTTGAAAGTGGTGTCCTCCAAGGATCGGTTTTGGGTCCGCTTTTGTTTATAGTGTACATTATTGATATATTTCCCAAGCTTCAGAGTTGTTGCGTGCCGTTTGCGTATGTTATTGACGTAATTACGCTTGCGATTAGTACAGTAGTTCGCTATGTTTACGGTGTTAACAGGCGTGTTCACAGCACGTCTTATGTCGTTAAATTTCTAGGAGTCTCTTTCCCCAGTTATATCAGACTTCGATTACTTTTGTTTTTTTTATAAGATGATTTGCGACCAATGTCCTAAAATGTTAATGTCTCTGTTCAATTTCTCCTCATCTAATAGAAGAAATCAATTGAATATCTCTAGTGCTGCTTACCTAATGGATAGATCATTCCAAAAAAGAGTAGCGCGTCTTTATAATGTTTTTGCCAACAATTTAAAGGTATTTAATATATCACCGGCAACTTTCTCAAGACATCTTATGCATCACTTAGAGTGATTAGATTTTCCATCGTTTGATGAACATCAGATTGGAATTTTTTTCCTTTTGTTTTAAATGATCTCATTTTTAAGTTGTGACTACTTAGTATCAAAAAAAACTTCTGTAGAAAAGTATTTCTAAAATAAGGAATGCTTTGAATTTGTTTTTGAGTGTCAGGATAAAGTTTTTTGAAAGGATAGAAAATTTTGATTCATTCATTCGATTTCCGTAAAATATTTTTGTAATTGGAAGAAAATGTATAAAATTTTGCTGGGAAAAGAAGCAAATTGGTTCCAATTGGATAAATCGCTATTCATTATTGACTCGAATATGGAATTTTGTGTAGTTTGCTGAATATTATATATGGACCATATTAAGAATTGTTAGTTGCCCAATCGGTCGTCCAACCATACAATTCTTTCTAACGCTAATTTTTATTGAGCAAAACTTCCGAATTCATCTTATCAATTGCGTATTACCATCATTGGATCTTAATTGAGAATTTATCGCCATTCGAATAAAGGATCAGCTTCTAATGCCCGTAATTTCTAGCCCTAGGAACCCGGGTAGGTAGCTACCTATTAGTTATCTTTGCCTACGCGATTGGTAATTTCTCCGTTTTGAAACATGTGGTAACATTGGTGATCTTCATTCATTTCGTAAAAACATTGCCACATATAAGTGTTTTACAATTTTTAACACATTGGCAACGATAAACCAGGCAAAATCCTTGGTGTAAGCAACACGGACGTTTTTGACCCGGTAACGTTACCTATGAATTGAAATTATGAAATTTTGCTTACACGGGGGATATCTATGAAATCATAGATAACTTCGCGTAGAAATTACGGGCATAAATTCACAACTCTAAAGCAATACATTGGTCAATTTAGAAGTGAATTCAATCTTTAGTGGCAAAACTTTAATATATGGCATCTGAAGTATAAACTCGCGGATTTAAAAAATTACTACAGACAATTATATGTGCAAAGGATCATATCTCATGGATCAAATCTCAATACTGAATTTATTTATTTTAATTACGCAGTACTTATTGTTATAATTCGCCATTCTACACACATATATATGAGGAAAAGTCAAAATTTTTTAGTTTCCATGAAGCCAAGGTTTGCACTATTATAATACGCGAACTATTGTAGTTTGCCAGTAACTATGACTATTGCTGGATTAATTTAGATGTTTTTGTACAAAGCTCAAAAATTTAGCAAAAAAATTTAATTTACAGTTACGACCGCGTAAAGGAATAACCATAGGTAAAAACACGTTGAATCTAAACAGGTTTTTTACATTGCTATTCGATTTCTGATTAAACCATTCAAATGACGGACATCTGTCCAAAGTAAAAGTAGGACAATACAAAATTAAGATTACACCTCTAATGTATCACTTTCCAAAATTCCCACTGGATCCACCTTTTATGGATGCTGACATTTTGAAGCCGGATTTCAGGTGTTTTTTGTATTTTTTATGTAACTGGGACGCGCATTCGGATATTTCGAAAAACCAATTATATGATTAAAGAACTCGCGATTTCGCATAATCTGATATGTATATTGAGTATGTAGCCCACACAGCAGCAGAGTAATCTACTGCCAAAGGCCAAAATTAAGTGCGATATTTTTTCTAAAAAACCTATTTTTTGGGTACAGTATTTACAATATCGTTTTGAGTGTGCTGGTACCCCCGCGATATTTTAGTTTTTCGACGATCCGGATCATATGAATCAAAGATCGTAAAAATCCATCTACTAGAACGGCGGAAATGGCTACTGCAAAAATTGAAAAAATTGCGAAAAATGTTTTTCAAAATATCGCTGACTAATTCGCGTTTTATGTGGATCGTTTCCATTTCAATGAAGAAAGTGAATCATCACTCGCGTTTGTGCGAAAACAGCGGTTTGAAAAATTTAGTGGCATGGGAGCTGTATCCGATTTATCCAAAAAATACTGTGTGATGCTACATCCACGGTTCTTGATGGATTTTATTGAAACATGTTTAGATCGATGTATTTTTTCACGGTTGATAGTGAAATCGGATGCGCATAAAAAGTGTATGCACTTTGTGCAAAATATAAGCGTTATACAGTTTATTGCACACTAAACTGCAGACGATGCTACATCTTAGCGGCCAAAGTAAATCCTGACAAATGTGTACAAATTAAAAGAGAAGAATTCGCTGTATTGGTAAACCGCATGCGCATCAAGTGATTTTGAGGATTTCGCGATTTACACGCATTTCAAAATGAACATTACCCGATACAATTTTATTTCAAGATTATACCCCATTTAAAGGAACCCAACATTTATTTGAAAGATATCCATATCTTCTGCTAGATGTTAGCGTGTTTTCGAGAAGTGATTAGAATAAAAAATGTGATTTATTGCGTGAAATTTAACTAAAATAGAAGAAAAACTCCGACCTATTTTTCTTACATTTTGTTCAACTAACTCACAAAATAAATTTTAATAAATATTTTCTCTTACAAAAATTTTATAAATGTCCTCAATATATTTATTGTTTTTTGCTATAATATGCAAACCGCTAAACGGATTTGTATAGTTTTGGTTTCATTTGAATCTTCGCGATGTTTAGATTACGTACATATTTTTTATATATTTTTCAGATGCATAAACAGCTGAATTTTTTTAGAACAAGTTGTAAACTACCAATTGTTTTGAATGCTTTCCTAATTTCCGCGAAAATTTACAACTTCTTCACTAAAGTTATGGGACCTCAGTAAACATATAGTATGTAGGGAGCCCCTAATTAAGAGAGTTTCTCAATATAATGATTAGAGTCTTTTAAAGATTTTTTTCTTTTTATCAGAATTGAAACCGCCATAACTTTTGCGCGCAACAACCAAAATTAGTATCTCGAACAGATTTAAGAATGGGATTTTTTTCCCAATCTATGTACCAAAAATCTTTCATGTAGCTTAAAAAAAAAAAATTTTAATTTTTTTTTTATGGAAAACTGAAAAATTTTGTCTTTTCTTCATATACTAATTTAATTATCCTCATTTTATTGAGACAGCTAATCCACCAGCGCTTGTCGATGCATCCTCATATTCATAATATAATGTAAGTACTATATTCAATTTTCCTGTATATCATATGTATCTCCATCAGTATTATTATTTTTAACACCATTAACCGCGATTTGTTTAACATTATTAATCGAGGCTGCCAAAAAGCTTTTTCAACATTGTCATAAACAGTTAATTTGTATAGTTCACTATAATTTTAAACTCGTTACCATCGAAAATATCAAATTAAAACTTAATTTCATAATATTGAGAATTAGTCTATTCATGATGGTCATTTGTTCAATGTAAATTTTGAAATAGTTCCACGAAATTGAAGACATGCACCTTCAGAATGTTTAATGGGGTGACAGAGTTATAGTCGGAAAGGTTGGGCGGGTAATCCGACGAATCTTGAACATATTTTTTTTTTAATTTAATTCTTTATTTGCAATCTATTTAAATACAAAATAATAAGCAAATTCGTTAATACATAAAATAATGACATAATTGTTAAAATCCATTGATGTTAACAAATATACAAATTTTAATTTATTTACAGTGGTATTGATTGTATAACTACATAGTTATTTTTATCTTATAAACGGAAGATCTAATATGTGATTTCTTTTTAATCTAATAACTTCGTTACTATCATCTAACAGTGATATGACAAGAGCATTTGAATGATTGCTTAATCTATTGAGGTAGTTGTTGCTGTGCCTTCTTATTTCATCCTTTACTTTACTGACGCCAAGATCATTGTGAATACAATTGCTGTTCACAAACCAAGGAGCATTTGATAATAATCGTAGGGTTTTTGACTGATATCTTTGGAGAATTTCAATGTTCGAGTTGCTCGCAGTTCCCCATAATTCTATACCGTATGACCATACAGGTTTTAAAATTGTTTTGTAAAGTCTGACCTTATTCTCCCAACTTAGCTGTGATTTTGGACCCATTAACCAGTACATCTTCTTTGTTTTAACATCGACTTCTTTTCGTTTCTTTTGAATATGTTCTTTCCAGGTGAGGCGGCAATCGATTCGGAATCCGAGGTATTTCACACATTTCGAAGTAGGAATTGCAATTCCATTTAGAGTAAGAGGTGGGCAACTCTCTTTTCTGAGGGTATATGTAACATGCGTAGATTTGTCAGGATTCACTTCTATGTTCCATTTGTTGAACCACAACTGAAGCTGATTAAGTTGTCTTTGGACTATATTGGAAGCTTCTGCAGGATTGGAGTTACTTGCCAAAATAGCTGTATCGTCAGCATACGTAGCAATGGTAACATCAGAGTTCACTGGCATGTCAGCAGTGTATATCGTATATAGAACAGGTCCCATTACGCTCCCTTGAGGTACACCAGATTGTATATATCCAATCTCAGAATCATCACCATTTACAGACACGTAAAAACTTCGTTCATTAAGGTATGATTTAAACAATAAGTAAAATGGTGTGGGCAACAATTTTTTTAGCTTGAAGAGTAATCCGACATGCCAGACTCGATCAAACGCCTGCTTGATATCCAAAAATGCAGAACAACAATACATTTTATTCTCTAGTGATTCTCTTATTATTTTCACTGGTGGCATTGTTCTGGTGTTCCATGTCTATGTCTGAAACCGAACTGATGATCAGGAATAATATGAAGTTTTTCAATAATCGGAGTCATACGCTTTTGAAATAATCTTTCAAACACCTTCGACATTATTGGAAGTAAACTTATCGGCCGATATGAACTAAGTAAGTTTTCTGGCTTATTTGGTTTTTGTACCATTATGATTTTGGCATGCTTCCACTGAGAGGGAAAGTGGGACAATCTCACTATTGAATTACATAGTGTTGTTAGAAAGACGATTCCCTTTTTTGGCAATGCTTTTAATAATTTACCATTTATTCTATCATAACCAGCAGACTTTTTGTTGTTCAATTTCTTTATTTCCGTTGCAACTTTATTATAAGTAAATGGTTTTATTGGGAGATACATTTGACAGGGAATATCAAGAAAGTCGCAAATCATTTCTCTATCATCCATGCTACATAATGAAAAAGGTGTAAACGTGTCTTCAAGATATGTTTTATATGATTCGGCTATTTCACTATCCGATTTGCACCATGATCCACTTGAATTCTTTATCGGAATATTTCTTTTCTGGGGTCTTTTTAAATATTTAGTACAATTGTATAAGTTGTATTTATTGTTTTTCAAAGGACTTAGTTCAGAAAGATAGTTCCCTGTAGCTTCATCCTTCATATCCTGCAGTCGTTTCTTTAAATATTGAGCTGCTCTGTTGAAATTCCTTTTATCTTCCGGGTGGCGAGATCTTTGCCATACTTTTCTCAACCGTCTTTTAGATTGAATGAGGTTTCTTATTTCCAATGAAATATGGAAGTTTGAAGAAACTCGTACTTCTTCTTCCTCTGGAGTAGATTGATAAGCAGCTTCGTGAATCAACATCACAAAGTTCTCAACAACATCATCTATTTCATTACCAGATTTAAGCGATATATTAAGATTAATTCTAGCATTAATCCAATCTTGGTAGCTTTCAATATTTGTTTTTGACGAGAAAAGTAGTTTAATTTTTGGTACTGTACATACATGTGGCTTATAATTTAACAATATAGGCGTATGGTCAGAGCTTAAATCATCACAATGGTGAATATCAAGAAAATGCTGTGGTATTCCTGAGCATATAAAAAAGTCCAGTAAATCTGGAATTTTGCCAGGATCTGCGGGCCAATAAGTAGTATTTCCGGTGCAATGTGTCGTAAAGTTATTATTGATAATACACTTATATAGCTGCCTTCCTTTGGGATTACATAATCCCACCATGTATGCTTGGCGTTGAAATCACCACCAACTATAAATTTATTATCGATTTTCTTAAAAAATTGTTCATATGTAACACAATCTAAGTTGTATCTGGGTGGATAGTATACCGAGTATATGGATGTGGAAATGTTATTTTCGAATCTTATCTTCACGCCAGCAGCCTGGAGATAGTTTTCTGAGACGTTATCAAGAACTTCATATTTGATACCCCTTCGTATAAGTATTGCTGAGCCGCCATGAGCTCTATCATCTGGATGGTTAGAAAGGATTGCATCGTATCCATTTATACGTAAGAACGATTTGGAAGTTAGATGTGTTTCACATACCAAAAATATATCTATTTTATATTGTTTTAAAAATAAAGTTATTTCATTTAAATGATTTGTAATGCCATTTGCATTCCATTCCGCAATTATCAAGTCTAATTGCATAATTTGGTCATCAACATAGACATCATATTAATGAGCGTATTTGTTAGCTCAATTTGTTTTTGGAGCATAGCTTCAATTTTTTGTATAATATCATTATCATTTCCTCTCACAACTTGAGAGTAAGATCCATTATTTTGCAAATAGTTTTCATTTGTTTGCCGGCGATTTTCAGTGCTATTTTTAGAGTACTTGGTTGAATGTAAGTTCTAACTTCTCTTGAGTTTCTTTTATGGACAAGGTTTTGATAGAATTGACAGCCTTTGTAACTGGCAGTGTGATTTTGCAGGCAATGAACACATTTTGCTGGAGTGGTGGGTGATTTCTTACAATCCACCGTTGAGTGATCGAGGCCACACTTGACGCACCTGAATGGTTTACGACAGTAAGATTTGGTATGTCCAAACTCCTGGCACCTGAAGCATTGGACAATGTCATCACATTTCTTTGCAGGTTCAATATTTACATTAGCATTTTCAAAGGCTTTAATTTTGTAAATCTCTTTATTGTTTGGATTGGGATCTAGGTCGACAAAGAACATTGGTAAAGGCTGTTTAGTTACACGACTGATGATATTTCTGACATTACGTACTTGGTGACCGTGACTTAATAAGAACGCTTTTATATCAGTAATATTCGTGGTATGGTGAAGATTTTTAACCACAACCCTAAATGCACGCTCAGGTTTCAATTGGAAAGTGTGATAGCTCTTTCCAGTTGATTCTAAATATTTTATTACCTTACGATAATTTTCGACTGTTTTTATTGCCACTCTAACTTGGCCATCTCTTAACGATTTGTAATTGAAGTCAGTAGTAGATACAACTTTTGTTAGATCAGATACCATTTTGGTTATATCCCCAACATCAGGTATAAATATTGGTGGTGGTTTGGGTTGAGCATCACATTTATTGGTTTCTTCTGGTTTATCATCATCATTTACTAGGCTGCCGAATCTGTTGGACGTCTCTGGTTCACTATTATGATGAGTTCGCTTTGGCTTAAAAATGTTTGGCGATCCGCTATTTTTTCTTTTACTTGGCACCTGTTGCCAGTCAGAATCATCATCATCACCATTAGTGCTTTCGGCATTCAAATCAACATCTTTGCCGGCCGCATCGGCCATTGTTGTGTTGTTGTTGTTACAATTCAAAATGTGCAATGCGAAAGTGCATCAATTGTGTACACAACCGATGCACTCACAATGCAATCGACGGTACAGAACCGTGTGTTGTTGTTGTTTAGTCGTTTTCAAGACAAGAGATCAAAAACCAAATGGTTTTGTTTGAAGGAATTGTTTTTGTTATTTACAAAAATTAAAGAAACAAAAAAATATAACTTTGGTTTGCTGACACTCCGCACAATACGTGTTAAAGTCTTCACGGTTAGACAACGACTGATTGAAACTATAAGATTCAAAATTTTAAGATGTATTCATGGCACAATAATACAGGTACAACGGGAAAAACAGCTAATTATCACACTAGTTGTCAAAATGCATTATTGTGAATAAAATCACATACAAAAGGTAAACAAGCAATTCAAAGCAATGCGTTATTTTGAACAATTTTGACGTTTGGTATGATTTGATGTAACACCTTCTTATTCCACCATGGATGTATCCTTCGTACTAGCAATGACCATCGTGAATATTATTAATATACTTTGCTACCAAAAACTTAAATATTATTGTAACTGGTTGAGACTTATTTCTTCTGATAATAACACTCCCCAAGCCCTGAGCACGGTCGGATCCATTGGTTGCGTTGGTCAGGAGAAATAGAGTCTGGTGAGGATAGTTAAATAAATTTAATGGCGCCCAACGTGGGGCACTGTCAGATGGATTAACAAAAATCCTTTAGTTAAAACCGGAATTTTTAAACTCGTAACCACAGCGAGAATATCTATATTTAAAATCATCTGATATTGCCTTATAGTACAGTAGCGATGGTAAACTATTTTGATTTTTTTATGAACGTTTATTATAGGCTATGTACTCTTGGTTCGGAAATTAAGTTCCATACATTACCAAGTCTGTAATGAATGTTGACGCTATAAAGTCAGCAAAGGATAACTTTTGAGATTTTGAAACTTTCTATAATATAATCGAGATTTATACACATGCTACTTTGCCTGGCATTTTTGCAAATAGTGGGAGAAAAATTTTAGTTTAGTATTCGATATTTTGTTCGGAAATTAGCTCGCTGAAACAATGTTTGGCTACTAACCAACAAAACATCGACGACTCCATCAATGCAAAACTAATGATGTTAGTATGAAGGTTCATGTTAACATGCGGGTTAAAACATTTTAAATGTATTTGTCTTCAAGAGTAGTGGACACATAATTATTATAATTTTAAAAGCATTTGACGAAATTTTTAAAGATCGATTATCCTATTATCATATATAACAATAAAAACATAATATTTTTAACTTACAATGCCGTAAACCAGAAGCCGTGAAAATTTAAATTTATTGGAATTAGAAGAACCTGCAAATTGCAGTTCCACGATTGATATGAATCAATC
Source organism: Musca autumnalis (assembly GCF_047663935.1). Lineage (NCBI taxonomy): Eukaryota > Metazoa > Arthropoda > Insecta > Diptera > Muscidae > Musca > Musca autumnalis. The sequence continues at coordinate 66,928,414 of NW_027411866.1, read as the reverse complement.
TAATTCTAGACGAATAACTAGATCTCAGACCCGTTATAGTAACTCAGTTAGATCTGCAATGAACGAAAACCATAATAATACCAACACTGTTGAAAATGGTAACAATCAGGATAGGACAATTGATGAAAATCGGATACAATCAATGATTAATGAGTCAGTTAATAGCCTACGCGAGGATATACTTAGCATATTGTCTGGTGAAATACGGAGTCTTATACAAAATATGAGTAGTATGTCAATTGGTAATCAGCAACAAACACTGAACCAAAGAGCTCCAGAAACACAAAAATAACGAACCGATAGACGAATATTTAGAGGTAATCGCGAGATTAACATGCAGAATGAGGCGTCCTATGACAGACAATGACTTGTGTGAAACCATAATTAGAAACCTAAGGCCGGAGATCAGGCATGACCTTATGCACATGAACATTACGAGCCTTTCACAACTTCGAAAGGAAGTTCGTACACATGAAAAATTTATGCAGGAAGTAAATATTAAGGAATCGAAATTTGGCAAAATCAGAGTAGCTGAACTTAGAGATGTAGATTTCGAAGAAGTAGAGGAAGAAACAAACGTGGACGAAGCATGTGCTAGAAGGGTTTTAAAATGCTGGAACTGGGATAAGGTAGGTCACAGTTTCATGGACTGCATGGAGCCAAGAAGGATATTTTGTTATGGGTGTGGGTTGATTGAAAATTGCAAATCGACTTGTCTTAAATGTTCTTAAAAAAGACCCAGGGAAGCGACAAGTCGGATGTCCGTCGGAAGAAGTTTGGACATCCGGAACAGAGACAAATCAATTAGATCCCACTAAAAATAATATAAATTATATTATACCGATGATACCCTTCCACGAACGAGTAGAAGAGTATAGAAAAACATGGGTGAGAAAATATGTGACACTTTCTAGAAGGAAAATCAGATCAGCCAAAAGAAGAAATGAGTACTTTAAAAGACTTAAGATATATAAAAAGTGCACAATTTCTTCTATAATTAAAATATTATAAACATAACATTTTGCAACTTTTTTGGTGTACTGGAACGCATTTTGGGGAAAAATGTGCAACATGTGTTAAATGTGTAAAAACTTTTTTGTTCTGGAACGAAGCTTGATGAGTTTGGTTTATATTTTGGATCAAGGTACATGGAATAACTGTTCGAAAATGATTTCTATAAAAACATAAAGATATGACATATTCCAATAAGTCGAATCTATTGACTATTTAATGTGCCTTGTTTAAGATAGAAAAAAGGAACAAACAGAAAGACACACGAAGCTTTTTTCACAATAGCTGTGTCTGGTTACCCTAAAATTTGTAACAATTTGTACCAATTGTTGCTGGAAGTCGTCTGTTAACACAAAAAACCAGCAAAAGAGAGCGATTCGAGAGAGACATTTTGACAGTTCTTTCACTGAGAGCTTGCAAATTCTTGCTGGACAAATTTCTTCTAGCAAGCACTTGCAGGCTCTTCTTCTTCCTGAAAACAATCAATCAGCTGTTTTTAGTTTTTTGTTGATTTATGTTTGTGGACATTAAAAACAATTTTATTGTGGAAATAACATAGTCTAATTGTATTGTTTTATGGAGAACAAATTTGTAAAGTGGAAAAATACTTTTTTGTTTCATTTTCTTTTTTATTTTTAATAAAATACAACGTGTTTACTTCCTTTGTTGGCGGACAAATTGTTCTGTTTTGGCAAGTCAGCTGATTGCTTGTTGGTTTTTGCTGGGAAGGTGTCTGTTTACTTTTTACAATTTTCTAGCAAAAGAGAATAAAAACCCCTTACTCTCTGAGAAAGTTCTTGCTGGACAATTCTTGCTGGGAAAGTAACCAGACAGACTTAATGACAATTTCTACACACACGCAACATAAAGATGAATGGAATACAAATATGTAAATGGATCAGTTAAATTGCATTATTCTACTGTCTGTTACTATTTGGAGTATGTATGCTTTTCATCAAGCGAACGATTAAACGCCGGTGAATGATTCTGATCCGAATGATTGAACTGGATAGTGAGCTATGTACTAGATTACTGAACTAGTTCAATTAAAAGAGCTGAACTATTGAACTAGATCTTTCAAATGAACTAGATTGTACAACTCTAGCACTTGCGTTGATTTAGTTCATATAGTTCCTTTCTTGTTTTTGGTTCCTTCAATTTAACGCCAATGTCGATCTTACGTTGTTGCTGTTTATTCGCTGCATTTTATTATTTATTTATTATTATTGCTATTATTATTATTATTATTATTATTATTATTATTATCATTATCATTATTATTTCTGAGTTACTACATTCTCTGCTTTGTTGGAATTTACGCACCGGGTCATTGACCAAAGGTTACGCTCAGTTGGGATGTTTGACATCCTTTATTTATCCTATCGTTTCTCTTATTATTGTTGTGGCTTTTAATATTACTGATTTTTGCATTTCTGTTATCACTTTAGTTTGTAGGTTTAACTCTGTTATGTTGCTTGTTGTTTCTTTAGGTATGGTTCCGAGTGAACTTATTACTATAGGTAGAATTTTGATTTCTTGTAGGTTTTGTGTATTCTTCAGGTATTGTAATAATGGTTGGTATTTTTGCTTCTTTGTGTTTATAGTGTCCACAATGTTATTGTCTAGTGGGACTGCGAAGTCTATTATTTTTGCCCTGCGGGCTTTTTTGTCGATTATTATCATATCTGGTCTATTTGGTATTGTTATTTCGGGAGGGTTATTTACCAGGATAGATCGATCCCAATATATGGTGTAATTTTCAGTATCTATCACTGGTTTTGGATGGTATTTATAATAATATGTGGTACTTTCATTGATTTGCAGTGCTTTAATTATATTTATGTATATTATTTTCCCCATGTTGTCGTGTCTTGTTGTGTAGTGGCTATGTATTAACGCTTTACAGCTGTTTAGAAGGTGTGCTGTTGTTTCCTGGGCTTCTCCGCATCTTCTGCATTTGTCGTTTGTTATGCTGTTGTCATGCAGGATGTATTTTCGATAATTTTTAGTGGGTATTACACCATCTTGTATGGCTATTATAAATCCCTCTGTTTCGGAGAATATGTTGCTGTATTGTAGCCAGTTTGTTGTATTGTCTGTATCTATGTGTGGTTGGTATATTTGGTTAGGGTATTTACCGTGGAGTGGTTTTGATTTCCAACTCTCTATTGTTGATGGTCCACGTGTTATGCTTGCAGGGGTGTTGTTTTTGAGATTTAAAGGTGTAAGATTATCATCCGCGTTAACAATGGCATTATAAAGAGTTGACGTTGCTGCCTTTGCGTGGAAGTAGTTAATAAGGCTTTAAATTTGCTTACTGTGTATGGTTTGGATGTGTAGCAGTCCCCTGCCTCCCAGTTTTCTTGGTATTGTTAACCTTTCCATACAAGCTTTGGGATGGTGGTGCTTGTATTTTGTTAAGGTTTTCCTGACTGTCCTGTCCAGATCAGTTAGGTCCGTAGTGGACCAGGATATACACTCCGGTTCATCTGAATAGAACCAGCCAATATTTGTCAACAAATACCGTTATATCTGACAAAAGGAGAGGAATTGTAAATTATAGTTTTGTTCACATGTAGAGTATATAGCAGCCGATACTTTCAATACCTAACATGTTTCACATATGCGTCATAACGGTACTTTTTACTCGCTTTATGAAAAAATGTCAAAATATTAGCATTTTTAATGGTTCACCAGGATAGAACCACCCTAAGAATTTACACAAAGCCTTTGTTAGATGTGGTAAACTTTAACCAAAAACTATTTATAATTATAAATAAATGCCGTGAGTGTTAATTTCTATCAAATATTGTGCAAAAATTTGTATTTGGGTCTGGAAATTTGATGAAAATCGATGCTTAGAGCTCCAAAAAATATTTGTATGAAGAAATCGGTAGAAACAATTTATAAAGACAAAATTTTATAGTGAATTATGTTATTTTGTTAACAAAAAACAGCGAAGGCTCGCGCAAAACGGAATTTTGTAAATAAAATTCCAACGACATACTCACAGGTAACTGTGTTGATGTTATTTCAACTTAACAGAAATCGATGATTTCTTAGTTGAATCGTGCTGTCAGCTTGCAAATATTTTGTTCTGGTGTTTTTTGGGAAAGCCGAAAAGTGAGCATCATTCTCATTAACATGAGAATATTCGATGCTTAAAGAGTTCAGGTTTTCACTAAAAATTCATCATTTCAAAAACTGAAAAGCCAATTGATAATTCCCTTCGCCGGGATGAAATCATGATATTGGTAGCGATCAGTTAATTTTGCAAGCTGTCAGTGCGTTTTGTAAACATTTTTCTCTGCAAAGAGGAAAGTGATGAAGTTAAGCCAATGGGGGAAACTCCAGACTTAGACAATCATATGATTGAATCTTCAACTAAATAACAAAAAACAGCGAAGGCTCGCGCAAAACGGAATTTTGTAAATAAAATTCCAACGACATACTCACAGGTAACTGTGTTGATGTTATTTCAACTTAACAGAAATCGATGATTTCTTAGTTGAATCGTGCTGTCAGCTTGCAAATATTTTGTTCTGGTGTTTTTTGGGAAAGCCGAAAAGTGAGCATCATTCTCATTAACATGAGAATATTCGATGCTTAAAGAGTTCAGGTTTTCACTAAAAATTCATCATTTCAAAAACTGAAAAGCCAATTGATAATTCCCTTCGCCGGGATGAAATCATGATATTGGTAGCGATCAGTTAATTTTGCAAGCTGTCAGTGCGTTTTGTAAACATTTTTCTCTGCAAAGAGGAAAGTGATGAAGTTAAGCCAATGGGGGAAACTCCAGACTTAGACAATCATAGTGAATTATGTTCAAAATTTTCTATACTACAATAAAATTACAAAAAAGTCACATTTGATAGGTTTAAGAGTCCGAAACAGAGGAAATATGGTAAAGATAACTCAAATTTCTACCTCTACAATCCAAAACTTGATATTTTATCTCAGGAAAGTGAATCCAAATCGATGGGTTCCACCCAGTTTCGTTGGCTGTGGACATCTGAAGGTCCAAAAAATAAAGAAAATTCCACCGCCGAACGCTCCATGTCAACATCAAGGGCTTTGATTTAGAAGATATCGCATGACATGGAAAGCACAGAAACATAGGCGCTCTTTTTTTGTATAATAACGGATCAGAATTATTTTTCGGTACTTATACTATGAGGAAAAGATGTGTAAACATCATAACCATCAAAGTTAAACCCTTTCCTTTCGAAAAAATTAACGTCTGCCTTCCCCTATCGCTAAGCTGTTTCTTCGCATCAAATGTCTTAGAACCTTTTGAAATTCCAAGGACTTGATGGTGACATGGAGCGTTTGGCGGTGGAATTTTCTTTATTTTTTGGACCTGTAAATGTCCACAGCCAACGAAACTGGGTGGAACCCATCGATTTGGATTCACTTTCCTGAGATAAAATATCAAATTTTGGATTGGAAAGGTAGAAATTTGAGTTATCTTTACCATATTTCCTCTGTTTCGGACTCTTAAACCTATCAAATGTGACTTTTTTGCAATTTCATTGTAGTATAGAAAATTTTGAACATAATTCAGTATAAAATTTTGTCTTTATAAATTGTTTCTACCGATTTCTTCATAAAAATATTTTTTGGAGCTCTAAGCATCGATTTTCATTAAATTTCAAGACCCTAATACAAATTTTTGCACAATATTTGATAGCAATTAACACTCACGGCATTTATTTATAATTATAAATAGTTTTTTGTTAAAGTTTACCACATCTAACAAAGGATTTGTGTAAATTCTTAGGGTGGTTCTATCCTGGTGAACCATTAAAAAATGCTAATATTTTGACATTTTTTCATAAAGCGAGTAAAATGTACCATTATGACGCATATGTGAAATATGTTAGGTATTGAAAATATCGGCTACTATATACTCTACATGTCCACAAAATTATAATTTACAATTCCTCTCCTTTCGTCTGATATAACGGCATCTGTAGACAAATGTTGGTTGGTTCTATTCAGATGAACCGGAGTGTAGTACCGAACGTGTAAGTAAGTAGTGGTATGGTATATGTGTTTATTGCTTTTATCAGGTTCTTGGCATTAAGTTTGGTTTTGCAGATTTTGTGTAACCGGTTTGTGAACTCTTTCCTTATTGTGTTTTTGTGGGCGTTGTGATCTATTGTTATATGCTGTTTGATACCTAAGTATTTATAGTGTTCGTTTCTTAAGAGTGGGGTTATTTGTTCTCCTTCAGATGTACTGAAAACATCCCCTGAATTATATTTCCCCTTTGTGATGTTTTGCGTTCTGCATTTCTCGATACCGAACGACATCTTTATGTCTTTTGAGAATGTTTCTACTGTTTGAAGTAATTTAGGTTCGGCTTAGTGCCTGCATATATATTCAGGTCGTCCATGTAGAAACAGTGTGATATTCTGTATGAATCGGACTGTTTAAGTTTATAGCCATATTGGGTTTGGTTAAGGAGTGTAGAGAGTGGGTTCAGTGATATACAGAATAGAAGTGGACTTAGGGAGTCGCCCTGGTATATACCTCTTGATATTTTGATTTCATTTGAGGTGATGTTTTCGTTTCCATTGCGTAGATGGAGTCTAGTTTTCCAACTTTTCATTAGTTGGCGTATACATTCTATTGTAACATGGTTTATTTTGTAGATGGTTAGAGTTTCGAGTAGCCAGGAGTGTGGGACTGAGTCGAAGGCTTTTTGGTAATCTATGAACGCAGCATAGACGTACTTATGATTCCTTATGACTTGTCTCGTTATTGTGCTATCTATTATTAGCTGGTCTTTGCATCCTTTAGTTCCTGTCTGCATCATTTTTGCTCCTCTGCCATTACGTCATGCGATTCACAATGATTGGATATTTGCAGACTGATGCAAGCGGTAAGTATCTTGTATGCGGTATTGAGACATGTGATGGGCCTATATTGGGCAGGTGATTCTGGGTTTTGGATTTTTGGTTTTAGGTATGTTATACCTGTGCACATATTTGCTGGGATGATTTCAGGGTGCGTTATCATGTTGTTAAATATTTGGATGATGTGTGGGTGTAGCGTGGTTAGGTATTTATAGTAGAAGTTGAGTATTTTGTCTGGTCCCGGCTGTTAATGTAGTTTCTGTATAACTTTGTGGAATATTGTTTCCGTGATGGTATGGTTGTCCATTACGGGTTTTGGCGTGGCTTCTTCGATTATGGTGTTTATCCATGTGGGGTGAGGATTATGTTTTTCTTCCTGGCTCCATATTGATTTCCAGAAGCTTTCAATTTCTTCGATATCTGGATTTGATTGGTTGTTAGTTACTGGGGGTTCGTCTAGAGAGTTGTAGAACCGTTTCTGATTTGTTTGGAATTGTTTATTTTGTGTTTTTCTTTGGTAGCTTTTCATGTACGTTCCCAGTCTGTTTGTGTATTTTGCCAGTTTTTGTTTTATGGTATCCCGAATTTGTTCTGTAGAATTGTTTGGTGGTTCGAATTGGGTATGATTTCTGTGTTTTTGTTTTATCTTATTTATTTTATTCTTACATCTTCTTCCTGTCCTTCCGTTTATGTAGCTCGTGATGATGCCTATATCCCGCCGATACTCTTCTATTTTCTTTTGTATTCTTATTTGCCATTGAGGTGTCTGAGGATATTTTCGTTTGGATATTCCATTTTTGGTTCTATTTCTGGTTGTTCTCTGTTCTGGGTGTTGGTATTTAGTTTATCTCTAGTTAGAGTTGCGATGATGTGAGCACTACTGTAGATTAAATCGTTTAGAAGAGAGAGATGGGAGAGTTCTGGATACTCCGATAGAAAGGTTTCGTGCATTTGCTGCCTGTAACCTGTGAGGTTTCCGTCGCGAATGGCTTTAAAGTAAGCCTTTAGGACTGACACGTTCATGTCCTGTGTCCATTTTATTCTGCGTCGCGGCAGCCCTGTGACGGCGGTCGACTGTTCTCGGGAAACAGAGGAAGCGCGTGTTACAGGTGGACTTGAGGAAGTGGTTGTCCATTGTTCATTTGTGTTGTAATGTTGATTTGTTGTGTTTGTGTTATCGTTATTTTGTGACTCCATAATTGTTTTTGGGGGTTTTTGGGCATTTTTGTTGACGTCTACCTACCGTGTGTTATTCAGCCGCCCCTGTCATGGGGAACAGACACTGACCCGAGAGCCGCTCGATCCGAAGCAGATGCTCTCAGAATTCACTTGGGGTCCGCGGGGTCGTTAGGCCCGTCATTCCTTGTAGGGGAATGCCCCATGCGGGGTTATTATTATTAGTATTATTATTATCGTTGTTTTATTCCCCAGTACGATTTGTACCAAATAAAACAGGATTCGTTTTAGATTACGTTTCTACAATGCTTTATTTACTTTATTACACTTATTCGGAACCGACTTTAATTACTAAGCACGCAGCTTGTCTCTAGTTAGCACGCAGCTATTCTGCTGCTCAGTTCAACGCTTAAAACACAACTAACTCGCCGTTGCTGATTCCACCTGTATTTATCCCAAAATCTCCCTGTTCGGGAATTATCCAGAACATCTGGTAACACCTCGAATCTGTGCAACGAACACTCGGACGCACATTCGCACAACCATACTCACATACATGGCCGAAGATCAATACAAATGGACAAAAACACTAATGACGTAATAACAACAACAAACAAATGCAAGAAATACAAGAAGTAGCAAACTAAACGATAATTACATGATTATGCCAAAACAAACAAAAGCACATTAATGAAAGGTAAAGTAAGAACTAGAATGATGAAGAGAATTTTACATGGTAGTTGTTATTGCTTAATTAACGGAAATTAAACTAAATTAACTTAAACCTATCAGTTACATTCGTAACATTATTATTATTATTATTATTATCATTATTATTATTATTATTATTATTATTATTATTATTATTATTATTATTATTATTATTATTATTATTATTATTATTATTATTATTATTATTATTATCATTATTATTATTATTATTATTATTATTATTATTATTATTATTATTATTATTATTATTATTATTATTATTATTATTATTATTATTATTATTATTATTATTATTATTATTATTATTATTATTATTATTATTATTATTATTATTATTATTATTATTATTATTATTATTATTATTATTATTATTATTATTATTATTATTATTATTGTTATTATTATTATTATTATTATTATTGGCTTTGTATTGTTGGACTGCAAAATAATACTTTTTGTGTATTTTTTTCAGCTAAAGTCCATATTTTGTTGCTTCAAAATTTGAAGAAACAAAATGTTTAACAGTGGGCAATGAAATTGATTACTACGAGCGGAGGCAGAGAAGACTATAGTTTCGGAAGCAGCCAAACTTCCTCATCAGTTCTCTTAACCGCTGACTCTGTGTCGATAAACAGGTCAAAAAGAGTGACCAGAAAATTAAACAGAACGAGAAATTTTCTGTATCCTCCTAAATCTGTTGACCGCACAATTGAGTCAGAATAATCAAAATCATATACCACTACTGTTTTTTATGCTGTCTTTGCATCGCAAAGAAGACAAGCATAAGTAGTGTTGTTTGCAGTAAGCAGAGATCACAACAAAATGTTGTTTTTGCTTTATGCGTAGTCAACAAGTAAGGCCGTGCTGATTGCCTGTTATTGTTGTTGGATTTGTATTGTTGGACTGCAAAATAATACTTTTTGTGTATTTATTTCAGCTAAAGTCCATATTTTGTTGCTTCAAAATTTGAAGAAACAAAATGTTTAACAGTGGGCAATGCAATTGATTACTACGAGCGGAGGCAGAGCAGACTATAGTTTCGGAAGCAGCCAAACTTCCTCATCAGTTCTCTTAACCGCTGACTCTGTGTCGATAAACAGGTCAATAAGAGTGACCAGAAAATTAAACAGAACGAGAAATTTTCTGTATCCTCCTAAATCTGTTGACCGCACAATTGAGTCAGAATAATCAAAATCATATACCCACTACTGTTTTTTATGCTGTCTTTGCATCGCAAAGAAGACAAGCATAAGTAGTGTTGTTTGCAGTAAGCAGAGATCACAACAAAATGTTGTTTTTGCTTTATGCGTAGTCAACAAGTAAGGCCGTGCTGATTGCCTGTTATTGTTGTGGGCTTTGTATTGTTGGACTGCAAAATAATACTTTTTGTGTATTTATTTCAGCTAAAGTCCATATTTTGTTGCTTCAAAATTTGAAGAAACAAAATGTTTAACAGTGGGCAATGCAATTGATTACTACGAGCGGAGGCAGAGAAGACTATAGTTTCGGAAGCAGCCAAACTTCCTCATCAGTTCTCTTAACCGCTGACTCTGTGTCGATAAACAGGTCAATAAGTGTGACCAGAAAATTAAACAGAACGAGAAATTTTCTGTATCCTCCTAAATCTGTTGACCGCACAATTGAGTCAGAATAATCAAAATCATATACCCACTACTGTTTTTTATGCTGTCTTTGCATCGCAAAGAAGACAAGCATAAGTAGTGTTGTTTGCAGTAAGCAGAGATCACAACAAAATGTTGTTTTTGCTTTATGCGTAGTCAACAAGTAAGGCCGTGCTGATTGCCTGTTATTGTTGTGGGCTTTGTATTGTTGGACTGCAAAATAATACTTTTTGTGTATTTATTTCAGCTAAAGTCCATATTTTGTTGCTTCAAAATTTGAAGAAACAAAATGTTTAACAGTGGGCAATGAAACAGTAGTGGTATATGATTTTGATTATTCTGACTCAATTGTGCGGTCAACAGATTTAGGAGGATACAGAAAATTTCTCGTTCTGTTTAATTTTCTGGTCACTCTTATTGACTTTAGCTGAAATAAATACACAAAAAGTATTATTATTATTATTATTATTATTATTATTATTATTATTATTATTATTATTATTATTATTATTATTATTATTATTATTATTATTATTATTATTATTATTATTATTATTATTATTATTATTATTATTATTATTATTATTATTATTATTATTATTATTATTATTATTATTATTATTATTATTATTATTATTATTATTATTATTATTATTATTATTATTATTATTATTATTATTATTATTATTATTATTATTATTATTATTATTATTATTATTATTATTATTATTATTATTATTATTATTATTATTATTATTATTATTATTATTATTATTATTATTATTATTATTATTATTATTATTATTATTATTATTATTATTATTATTATTATTATTATTATTATTATTATTATTATTATTATTATTATTATTATTATTATTATTATTATTATTATTATTATTATTATTATTATTATTATTATTATTATTATTATTATTATTATTATTATTATTATTATTATTATTATTATTATTATTATTATTATTATTATTATTATTATTATTATTATTATTATTATTATTATTATTATTATTATTATTATTATTATTATTATTATTATTATTATTATTATTATTATTATTATTATTATTATTATTATTATTATTATTATTATTATTATTATTATTATTATTATTATTATTATTATTATTATTATTATTATTATTATTATTATTATTATTATTATTATTATTATTATTATTATTACTGTTATTATTGTTATTATTATTCCCGCAGGGGCACTTTATAAGAGGTGTCGGGCTTAACGACCCCGCGGACCCCATGTGAATCCTGAGAGCGTCTGCCTCGTAGCGAGCGGCTCTCGGGTCAGCGTCTGCTCCCATGTTAGGGACGGCTGTCTGATACAGAAGTTAACGATGACAACACTGCTATGAATATGGAACACGATACTGACTACATTACGAGCTTTTCGCCACGGGCTGGTAGCAGCGGCAGTCTGTCACCTCAGTAAGTGGGAGTGGAATCCCGCCGAAATGGCTTTCAGGTAAATGTCGCTCCTATCCTCCGTCCCACTAAAACCCTGGCAAGGACTCACAGAACGCTTTTCATTCCGTCGTCATTCAATTGGCCTTGCAGGGTCAGTTGACGTAATTGTCCTGATTAGCTCCCGACCTGGCTCTGAACATAAGTGCTCATAAGGCCTTATGTCAACCCTCGCGAGGACCTCCATGCTTGCAAAGGGACCCTCGGGGTCATCTATAGGGTAACTGCATTACGGGTGAAGATAACGGCTCTGAGTTGGGACCCAACATCATAAAAATGATGACAACTCCAAAACACTCCGATGAAGGGGCATATGCATTCCGAGCTAGCTCGAGGATCATGCGCACACCAATTAACTCGCACACAGCAGAAGTAGAAGTAGATGAAACTCCACAACCTGCCCCAGCAGCAACATTAAAAACGACGACTTTCAGCTCTCCAAAACAAGAATACATTCTCCAAATGAGAGCATCGGAAGAGGAAGCCTTGGCGAGATGCCACGATGTGCTCCGAAAAATGAGAGAGGCAATCAACAAACAGCGCAACATCAGCAGAGATGTGCAAAACGGAGTCTCTGAGATAGAAGAGCTACTCGACGTGATTTCCGACTATAGAAGGAACTGGAAAGCGGCCGAAAAGGAGAAGCAAACAAGTAAGCCCCACAACGTAGGGCAAGAAGTACGTTTGCCAACCCAAACACCTCAAACGTCTCAACACAAGAGAAGTGCACCAAGCCCTGCTGACACTAATCCTGAAAAGAGACACAAGAAGAAACCAGTTGAAACTCAACAAGAAGCACCGCGAAGAACACAACAGGTGGAAGAACATAAATGGAAAACCGCTGGAAATAAACGGAAGAAGACACCAAGAAGCCGCCCAGATGCAGTAATTATTAAGCCAAGCGCTGGCAACAGTTACTCTGATGTGCTTAGAAACATAAGACAGAATGTCAGGCCCGAAGAAGCAGACGTTGCTATACGATCCATCAGCAAGACAAAAACAGGAGCAATCCTTTTGGTGATGGGAAAAGGCGGGGAGCATGAGAAATTTTGTGAAGCCATAAAAGCATCCTTGAAGGACTCAGCCACAGTAGAAGATAGAAAACCGAAGGCCACTGTGGAATTGCAAGATCTTGACGCCTTGACCACGCCAGAAGAAGTACGATCTGCAGTACATAAGACAACAAACATAGCTGTAACTGATATCACGGTACATTTAACAGCTCCAAACCACCGGGAGCAGAGAAGAGCTTTCGTCACGATACCCGTACATGGCGCCAGGAAGATCCTGGAAACCAGATTGCTAAAAGTTGGTATGACTGACAGCAAAGCAAAGTTCAGAGAAGTAACCAAACGATGCTATAGATGTTTTGGTGCAGGACATAATCAATACGACTGCAACGGCCCGGACAGAAAAGGCATGGGTCTATGCATCAGATGCGGAGAAAAAGGGCATAAACTTAAAGAATGCAAAAACCAGACGAAATGCTGTATATGTGCAGAAGAAGGGAAAGCCAGAGTGGATCACTTACCTGGATCCAAAAGCTGCGTTTCATACAAACAAAAAATATGAAGATTCTACATCTCAACATGCATAGAGGAAAAGTTGCTGATGCAATCCTACCACAGATAGTGCGCGAGCAAGAGGCAGACATCATGGTTATTAGTGAGCAATACTCATCAAAAACAAGTGGCCAGTGGTTTGAGGACGAGTCAAAAACAGCTGCAATTTGGATCCCAGACAGGAGAAACAAGAAGCCTATGAGAGAAGGAAAAGGAAACGGCTACGTGTGGATTCAGTTCGCCGAAGTCACAATCATGAGCTGCTACCTCACCCCCAGTGACTCTATTGACGAATTTCAGTCAAAACTCGATGCAATAGAGGATGAAACCAGAAGGGTTGATGGCAACATCATCATGGCCGGGGACTTCAACTCCCGCGCAATTGAATGGGGTTCTCAGGAAACAAACGGAAGAGGAAGAAGAATTATTGATATGACTGCCAGACTAGGACTCACAGTCGCAAATGTAGGATGTGTACCAACATTTAGAAGACCGAGCTGCATTGGTACCGTTCCAGATATTACGCTAGTATCGGAAAACATCGCCAGAAGAATATGTAATTGGGTAGTTCTAGAGATATACACGGCCAGCGACCACCAATATATCTCCTACTCATTACAACCAACCAGCGGAACAACCACTACAAGGGAAATTCGAGAAGGTACCCGCAAATGGAATGTTAAGAAGCTAAATAGACGAGCCCTAATCTCTGAAATAGACAGACAAAACCGATTGTTGTCACAAGAAAGAAATGCCACGGAACTGGTAAACAGAACCATGGAAAATATTATTAAGGGGTGTAATAAATCAATGCCAAAAGTAAAAGACATGGGCATTGGAAAGCCAGCAGTATATTGGTGGAGTAACCAAGTTGCCGAATTAAGAGCAAAATGTCTCAAGCAAAGGAGAAAATACACGAGAGCCAAGCGTAGAGGTCCAGCAAACATAGAACATGCGGAGTACAAAGAAGCAAAGAAGGCGCTTCAAATCACTATACAAGAAAGCAAACAACGTAAGTGGGAAGAAATGAGACAGGATATAAACAGAGATCCATTTGGACTAGGTTATAAAGTGGTCATGAAAAAATTAGGTGCCCAAACACCAACAAATGTAATGGACGTCGAAATAATGGGAAATATCGTAAACACATTATTTCCCACACACGAAACAAGAGTGGAAACCACTACCAACGTACACGTAACCCCAACAATGTTTACGATGGAAGAGCTAAAACTGGCAGCTACAAAATTGAAAAACAACAAAGCCCCTGGGCCTGACGGTGTTCCTTCAGAAGTACTTAAGGAAATAGCTGAAGCAAGACCAAATATATTATTAAACATGTACAACCAATGCATGTTAGAAGGAGTCTTCCCAATTCCGTGGAAAGAGCAACAACTCGTACTTATTAGTAAAGGAAAAGGAGAACCAAAAGCCCCCTCATCATACAGACCGCTGTGTATGCTCAACACTGCTGGTAAACTCTATGAGAGACTGCTCAAACAAAGAATAGAGGAAGCTATACGACTGAAAGGTGGCTTATCAGAGAGACAACACGGGTTCAGACCTGGGAAATCCACAATTGGAGCTATACAGGAAGTGGTCGATGTATTTAATGCCGCGCAACAAAGAAATAATTATAGCAGACCGATAGTACTACTTGCCACCCTAGACGTAAAAAACGCTTTTAATAGCCTAAGATGGATAGACGTGATAAATGCCATGGAGACAAAATTCGAAGTCCCTGCATACCTTCTGAAGATAATCAAAAGTTACCTGAGTGAAAGGGTACTTACATATAACACAAGTGAGGGTAAAAGGAAAAAACAGATTACGTCAGGTGCCGCACAGGGCTCTATCCTAGGTCCTGACCTTTGGAATATAAACTATGATGATATTCTAAAAATAGATATGCCTGATAACACGTTTTTAGTAGGTTATGCTGACGACATAGCCGCAGTAATTCAGGCCAGAAACACTGCGGATGCTCAACGCAAACTAAAGCAAGTGATGATCCGAGCCAAAGCATGGTTAGAGACACATGGCTTAGAATTAGCTATGCACAAAACTGAGCTGGTGCTACTCACTAGAAAACATATACCAACTGAAGTCGATATGAGGGTAAACGACATTGTTATCCGCACGCAGAAGACGGTCACTTACCTGGGAATTCAAATTGACAATAAAATGTCATTCACGCCGCAGATAAACCGCGCAAGTGAAAAAGCTACCACAATTGGAAGACAACTGAGCAGATTGATGGCAAATATCGGAGGGCCACTCCCCAATAAAAGAAAACTATTGATGGAAACCTGCAATAGCATCCTACTCTACGGATGTGAAGTCTGGGCACCGAGCCTCTCTACTAAAACCAGAGCACAAAAATTAATAGCGGTGCCAAGAACGGCGGCAATGAGAGTTGCATCTGCATACCGCACAGTCTCAGGACCAGCTGTGCAGATCATAGCGGGTATGGTACCCATAGACTTAATGGCAGAAGAGCGAATGAAAATCTACCAAATGAAACGTTCTCAACATGCAGCAGTAGAAATTTCTCAAATAAAAGATGAAACCATAATAAAATGGCAAACAAGCTGGAACAGAGAAACTCGTGGTAGATGGACGGCGAAGCTTATACCCGATATCAAACCCTGGGTGGACAGAAAACACGGAGAGGTAAACTACTACCTGACGCAGATGCTAACCGGACATGGGTATTTCCGAAATTACTTGTTTAAACAAGGAAAATGCAACTCCCCCTTCTGCCTCTACGAAGAAGAAGATATCATTGATGACGCAGACCACACATTTTTTGTATGCAGCCGATGGACTGATGCCCGGGCCACAACAGAGGCAGAAACAGGCATACTATCAGCCGAAAATATTGTGCAAAAAATGCTAGTAAGCAATGAAAACTGGATCACCGTTGCAAGATACTGTGAATCACTGCTGAGAGCGAAGAAAATAGATCTAGACAACGCAAATAGAGCAACCTGAAGCGAGGAATAAAGCGGAGCAAGCAAGAATGAGAAGAAGGCTCTTTAGGCCTGGGAGCCACCTCGAAGTAATGCGAAAGCGGTGCCGAGGTGGATGCAGCTCCCAGAGCAGAGGAGGTGGGTTTTTAGTCGGTATGAAGATCGAGTCCGACATACCACGTTGAGGGACGGCCCAACGTGAATGCATAACGCATTTTCCCATCTCCGCCGCAAAAACAAAAAAAAATTGTTATTATTATTATTATTATTATTATTATTATTATTATTATTATTATTATTATTATTATTATTATTAGTATTATTATTATTGTTACGGAATTAGGTTTAACTAATGTCCGTGTATACGTTGTTTTATTTCCCAGTACGATTTGTACCAAATAAAACAGGGTTCGTTTTAGATAACGTTTCTACAATGCCTTATTTACTTTATTACACTTATTCGGAACCGACTTTAATTACTAAGCACGCATCTTGTCTCTAGTTAGCACGCAGCTATTCTTTAACCGATCTGTTCAGTTCAACGCTTAAAACACAACTAACTCGCCGTTGCTGATTCCACCTGTATTTATCCCAAAATCTCCCTGTTCGGGAATTATCCAGAACATCTGGTAACACCTCGAATCTGTGCAACGAACACACAGACGCACATTCGCACAACCATACTCACATACATGGGCGAAGATCAATACAAGTGGACAAACACACTAATGACGTAATAACAACAACAAACAAATGCAAGAAATACAAGAAGTAGCAAACTAAACGATATTTACATGATTATGCCAAAACAAACAAAAGCACATTAATAAAAGGTAAAGTAAGAACTAGAATGATGAAGAGAATTTTACATGGTAGTTGTTATTGCTTAATTAACGGAAATTAAACTAAATTAACTTAAACCTATCAGTTACATTCGTAACATTATTATTATTATTATTATTATTAGTATTATTATTATTATTATTATTATTATTATTAATATTATTATTATTATTATTATTATTATTATTATTATTATTATTATTATTATTATTATTATTATTATTATTATTATTATTATTATTATTATTATTATTATTATTATTATAATTATTATTATCATTATTATTGTTATTATTATTATTATTATCATTATTATTATTATTATTATTATTATTATTATTATTATTATTATTATTATTATTATTATTATTATTATTATTATTATTATTATTATTGTTATTATTGTTATTTTTATTATTATTATTATTATTATTATTAGTATTATTATTATTATTGTTACGGAATTAGGTTTAACTAATGTCCGTGTATACGTTGTTTTATTTCCCAGTACGATTTGTACCAAATAAAACAGGGTTCGTTTTAGATAACGTTTCTACAATGCCTTATTTACTTTATTACACTTATTCGGAACCGACTTTAATTACTAAGCACGCATCTTGTCTCTAGTTAGCACGCAGCTATTCTTTAACCGATCTGTTCAGTTCAACGCTTAAAACACAACTAACTCGCCGTTGCTGATTCCACCTGTATTTATCCCAAAATCTCCCTGTTCGGGAATTATCCAGAACATCTGGTAACACCTCGAATCTGTGCAACGAACACTCAGACGCACATTCGCACAACCATACTCACATACATGGGCGAAGATCAATACAAGTGGACAAACACACTAATGACGTAATAACAACAACAAACAAATGCAAGAAATACAAGAAGTGGCAAACTAAACGAACATGATTATGCCAAAACAAACAAAAGCACATTAATGAAAGGTAAAGTAAGAACTAGAATGATGAAGAAAATTTTCCATGGTAGTTGTTATTGCTTAAATAAAGTAACTGCGTAATAAAACTTTACGTTACAATTCAAATTTTTAAATTAACGGAAATTAAACTAAATTAACTTAAACCTATCAGTTACATTCGTAACATTATTATTATTATTATTAATATTATTATTATTATTATTCTTATTATTATTATTATTATTACTTTTTATTATTATGAGTTGTGACATTCTCAGCGGTAGCTGGAATTTACGCACCGGGTCTATGACCAAAGGTTGCGCTCTGTTGGGATATTATATATCCATTACACTTCCTCAACCAATAGTTTCTCTTATTATCGAAGTAGCATTAATTAATATAGATTTTTGCATTTCGGTGAGAATTTTGTTGCTTAGATTCAGATGTTCCATGTTTCTTGTGGTTTCCTTGGGTATTGTTCCTAATGAGCTAATTACGATCGGTAGTATTTCTACTTTCTGCAATGATAATACATTTTTTAGGTATTGTGCTAGCGGTTGGTATTTTGATTTTTTGTTGTTGATTGTTTCCGTTATGTTGTTATCTAATGGTACAGCGAAGTCTATAATTTTTGTAGCATGGGTCCTCTTGTTTACTATCACCATGTCTGGTCTATTTGGTATAGTTATATCCCAGTACATCGTGTGGTATTCTGTCTCTACTACGGGTTTTGGGTGGTATTTGTAGTAATATGATGTGTTTTCATTAATATTCAATGATTTGATTATGTTTATATATACTATTTTCCCTATATTGTTGTGCCTTGTTGTGTAGTGGTTGTGGGTTAGGATGGTACAACTATTTAACAGGTGTGCTATTGTTTCTGGGGCTCCTCCACACCTCCTACATCTGCCGTCGGTGACTGTGTTATCATGCATGATATATTTCCTGTAGTTTCTTGTTTGTATTACACCGTCTTGTATTGCCATTATGACCCCTTCGGTTTCGGCATATATGTTGCTGTATTTAAGCCAGTTAGTTGTATTGTCGATATCGACATATGTTTGATCTATTAGGTTGGGATACTTCCCATGCAGTGGTTTGGACTTCCATTTTTGCTGTAGTGATTGTGTGGTTTCCGGGATTCTTTGAATATTATTTTTAAGGTTTAGTGGTGTTAGGTTATCGTCTGAGCTTACAATTGCGTTATAAAGTGTGGAGGCTGTTGCTTTTGTATTGAAGTAGTCTCTTAGTGTTTTTATTTGCCTATCGTGTAAGTTCTGGATGTTTAGTAGTCCTCTTCCTCCAAGTTTTCTTGGAATGTATAACCTTTCCATACATGACTTGGGGTGATGATGGTTGTACTTGCTTAGCATTCTCCTGACCGTTCTATCCAGGTCAGTGAGGTCTGTTTTGGACACGATATGTGAATTCCTCTTTTATCTTTGCTTTATGTACTGTATGGTCTATGGTTATGTTTTGGCGGATACCCAAATATTTGTATTGTTCCTCCCTTAAAGGTGGGGTTATTTGTTCTCCTGCGGACGTGCAAAATACTTCTCCTGGATTGTATTTACCTTTGGTTATGTTTTGCGTTTTACATTTATCAATTCCAAATGTCATTTTAATGTAATTGGAGAATACTTCGACGATTTTCAATAATTGGTTCAGATTGGGTTTGGTCCCTGCGTATATTTTTAGATCGTCCATGAAGAAGCAATGGGAAATACTATGATTGTCGGATGTTTTAAGTTTATATCCATATTGGCTATTTTTAAGGAGTGTGGAAAGGGGATTCAAAGATAGACAGAAAAGCAATGGGCTTAGGGAATCGCCCTGGTGTATACCCCTCGATATTTTGATTGGGTTTGATGTGATACTGTCCTTTCCACTTGCTATGTGGAGTATAGTTTTCCAGTGCGTCATTAGTTGACTTATACACTTTATTAGAACTGGGTTAATTTTGTATATTGCTAGCACTTCAATTATCCAGGAGTGGGGTACAGAGTCGAAGGCTTTTTGGTAGTCGATGAAGGCAGCGTACATGTTTTTTCGATTTTTTATTGCTTGTTTTGTGATAGTGCTATCTATGATAAGTTGATCTTTGCATCCTTTTGTTCCTTGCCTACATCCTTTTTGTTCTTCCGCGATTATGTCTTGTGACTCGCAGTATTCGGAAATTTGTTGGCTTATACATGCCGTGAATATTTTATATGCTGTATTTAGGCATGTTATTGGCCGGTATTGGGCCGGGGATTTTGGGTTGTCCGTTTTGGGTTTTAGGTATGTGATGCCAGCGCTCATATTAGGTGGTATGTTTTCCGGTTGTAATATCATATTATCAAATATGTTAATAATTTTTGGGTGTAGTGTTGTGAGGTACTTGTAGTAGAAATTGTGTATTTTATCGGGTCCTGGTTGTTTCCAGTTATGGAGTTTCCGTATTATTTTCTTAAACATGGGCTCTGTTATTAGATGGTTACTCATACCGAGGTTTGTTGGGATATCCTCGAGTAGAGTGTTTATCCAAATGGGGTGTGTATTGTGTTTTGCTTCATGGCTCCATATTGCTTTCCAGAAGTACTCTATTTCATCAATATTTATATTGTTTTGGGTGGATGTATTAGATATGGGAGGTGTGGTTAGGGAGTTATAGAATCGTTTTTGATTTGTGTAAAACTGTTTATTTTGCGTGGATCTTTGATAGCTTTTCATGTATGTTCGTAGCCGATTTGTATATTTCATGAGCTTTTGTTTAATGGTGTCGCGGATATGTTCTATTGAATTGTTTGCTGGATCAAATTGTGTATGGATAGTAGATTGTTCTGTAGATTGTGTTGGAGGTGTTATATGTATGGTTTCCTGACTTTCTGGCATGTTATTAAGTGTATTTTGCCTGATTTCTGTTACGATAGTTTCTGTTGTATTTTGTAGTATTGGAGTGGTGGAATTGTGCTGTAACTCGTGTTCGACGTTCCGTCGTATTTCTTCCTGTATAGCTGTAGGAATAAGGTTATTCCTGATTATCGCGGCTCTTCTATCCGCTATATTTTGCTGCGTAAGATGCGATAGTTCGGGGTAATCGGATAGGAAGTAAGTGTACATCTGCTGTCTGTAACCAATTGGGTTTTCTGCGCGAGTAGCTCTGAAGTAAGCCTTTAGGACTGACATTTTCATGTCTTGTGTCCATTTAATTCTGCGCCGCGGCAGCCCTATCTCGGCGGTCGTCTGTTCTCGAGAGACAGACGAAGCGCGGGTGATAGGTGGACTCGTGATGTGGGTTGTCCTCTCTTCGGTTGTGTTAATTTGTTGTATTTGTGTTGTTATTATTGTTTTGTGACTCCATAGGAAACGGGAATCATAAAATCGCCATTCCCGGGAAACCGGGATTTCCCGGGAAATTTTAAAATAGGAGAGTGGATCAATACTATCGTGATTTTTTTATCTTCCCATAGTAACTTATGTGAAATACAATATTTTCAGAGAGTTGCGGGCTCAAAAATGGATTTCACGTTTGCGCTAAAAACGAAAAAAATGTGGCCATTTCCATTATTCAAAGCTAAGGAAACCGTTCGATGGAAAGTGATTTGGCTCAAACAATGAAGTTATTGATCTGAAATTACAATTTTATGGACCTTGAAAGAAAAGAAGCAAACACAATACTTCCGACGTTTCTAGGGGATTTTTGAATTTTTGAACCAATTTCTTAGGAAGTATGGATTTGCCCCTTCAAGTAGAACTGTTTGAAAGAATTTCAAAACTATTCGAGATGAGCTGTTAAACGGCCCTTTTCCCAATTGTAGTGTTGGAGGTACCCGAAGGGCTAGACCGATATAGTCCATATTCCAACCTGATACATGAATAGATGAAATAATACGATGTGCAAAGTTTGGACCAATCAGACATTTCTTGCGGGAGTTATCTTGCCAATTTTCCATTTTATTTGTTGCCGTCAAGGTTTCGTGGAGCTTACAAGACATTATCTAAGGAAGTATGGACTTGCACAAAAAAAATTGTACCGTCGCAAAGGAAACCGCAGGCACAACTTATTGAAATAAATTTCAAAACGATCCGAGAGGAACTCTTAAACTTCACTTTATCCGTTCTACGCCTGGAACTCCCTTCCAGAGTTGTCGTGCACCCCATTTTAGTGATAATTGTGGGGAAGGTACCGGAAGTAGTGGACCACCGATGTGGTCCATCTTCGAACTTAAATCAAGTTTAAAAAAAATCTCGAATGTCAAAATTTTGACCTGATCGGTGGCTTCGTTCGAGAGTTATCGTGCGCACCAGCCAGCCAGCCTGCCGGACCCTCTTTAGCCCAATGACTGAGGGTATAAAAATGGGAATTTAAAATAGAAAATATTCTTTTGCACTTAAATGGACCAAAATAAAAATCCGTCGTTTAGTCCATGGATTGAAACACTTTTGTAGATTAAAGTTATTTCAAAATCGTTTGTAATTTATTGTTTCTGTAAAATCTAATCGAATTCTGATTCTATGGTATAAAAGTGACGGACATAGTTTATTCATTCAATATTAGTTATGATAAATGTAAAAATATATTTCCCGATTTCCCGGGAAATATGATTTTGTTTCCCGGGAAAATCCCGTTACCAAAAAACCGAGAATTCCCGGGAATTCCCGGTGCGGGATTTCCCTACCCAAAACCATATCCACGACAGACGCTCTCAGGATTCACTTGGGGTCCGCGGGGTCGTTAGGCCCGTCATTCCTAGTGGGAAATGCCCCAGCGGGGTTATTATTATTATTATTATTATTATTATTATTATTATTATTATTATTATTATTATTATTATTATTATTATTATTGATTGATGAGTGGAGTATTCCCCCATTGGCTCAACTTCATTTATTACCCTCTATTACAGAGAGTACTGTTTTTCAAAACGAACTGACAGTGTTGCAAAATTTTACTGATCGCTACCAATATCATGATTTCACCCGGCGAAGGGAATTATCAATTGGCTTCTCAGTTTTTGAAATGATGCCTTTTTAGCGAAAAACCGAACTCTTTAAGTGTCTAGTATTCTCATATGAATGAGAATCACACTCACTTTTCGGCTTTTCCAAAGAAACACTAAAATCAAAATATTTTGCAACATGTCAGCACGTATCAACTAAGAATTCTTCGAATTCTGTGAGTTGAAAAGAACACCAACACAGTTGCCTGTGAGGTTGTTATTGGAATTTTGTTTTTTTTTTTTTTTGTTTTTAACAAAGCTCCATTCATTCGCCCGTGCCTCGGCTGTTTTTTGTTTGTTTTGTATTATATTATATTATTATTGGTATTATTATTGTTACGGAGTTGGGTTTAACTAATCTCCGTGTATACGTTGTTTTATTCCCCAGTACGATTTGTACCAAATAAAACAGGGTTCGTTTTAGATTACGTTTCTACAATGCTTTATTTACTTTATTACACTTATTCTGAACCGACTTTAATTACTAAGCACGCAGCACGCTTAAAACACAACTAACTCGCCGTTGCTGATTCCACCTGTATTTATCCCAAAATCTCCCTGTTCGTTAATTATCCAGAACATCTGGTAACACCTCGAATCTGTGCAACGAACACTCAGGCGCACATTCGCACAACCATACTCACATCGAAGATCAATACAAGTGTACAAACACACTAATGACGTAATAACAACAACAAACAAATGCAAGAAATACAAGAAGTAGCAAACTAAACGATAATTACATGATTATGCCAAAACAAACAAAAGCACATTAATGAAAGGTAAAGTAAGAACTAGAATGATGAAGAGAATTTTACATGGTAGTTGTTATTGCTTAAATAAAGTAACTGCGTAATAAAACTTTACGTTAGAATTCAAATTTTTAAAATAACGGAAATTAAACTATATTAACTTAAACCTATCAGTTACATTCGTAACATTATTATTATTATTATTTTAATTATTATTATTATTATTATTCAGCGCCATTTTTGTTCAAAGAGAAGTGAACATTTTGCAACTTTTTTGGTGTACTGGGGAAAAATGTGCAAAATGTGTTAAATGTGTAAAAACTTTTTAGTTCTGGAACGAAGCTATAATTTGATGAGTTTGGTTTATATATTGGATCAAGGTACATGGAATAGCTGTTCGAAAATGATTTCTATAAAAACATAAAGATATGACATATTCCAATAAGTCGAATCTATTGACTATTCAATGTGCCTTGTTTAAGATAGAAAAAAGGAACAAACAGAAAGACACACGAAACTTTTTTCACAAAGACAATTTCTACACACACGCAACATAAAGATGAATGAAATACAAATATCTTAATGGAATATTTTTTCTGGATCAGTTAAATTGCATTATTCTATTGTCTGTTACTATTTGGAGTATGTGTGCTTTTCATCAAGCGAACGATTAAGCGCCGGTGAATGATTCTGATCCGAATGATTGAACTGGATAGTGAACTATGTACTAGATTACTGAACTAATTCAATTAAAAGAGCTGAACTATTGAACTAGATCTTTCAAATGAACTACACGCAGAGAAAAAAATATGTTTGATCCAACAATATTCCAAGACCAAAATATATATTGTTAACATATTGTTGGATTCCTTATGTAGTATTGTCAATCCAACAATCGTTATTGTCACACTGGACTATATTATGTGTTCTAAATACATATAAATATGTATTGTCACTTTGACACTATAACACTTTGGACCAAACATGTAAGTACGATATTTTTGTTTAGATGTAACAATATATGTTGTTACAATTCACAATAGTTTTGGTCCAAGTGAACAATAAATATTGTTAGAACTTACATTTGTTTTGGTCAGAATTAACAATATTTATTGTTGCAATTTACAATAGTTTTGGTCAGAATAGACAATAAATATTGTTAGAACTTACAATAGTTTTGGTCAGAAGTAACAATATTTATTGTTGCAATTAACAATAGTTTTTGTCAAAATGGACAATAAATATTGTAAGAACTTACAATAGTTTCGGTCAGAAGTAACAATATTTATTTTTGCAATTCACAATAGTTTTGGTCAGAAGTAACAATACTTATTGTTGCAATGCGAAATGGTTGGAATAAAAATTGCATACCTACCTTTTTAATGTGTTACATTTAAAAAAATATAACAAGTTTCATTTTATTATTTATTTCATATATGATTTTTAAAAATTTTAAATAAACCTGATATGAGACAATTTTAATTTCAATTGACGCTAATTTTATTTAGTTTAACAAAGATTGATGTGCAAATAAAGCATGTTGGTAAACTATTTATTGTGATTTATTCGGTCAGGAAAATTGTGAATCCAAGTCGTTAGTACAATTTGAAGCTAAATAAAAAAAGAAAATATGTTAGAAATATCGCTTAGTAAAAGTACAAAAAGAAGATACTTACTAATTAATTTTATGCCCAAAACAAAATCGGTTGAAGAAATGTATTGTTGCACCAAATTACTGAATATAACTGGTTTAGAGAGTATTCTTATTAAAAATGTCCACTTCAGCTGTCGTTGATTAGTTTTATGTTTTCTTAACTAAATGTAAAAAATCTGCAGCAAAACACTCCTTAACCCGCTAAATAAAAAATAGCATCATGAAGTTAGTTAAAAACAGACACACAAAACTACGCAATAAAATACAAGTGTCAGCAATAGTCTTTTCTTTGGTTTTCATTGAGCATGCATTGCAAAAATTATTAGACTGTTGCAACTCGCTCTTTATATTTTAAATTAAAATAGAATTCCGACAATTCGTTCACAAAAACTCAAATTTAGGAAAAAAAACTATTTCTATTTTCTCTTCGTATAATAAGTTTCAACCACCTTTTTTGTTTTTAGCTCTCCACAAAACACACACACATAACAACTTACATACGATAGTAGAAGAAGAGATTCAAAAGAGGTGGTGTCAAACAACAATGAAAAATAGTATTGGTAAAATGGACAATAAATATTGTTAGAATTCAGAACAGTTGAGGTAAAATTATCTATATTTACAATAGTTTTGGTCAAAACTACAAACGCGTGTTGTAAACATTATTCAGTACAAAAAGAACCCAAAAGGGATCGACGTTTTCAAGAAAATTTAATTTATTGTGTCAAAGATGTATGAATTATCGGAATTCTTCTTTAATATCTCCTTGCAACGCAAATTCTGCTTCAACCACCACTTTTATATTTACCGCTTCTCAAAAACACATGAGAAAACCAAAAACAAAACAAAAACTACATGACAAAAGTAGATAACGCAATAAAAAAAGAAAACACCGACAGTTTTAAAATAATAAAGAATTCAATAGATTTAATAATGTATGACACTTTTATTATGAAATTTTTTTTGCATTTTTGTCTTGGAATGTTGTTTTTCTGAGTTTATAATCACTAATGTTTTACATTTTTTGATCCACTTTCTTTGACAGCCAAACAAAAACTAATTAGGGACAAAGAACGCGCAAACACAAATAACTTCACCGGGTGCCACACTTAAACTAAAGAGAGCAAAACAAGAATGCAGCGACTAGAATCCAGAGCAAATACTCAACAAGTTAACGGGTGAGAGTATAGTCAAAAATATGTATTTTTGAACTAATAATAGACATTTTCAATCCAAAATTGTGTATCTACTGAAAAAACAAAATAACAATACGTATTTAAAACTACAACAAAAGCGATTTTTTTTAAAAGACAATATTTTTTGTAAAAATTCTAGATTATGATAGTTCCTATCAATCGGTATTGTTAATGATTTTTACAATATTGCGGAATTCCGAAAGTTGTTTTTTATGTTTGGAGCAAAATATTGTATTTTTGGATTTGCAATGCAATGCTTGAACAAAACAAATACAATTTTGGAACAAAAATTGATATTTTTGTTCCAACAAAAGCGAAAAATATTTTTTCTCTGCGTGTAGATTGTACAACTCTAGCACTTGCGTTGATATAGTTCCTTTACTTCATATAGTTCCTTTCTTGTTTTTGGTTCCCTCAATTTAACGCCATTATTATTATTATTATTATTATTATTATTATTATTATTATTATTATTATTATTATTATTATTATTATTATTATTATTATTATTATTATTATTATTATTATTATTATTATTATTATTATTATTATTATTATTATTATTATTATTATTATTATTATTATTATTATTATTATTATTATTATTATTATTATTATTAGTATTAGTATTATTGTTACGGAATTAGGTTTAACTAATCTCCGTGTATACGTTGTTTTATTCCCCAGTACGATTTGTACCAAATAAAACAGGATTCGTTTTAGATTACGTTTCTACAATGCTTTATTTACTTTATTACACTTATTCGGAACCGTCTTTAATTACTAAGCACGCAGCTTGTCTCTAGTTAGCACGCAGCTATTCTTTAATAGGGATAGGTAAGTCGACTTTCGGTTAATCGATTAATCGACTTTTTGCAGTCAAACATCTAAAAATCGTAGTCGACTTTTGTCTGGAAGGAAAATCGCATAATCGATTATCTTCTTGTCGATTTTCGAGTTTGTCCATCGATTTTTGACTTGGCGCTTTTACACTTTTGGCGGTTTTACAGTTTCAAAAGGAAACTCGAAAATCGACGAATAGTCGATTTTAATCGATTTTCTGCGGTTATGAAAAAGTCGATAGTCGTGTTCTAAGACAACTGAAAGAATCGCAAGACCGAAAAATCGCATTTTTAGTTTTAGAACAAAAACGAAAAGTCGAAAAATCGATTATTGCTTTCCACTACCTATCCCTATTCTTTAACCGATCTGTTCAGTTCACCGCTTAAAACACAACTAACTCGCCGTTGCTGATTCCACCTGTATTTATCCCAAAATCTCCCTGTTCGGGAATTATCCAGAACATCTGGTAACACCTCGAATCTGTGCAACGAACACTCAGACGCACATTCGCACAACCATACTCACATACATGGGCGAAGATCAATACAAGTGTACAAACACACTAATAACGTAATAACAACAACAAACAAATGCAAGAAATACAAGAAGTAGCAAACTAAACGATAATTACATGATTATGCCAAAACAAACAAAAGCACATTAATGAAAGGTAAAGTAAGAACTAGAATGATGAAGAGAATTTTACATGGTAGTTGTTATTGCTTAATTAACGGAAATTAAAAAACTAAATTAACTTAAACCTATCAGTTATATTCGTAACATTATTATTATTATTATTATTATTATTATTATTATTATTATTATTATTATTATTATTATTATTATTATTATTATTATTATTATTATTATTATTATTATTATTATTATTATTATTATTATTATTATTATTATTATTATTATTATTATTATTATTTTCATTATTATTATTATTATTTTTATTATTATTATTATTATTATTATTATTATTATTATTATTATTATTATTATTATTATTATTATTATTGTTATTATTATTATTGTTATTATTATTATTATTATCATTATTTTTTTTTTTTAATTTTATTTCGTTATTGACGGTATTATAATATTTACAAATTCATGCTTAATTCCCACGAAGCCACAATTGGCTTGTCTGCGGGGTATAGTAGAGTCTGATATT
The DNA here is from genome assembly GCF_047663935.1 of Musca autumnalis. Classification (NCBI taxonomy): domain Eukaryota; kingdom Metazoa; phylum Arthropoda; class Insecta; order Diptera; family Muscidae; genus Musca; species Musca autumnalis. The sequence goes on along the minus strand of NW_027411866.1, from coordinate 66,899,597 downwards.
ACAATGTTTCATATTTTTACATTTTTCTTCAAAATATTCAAAATTTTCAATTTATGCTAATTTTCAATATAGTATTTTTTAATATTCTTTGTTTTAATGCTTTTATTTCTTATATCTAGAATACTGTTTGGCAGCTCATTCAATACTGTTGGTAGTGCTACTGCTAACGATAACTTCCCATATTCGTTTTTAAATTTTGGAATTGTATAGCGTCCCTGTGTTCGTCTTCTGGTATTTTGCTCATGTTGTATTTTCTTTGCTAAGTTTTGATCTTCTCCGAATTCGCTTGCGATTGTTATAGCGTATAATTCCTTTATATTTAGTATGTATTGGTTTTTGTAGATTTGTTTTATACAATTATTTGCTTTAATTTGTTGTGTATATTGTGATTTTCTATATATTGATTTCACCATTCGATCTTGGACCTCTTGTAATTTCCTGCAGTATCTTGCATTACCCCAGGCTGCGATACCGTGTCTCAATGTCGATTCCACTAATGTAGGGGGCGCAATTTCCAAGGTGGTAAATTGCGAACGAAGATTTACGTAGCTTTTTCATGATTTTCATTTGTGTAGATTAGGTATAGAATTGGTCCTAATTTTGAACCTTGTGGGACTCCGCACATTATGGGCATTTTATTGCTATCAGTTTTTCCTATTCTCACGCTGAAAGATCTGTAGGTGAGATAATCCTTGAACCAACGTAGACAATGTCCTCTTATACCAATTTTTTCTAGTACCGTTACAATTTTTTCATGTGATAGAGTATCGAATGCCTTACTAAAATCAAAGAATAGTGCAAGGCATTGGTTATGTTGATTTAGGTTTTGGTTAATGAGATTTGTGAAGTGGCCAAGCAATTGGTTTATATTTTTGTTTTTTTGAAACCCGTATTGATTTTTGTTTATAATTTTGTATTTAGTTAAAAAACTCGTCAGTCTTCTAACGACTATTTCCTCAAGTACTTCCTCCAGAACAGGTAAAATAGAGATCGGTCTGTAGTTGCCGTAATCGGCTTTGTTTCCTCCTTTATAAATGGGCCTTATTATTGACGTCTTAAAAGTTTGTGGCACTGATGGTTCGCTTAGGCTATAGTTTTTAAATCTATAGCTCTAATATTATCCAATCCCGGGCTTTTGCTTGTATTTAGCGTTTTGAGAATGGCATTTATTTCTGACTCTGTAGCGTATTCAATAAATATTGAGTTGGGGACGACTCTTTCAACACTGGTGTTTAATGTTGTTATATCACATGTATGTAATATTTTGGTTAAAGTTAATAGCGAAATTTTCAGCTATGTCTTTTACATTATCCCTGTTGAAGCTTGATATGATTTGATCATCGGTATTGTTCACCTTCTTTCCTACTATTTTATTTATTGTTTGCCAGGTACCGCGTATGTTGAATCTATTTTTTGAGAACTCATTATAGAAATGATAATTTTTTGCTTTTATTATCTGTTTGTTTATTTTATTGTTGAAAGTTTTGTATATAGTTTCGTTAGTTTTGTTTTGTTTGTTTTGGGACCATTTTTATATAATTTTTCTCTAGTATTACAAAGCTTTAGAATGTTTTCGGAAAGCCATGGATATTGGTTTCGTTTTTTATAATTCGGTTGAGTAGTTTTTGAGTTGTTATATATGTTTATGAATATATTATTTATGTTATTGAAAAGTTCATTTGTGTTTGTGGATCGGTTGATTATATCTTCCCATTTAACATTCGATATTTGGCAGTTTACTTTGTGACTGCTAAGTTTATATGTTAGGTTACTATGTATATGTTCCCTTACAAAGGAGTTGGATTCACTTATACAACTTAGTAGAGCATGATGATCAGATATACCAGCTGTTACTACTGCAGCGTAGGCTTCTTCGAGTTTTTTGTCCCATCTAATGAAAAGATGGTCAATACAAGTTTTTGATATCAAATTTTCATCTTCTCTAGTTGCTTGTGATATCATACATCTTAAGCCATTGGACGACGTTAGACTCAGGTACTTTGACGTGTTTGTATTTTGTTTCATTATACAGTAATTTCTGGTTACCTGCATTATTCATAGCTGCATTTTGGCGTTACCTGACCAAATATCTGTTTATAGGCAACTATTCTCTAGATTCCGTTCAATATATTATGTTTTAGTGCACATTCAATAGCTGCATTTTCGGCATAGCTGCATCAAAATTTTGGTGATTTTACTTCAATTTGGTTGTAAAATTTACATATATCTGCACAAGAAAAAAAATTTAATTTTTTGCGAACTCAAAACAAGGATAAAATTCAACCACTCTGATTTTGTACTGATAAGAAGTGTGCAAAATAAATGCAACACAAGAATACATAATGAATTGTAAAAAATTGTAACGTTTTCTCCCCCGAACTTGAAATGTCTCTCACTTTATTATTTCAACATTGCTTATAGCTGCACATCATATGCACGTAAGTAATATTGAAGATATCGGTCTTGTTGGGCAGGTAAGCGAATTTAAGCTTCGTGCATTTTGGGGATTGCTGCACAAGAAGTCGTGCAATTTTTGATTGTGCAGGTAAGCAAAAAATACTGTATCGATATTTATGTCTCCTTTCATTATAATTTTCATTTTGGGAGCAATATTATTTAAAATGTGTTCCAATTCATTTATGAAGAGTGAAATACTTTTACTGGGAGGACGATAGATTGCAAGAACTGTCACACTTAATTTATTCGCTAATTCAATCTCAATTTTCAATACTTCGGCTGATTTCACATCTATAGAAATATTTGTAAATTTAAACTTTTAATTTACATATATGGCAACTTCACCGCCTTTTCCTTCTCTGTTAAGAAATATAGAGTTAAATCCATCAATAGAATAAAAAGATTTCTCGTCATCTTTAATGTTGGTTTCGCAGAAGATTATCAACTGTAGCTTATCTATAATTTTTGAGGTATTCGCCAGAAAGGTTTGAAAATTTTTTCGATCATTGATATTTGGATCATTGATAGAGCATTATTGAGACAATTGATTCTGAGTTCGTTGAAATTGTTTAATAATTCTTCCTTATAATTCATTTTGATTTGATTTTGTATTGGAAATATTTAAATTCAGGTTCGGGTTTACAATATTTTGAGATATTTGTGATTTAATCACTTTATTGATAAATTAATTTGTTTTTATACAAAAATAAATAAAAAGATAAGTTTGTGGTAGATTAGAGTATATTCAATATCTTTATTTCGATAATTTATTGATTTTTTTATTTCGATAGTTTTTAAAATTTTGGATGATTTACACTTTCGTTTTGATATTTTATTTGTGCTTTTCTTGGCGCGGAAGTATTTGTTTGGCAAACTGTGCTCGTTTTAATTGGTTTCAGAAATTGTTTCCAAATCCGAAGCATTGTTAATTAAAATAAATCTAGAATTCTCATTTTTGCGGGCATAGATGCATCAATTTCTTACCCAGACATATTTCCACTTACATTCCTTTGCTTTGGTTTTAGTCATCCAAAGCAAACGCCTGTAATGTGGTGTAAGTTCGTCATTCAAAAATATAGTGCTATCATTTTGCTCTGTTTCACTACTTCCATCGGAAATTTGTAGTCGATGTCTCTTTATTGTTTTCATAATCTCTCGTTTTTTGCTTAATGATGCGAACTCAGTAATAATTTTTTTCTTTTTTTCTATTTTGACCGCTCTCTCTATGTCGTTGTTGCTAATTTGTACTCCAGTTTTTTCTGTTATTTTAGATATCAGTTCATTCACCTCGATACCCATATTTTGAATATTGCTTATTTCGATGTTTTTATTGATTGCATTTTGCTCTAACTTCTCTTTTCTCCGATTGAGCTTTTCAATGTGTGAACTTTTCTCTCGATCTCTGTTATCCAGGTCTTGTATTTGAGCACTCTTCTCTCTATCTCTTTCATAAAGGTCGTGAGTTTGTGTTGTTAGTGTCGCTACATTGTTGTTCATATCTTCAGTGGTTTTATCCAGTTTTGCACTCATTGTTGTTATACTCATGGTGAGTTGTTTAATGCAGATTTCTAAACTACACAAACTTGTCTTTACATCTTCTATGTCTCTGCTTTGAGACGTAGTTTTGCATATTGACGTTGTTGGTGTGTTTGTGTTTTTGAATCTTTTGCTATTGCTAGCCTCATCACTGTCATCTCTTTGTTGTTTGCCTTGTTGACTGTTGATGGATTGCTGTTGTTGATCATCTTCAGTTGGTAGCACCAAATTAGCTACGTTGGGAGATTTTATGGTGCATTTTTTGCATCTCCACACAACTCTTTTGGTCTGACCCATGCTTTTATATGTGCTCTCAGAGAGTGAGCAACACGGGGAAAGTGATAATTGCTATTGCAATAATAACAACGAACGAATAAAATTGTTTTTATTTCTAATGAACATTGTCCACAAGTAATTTTACTTTGTCCTTCGATTCCCGACATTTTATTTGGATTTTTTACCGCGTATATCACAATAGATTTGATTTGGTAGATACAAATGCTTTATTTTTAAGAAAATTTTTAAATATTTGCGTTTCACTTTCTGTTGGTAAAGATGTTTGTTATGCTTGTATGCGACGATGCGTGCGATCTCTTTGAAGGCTACAGCGAGACTTATTTTTATTATTATTATTATTATTATTGTTATTATTATTATTATTATTATTATTATTATTATTATTATTATTATTATTATTATTATTATTATTATTATTATTATTATTATTATTATTATTATTACGGAATTAGGTTTGACTAATCTCTGTGTATACGTTGTTTTATTCCCCAGTACGATTTGTACCAAATAAAACAGGGTTCGTTTTAGATTACGTTTCTACAATGCTTTATTTACTTTATTACACTTATTCGGAACCGACTTTAATTACTAAGCACTTAAATTCATAATATAATGTAAGTACTATATGCAATTTTCCTGTATATCATATGTATCTCCATCAGTATTATTATTTTTAACACCATTAACCGCGTCAGTTGTAGACTTCGTAAAAAACGCACGAACTTTTGCACTCACGCTACAAATCTGAAACAAAACCAGTGTTATACACAACAAATCTATATACATTCATCACCAAACTCCATAAATAAAGTGTCATAAAAATAAAGTGAAAATGTCTTTCCCACAATAGTCAAATATGAATACTTGTAGTCAATGTTCTCTAATTATTAAATCTACGAATTTTGTGCGATGATTCAATTGTGAAAGAATATTTCATTTCAGTCCATGTTGTTCTCTATCGGAGATCTTTTATAAGAGCATGGGACTGCAGAAAAAACAGATTGGAAATGTCATGTATGCAGTCCGAGAGCAAATTCCCCTAACAACACATACATCTTTGTAAACAACAGTGAAAATGAAACAATCCAAGCAGTTGAAAATAATACAATACAACAAATATAATCTAAACAACAAAGAGATAACGATGATAGTATTGAAACCGCGAGTAAACGTTTTAAAAATTATACAACAACAACTGCTGCACCACCAACAGAAAATATGTCAACACAAAGCCATCTCTGAACTAGAGAAAGGCATGATCGAAATGCAAAACTGCATAAAGCAATTAACAACAAATATAACAACTGTAACAACAAACATAACAAGTATAACAAACTTCAGTGCAGAACTAAAGGAGCACATTGCGGATATTAATAGAAATGTAGCAACCATAACAAAACAAATAAACGAACTACAAGTGGGAGATCAACAGAAGAGTGAACAAATAAAAGAGCTGAGCGAACGAGTAGAGAAAATGGAACAAAAAGCTATTGAAAAAAACATCGAAATTGGGAATATAAACAATGAGAATCTAGAAGTGAATGATGTATTGAAGCAAATAAGTGAAAATATTGGCGTAGCTATAAAGAGCACTGACATAAATAGAGTCTATCGATTAAAGTGAAAAAACAAAATAATAGTCGAATTTGTTTTATTTATTTAACATATTTATTATAATAACAAATTATAATAAAATTATAATAATAAAGCACTAGCAACACAGGCTATCGACTTCAATATAACTAATTTAGGTTGAAAAAATATAAAATGTAATTAATAGATAATCTTAATTATATTTTATGATGTATGTTAAGGTATTTTAAAAAGTTGTAGAGTTGTAAAGTTGTAGGAGAGGCAATTTTTAGCATATTCAAGGGGCTCGTTGATGAGAAAAATTTCGCTCTTAAATTTTGAAGTGCCGGGCAATCAAGGACTAAATGATGGGCGGATAAATTACAGCGCTTGCAGTAATCACATATTGGTTGGGATTCCTTTTTGAGAATATAAGAATGAGTTAGATAACAGTGTGAAAGCCTTAGCCGGGTATAACATTTATTTTGATATATGTTTGTGATTGTAGGTAATATTAATGGCTTATTGTCTGGATTAATGTTTTTGTATGTATCATTGTATTCTGCCCAAATTCTTTCTGCTTCCTTATTTGTAAGATTGTTTGCAGCTTTTATTACATTCCGTTTTGTGGATGGTATGAATGTATATGTTGGAAATTGGTGTTGGACAGATTTGGCGGCTATATCTGCTTTTTCGTTTCCACTTATTCCAACATGGCTCGGAATCCACATAAGTTTAACATTTGATTTCAATTTTATCATATCATGTTGTATTGAAGTAACAATTTCGTTTTTGTTCCAGCCATTTTTGCATGAAGAAAATACCGATCTGCTATCTGTACAAATAAGCGTCTTAGTTTGGCGTGTCTTGCATATCTCGATGGCTTTTAGAACAGCTATGGCTTCAGCATCGAATATTGAACTATATTGTGGAAGAAGCCCAGTGGATTTGATTGCACCATCTTCATTCACGACTGCAAAAGCGGTGCTAAACTCAGATTTAGATCCATCTGTATACAATATTTCCCAGCCTGTTCTTTGTATTTTTCAAGGATGTCTCTTGATAAGGTCACGTAAACCGTTGGATTAGTACAATTTTTAAGGAAGTTTGTTAAGGAGTTTTCAAAGTTTTTCATGTTCAAAGCCCACACGCAGAGAAAAAATATTTTTCGCTTTTGTTGGAACAAAAATATCAATTTTTGTTCCAAAATTGTATTTGTTTTGTTCAAGCATTGCATTGCAAATCCAAAAATACAATATTTTGCTCCAAACATAAAAAACAAAAACAACTTTCGGAATTCCGCAATATTGTAAAAATCATTAACAATACCGATTGATAGGAACTATCATAATCTAGAATTTTTACAAAAAATATTGTCTTTTAAAAAAATCGCTTTTGTTGTAGTTTTAAATACGTATTGTTATTTTGTTTTTTCAGTAGATACACAATTTTGGATTGAAAATGTCTATTATTAGTTCAAAAATACATATTTTTGACTATACTCTCTCCCGTTAACTTGTTGAGTATTTGCTCTGGATTCTAGTCGCTGCATTCTTGTTTTGCTCTCTTTAGTTTATGTGTGGCAGCCGGTGAAGTTATTTGTGTTTGCGCGTTCTTTGTCCCTAATTAGTTTTTGTTTGGCAGTCAAAGAAAGTGGATCAAAAAATGTAAAACATTAGTGATTATAAACTCAGAAAAACAACATTCCAAGACAAAAATGCAAAAAAAAAAATCTAATAATAAAAGTGTCATACATTATTAAATCTATTGAATTCTTTATTATTTTAAAACTGTCGGTGTTTTCTTTTTTTATGGCGTTATCTACTTTTGTCATGTAGTTTTTGTTTTGTTTTTGGTTTTCTCATGTGTTTTTGTGAAGCGGTAAATATAAAAGTGGTGGTTGAAGCAGAATTTGCGTTGCAAGGAGATATTAAAGAAGAATTCCGATAATTCATACATCTTTGACACAATAAATTAAATTTTCTTGAAAACGTCGATCCCTTTTGGGTTCTTTTTGTACTGAATAATGTTTACAACACGCGTTTGTAGTTTTGACCAAAACTATTGTAAATATAGATAATTTTACCTCAACTGTTCTGAATTCTAACAATATTTATTGTCCATTTTACCAATACTATTTTTCATTGTTGTTTGACACCACCTCTTTTGAATCTCTTCTTCTACTATCGTATGTAAGTTGTTATGTGTGTGTGTTTTGTGGAGAGCTAAAAACAAAAAAGGTGGTTGAAACTTATTATACGAAGAGAAAATAGAAATAGTTTTTTTTCCTAAATTTGAGTTTTTGTGAACGAATTGTCGGAATTCTATTTTAATTTAAAATATAAAGAGCGAGTTGCAACAGTCTAATAATTTTTGCAATGCATGCTCAATGAAAACCAAAGAAAAGACTATTGCTGACACTTGTATTTTATTGCGTAGTTTTGTGTGTCTGTTTTTAACTAACTTCATGATGCTATTTTTTTTTATTTAGCGGGTTAAGGAGTGTTTTGCTGCAGACTTTTTAAATTTAGTTAAGAAAACATAAAACTAATCCACGACAGCTGAAGTGGACATTTTTAATAAGAATACTCTCTAAACCAGTAATTTTGTGCAACAATATATTTCTTCAACCGATTTTGTTTTGGGCATAAAATTAATTAGTAAGTATCTTCTTTTTGTACTTTTACTAAGCGATATTTCTAACATATTTTCTTTTTTTATTTAGCTTTAAATTGTACTAACGACTTGGATTCACAATTTTCCTGACCGAATAAATCACAATAAATAGTTTACCAACATGCTTTATTTGCACATCAATCTTTGTTAAACTAAATAAAATTAGCGTCAATTGAAATTAAAATTATCTCATATCAGGTTTATTTAAAATTTTTAAAAATCATATATGAAATAAATAATAAAATGAAACTTTTTATATTTTTTTAAATGTAACACATTAAAAAGGTAGGTATGCAATTTTTATTCCAACCATGTCGCATTGCAACAATAAGTATTGTTACTTCTGACCAAAACTATTGTTAATTGAAAAAATAAATATTGTTACTTCTGACCAAAACTATTGTGAATTGCAAAAATAAATATTGTTACTTCTGACCGAAAATATTGTAAGTTCTAAAAATATTTATTGTCCATTTTGACTAAAACTATTGTGAATTGCAAAAATAAATATTGTTACTTCTGACCGAAAATATTGTAAGTTCTAACAATATTTATTGTCCATTTTGACAAAAACTATTGTTAATTACAACAATAAATATTGTTACTTCTGACCAAAACTATTGTAAGTTCTAACAATATTTATTGTCTATTCTGACCAAAACTATTGTAAATTGCAACAATAAATATTGTTAATTCTGACCAAAACAAATGTAAGTTCTAACAATATTTATTGTCCACTTGGACCAAAACTATTGTGAATTGTAACAACATATATTGTTATCTCTAACCAAAACTATCGTACTTACATTTTTGGTCCAAAGCGTTATAGTGTCAAAGTGGCAATACATATTTATATTTAGAACACATAATATAGTCCAGTGTGACAATAACGATTGTTGGATTGACAATACTACATAAGGAATCCAACAATATGTTAACAATATATATTTTGCTCTTGGAATATTGTTGGATCAAACATATTTTTTTCTCTGCGTGCACGGTGGATGTGTTTGGCACGGATTTTTGTAAGGCGACAAGTTCAACTGTTTTGCGATTTTAAAAATCTGGCTCAGAGTTGAATTTTGTTTTAGCTCCATTTTCCTTTTTCTCAGTAGAGATAACTCATACGTCAAAATACCAGGTTGATAACATATTACTTTGTGCGTAAGACGAGCTTTCAACTTGTACGCATGCAGGTGGAGTTTGTCAAATCCAGCTTCAGTCATCAAATTTGCGATGGGTGTTGTTCTGAAGGCACGAAGACTAGATCTTACTGGGTTATGCAATATACTTTCAATGGGTGATGTAGCAGATTTAGGTGCTCTTATATAAAAAATTAGACCATAATCAATCTTAGATAGTATTATAGAGTTAACAACTTTCAATAGTGTGTTTGAATGTACATGGCTTTTTTTAGATGATAAGTATTTAACAATATTAGCCTACTTTGTAGGCTTTTTTTATATATTCACAATGTGACTTAAAATTATATTTATTATCTATATATAATCCTAATATCTTACAGACATTTGTGTTTGAAATGAATGAAGATATATCGATGGGGTTACAATTTCTTTTATTGCAAATATGCAGATGAACTGTTTTTTCATATGATATTGTGGATCCTGATTTAATGGACCAGTTGTCAATTTCTTCTAAAGTTTTCGAAAGCTCGTGGCGGGTTTCAGTATTGTTTTGAGTTTTTGCTATAATATACAGATCATGTGAATAAATACAATGAAAAATTTTTTTGTTTTGTGATAATATTTTACTGAGATCGTCAAAAGCAATTACAAACAGTGTGACTGATAAAGGAGATCCTTGATGGATACCATTATACAGAGAAACTGTTTGAGATTGTACATTATTTACTGACACCGAAAATTTTCTATTTGTTAAAAAGGATTTTATAAAATTGAACATTTTTGGTCCTATTTGCCACTCTAAAAGTTTTTGAAGCACAATGTGTATTCCAATTTTATCGAATGCCTTTATAAAATCAATTGAAAGAATAGAGGTATGTCTTCTTGTTGATTGATTTTTATACCCTCAGCCTTTAGGCTAAAGAGGGTATTTACACTTTGATACGGCCAAAAATGTGCTTCGTCGAAATAATGGTTTTAGACCCCAAGTATGTTTGTACGATATCCGTTTCAGACAATTTTGAGTCTATCTAGCAATGTCCGTCCGTCTGTCTGTCTGTCTGGCTGGCTGGTGCGCACGATAACTCTCGAACGCATCAATCGATTCGGTTAAAATTTTGGTTATCTAAATATTTTGTCCAGATTTGATTTAAGTTCGAAGATGGGCCATATCGGTCCACTCCTTCAGTTACCTCCCCCACAAAAGTTCAAAAATGTTCGGAAAAATTGTCCGCACGATAACTCTTGAAGGGAGTAACCCAATTAGTCCATACTTTGCACATCGTGACATTTCTACCAGACAAAGATGAGGTTCCAATATGGACCCTATTGATTCACTCTTTCGGGTACCTCCCACACAAAATTTTGCTTAAGTGCAGTTTAAGGTCTGCTCTCGAATCGCTTTGATTTTTGTTGCAGCCACTTGTATTAACTACGACGATATAATTTTTTTCAGGAGCAAGTCCATATATCCTCAGAAATCAGCACGAAAACTGCAAACAACTTATATAATATCATGTGTCGTAGTTGGAGTGCACGATAACTCTCGAACGGATCAACATATTTGGTTAAAATTTTGGGTCTTTCAATATTTTGTCCAAACTTAGTTTAAATTGGCAGATAGACCATATCGGTGCACTCCTTCCGGTACCTCCCCCACAAAGGTTCAAAATTTTTCGCCAAGATTGTAGGCATGATAACTCTAGGAGGGAATAACCGAATTGAGCCAAACTTTCCTATTGGTAATATTACTTTCAGCCATAGATCGAGTTCTAATATGGACTATATCGGTTCACTCATTTGAGTACCTCCCACACAAAATTTGGAAAAAGTATAGTTTAACAACTCCTCTTTGATCTTATTAATTTGTGACGCAGCAGGTTGCACTTGCGGCCCCTGTTACGACGTTGAAATTTTTTTCGTGGGAAAGTCCATACTTCCTGAGATAATGACCCAAAAAGGTCCAGAAAATCCTACCGGCACCACCTAAACTGGCTAATGTGCAAAATAACCCTTTAAGAGAGAAATCGATTTAGCTCAAACTTTGTAAATTGAAAAGTACAATTGTAATATATTTAAATTCAGAAAATTAAGTACAACATAATTAATTATATAGTCTGTAAGGAAAATATCCATAGACTAATAAAGCAAAAAAAAAATATTTCCTACAGATTTGTATTAGGTCCGAATATGTACTACATCGGATCACTCCTATGAGTACACCCTACCCAAAGTTTGGAAAAAATGCACTCGTCTTGGATCATTCTGAATTTTGTTGCAACATGTAGTTTTTTGCGGCCCTTTCCATCCTGGAAAATTTTCCCAACAGCTAAAAAACCTACAGAAGTATTGTGTTAACTTTTTTTCTTCGGGTACGTGGCTGAGGGTATATCTCTGTCTGCTCAGCTGACTGATACTTTCTTACTTGTTACGTATAATATGGTCTATGAATAACAGGGCATCAACTGTGCTAAGACCAGGTTGAAATCCAACTTGATTGTTAGATATAAGATTGTGTTTCTTAATGAACCACAACAACCGTTTCGATATAATTTTTTCTAAAATTTTGGCCAAACATGGCAATAAAGATATAGGTCTGTATGAATCGATTTGGTTTTTTGGTTTATTCGGTTTAGGAATGGGTAACACAGAAGCAGATTTGAAGAATTGTGGAATTACTCCGGAGGAGTATATATCATTGTAGTGACCCAAGAGGCGAATGTGAAAGGAATGAGGAGTGTTCTTAATCATGGGATAAGATATTTTATGCGAACCAGGGGTTTTGCCTTTAGAAGTTTTTAGGCTGTAGTATAATTCTTGAAGTGTTAGATTGTCGTCTAGACACTTTGCTTTAGGAGAAGGATTTGTTGGAGTGATTGCGGAAAGTAGCAACTGGTCTTTATTGTTACAAAATTCTGTGGAAAAATTTGAGTCGCTCGAGTTAGATGACCAATGTTCGGCAAAAGTAGAACATATGATATCCGAACTGGATGTTGTGTTACCATTTACCTCAATACTTTGAATTTGGTTGGGTTGCCAATTACCGGTAAGTAGCTTTATTTGGCGCCATAAAAGTGAAGACGTAGAGGATGGACAAATAGAAGACGTAAAACGTTGAAATGCTTCTGCCTTAGTTATCTTTTTAGCTTTATTGAAAATGGAATTTTTTTTGTAATCTAAAAGATTATCCCTAGTTATATTTCGGCGTAATAATTTCCACGCCGCTTGTTTTTCATTTCTCAATTTTTGTATTTCTTTGTTCCACCAGGGTACATTTTTACTTCTTACTACATTTCTTGTTTGAGGAATGCTATTGTTTGCTGACCTTCGAATAATTTTCCTGATTTGGGCAGATTCCTTATTAATGTCTTTAGAAACAGGATAATTGGATTCTATTAATGATATATTGTTATGGAATTTATCCCAATCGGCTTTTTCGGTGATATATTTAGATCGAAAAGTGACTTTATTATTAACATTTATATTTAACGTTGTTAAAGCGGGAAAATGATCGCTATTATACATGTTATCTACTGTGTGCCAGAAACATTTTGGAAATAACGATATAGATGCCATTGCAACATCTATGTGCGTTAACGTATTGTGGGTGCTAAGATGTGTTGGAGAACCGTCATTTAAAATTGACAAGTTTGAATTGTTGACAAATGTTTCGATTTTATGACCTCTTTTATTGGACTTGGAGGAACCCCAGAGATTACTCCAGGCGTTTAAGTCTCCAAGGATTATGACAGAGGACGATATGTTGGTTAGGGTGTCAAGATGGGACACAGTGATGTTTTCGTTGGGGGGAATATAAAGGGATACAAGTGTGAAGCTAGTTGCTAAGTTGATTTTGACAGCAACTGAGCAAAGTGTTGTAGTGCATTGTACAATATCGTGTGGTATATTTTTTTTTCAAAAGTATGGCAACTCCTTCTTTAGCAGAGTTATGTCTGTTAAAGAAGTATCCTGTATAACGTTTTGGCTGTATGCGGAGTTTGAGTTTGCTTGCACTTAGTTTCTTGTAAACACACAATATCTGGATCAGTATCAGCAAGTAATAGCTGTAAATTTGAATAATTGTTTATGTATCCTCTGATATTCCATTGTAAAATTTTTAACACCATAATGGTATTAAAGGAAAAAAATGTGTGATTGATATGTTGGTTGGTATTATTTATCTGATAATTGCCTCCCTCCACGATTTGTCCCCCACATACCCGTCGCCACCATCTGAATACAAAATGTATACGGATAGCGACAACAACATATGTGGGGCAACATACCATGGAAGGAGGCAATAATTAATTATCATTTATTAATTATCAGACAAATAATCCATAGATTGTGATGTTTTAGGGATATCTGTATTAGATATCCGACGAGAGAGAGTATCATTTTCAAGAGATACTTGTTTCTCTTTAGATATGAGGTGAGATGATGTTGATGGTAGTTCATTTGATTTTTGTTTTGTTGTTGTAGTTTTGTTAGTACTAGCAATAGAATTTTTAGTAGTTAGAGATGAGTTGTAAATATTTGTTTTCGAGTTTGTTCTTCTTAGTGAAGTATTGGAGCTTGTTGTTGTTGTTTTAGTTTTGACTGCAGATGAGGAAGAGGTGTTGTTGGAAATAAGAGAAGAGTTAGCGGTTGTTGGAGGGAGGGTTGTTGTGTTTTTATTTAAGGGTTCTTTCGATGGTGATTTTGGAATAATAGTGTTTTGTTGTTTTGTACATTTTTTTATGTCCGAAGAAGATTTGTTTGTTTCTTGATCTGTTGTTTCTTGAGAAGATACAGTAGCCGCGAAACTTTTAGAGCCAATGGTATTTAGAGGTTGGTTTTGGTATAGGCGAATTGCCTGTTTCATAGAACATTTATTTTTTGTTTTAATTTTTAGAATCTCTTTTTGTTGTTTATATTTAGTGCATAAATTTGATGAAGCCGCATGTATAATCGTTCCACAAACATCCCATACGGGACAAGGGAGACCTCTCATATCAATGAGTGCACCCCGATTCATATTAGCTCAATGATATGGGACCTACTGTTTATCGCCGAGTCCGAACGGCGTGTCTTAAGACACCACTTTGTAGAGAAGTTTTACATGGCTGAAATACTCAGGAAATGTCGCCAACATTACTGAGGGGTATTTTGCCACCGTTGAAACATTTTTTGATGTTAACTGGCCGGGGAATCGAACCCACGACCTTCAGCATGCAAGGCGGGTGTGCATACCATTGCACCACGGTGGTACATGTGCTTCACTGCAATTTGCACAATATGTTCTGATGCAATCAGTAGGGGAATGAGGGGGTAAATTACAATTTACGCATGTAGGTGGGTTATTACAGTGTTTCATTGTATGACCCAACAATTGACATTGTTTACATCTCATTGGGTTTGGATAGTGTTCTCTAACTATTGTTGTGTGATAAGCTATTTGTAACTTCTCTGATAAATTATACATATCAAAAGTTACAAGAATTACTCCGGCTTTAATTTTTTTGCCATCTACTGTTTTTTCATATTTATATACATCAACAACTCCTTTGTCGGAGAGCTCACTTATTATCTCTTTCTCTGGGATATTATTTAGATAGAGAGCGTAAATAGTTCTCGTAAAATTGAGTTGCTCGTGGAGTTTTGCTGTTATTTTACATACACCATACAGTTCTTTTGTTTTTAGAATTTTGTCGGCAGTAGCTTTGTCATTGACTAACAACAACAAACTACCATTTCTCAATGGAGAAATAGAGATTATTTCTTTGGAAATGAGATCGAATGCTTTTTGTATTGCAAAGCAAGAGAACTTTGACAACGGTTTTTGTTGATGCACAGATGATACAACTACGTACCTTGGGTTCGGTGTAGATTTATTGGGGAGGGAGCGGAATTCATAAGTTATTCCTCTATTAGGTTTTTTTCTTTTTCTTTGGTGACTCTCTGCCAAAATGGCAAATTGATTGTCCCCTAAATTTGGGGGCCCAGGGGGCATAATGCACAATTTGTTTAAAAAACTTTATTTATGTTTTTTTTTTCTGGCACACTGCAAATAAAAGTATGAGTTGCGATTTATGGGAGCACTAATTGAGAGAAGAAAAACAACAACGTTAAATGGCTGGTAATGGTAAATAAATGAAATGAAATTGGAAATATGTAAGGGTTAAAAATTGGAACATCTATGCCCGCTAAAATGAAAACTCACTATTTATTACTATACGCAACACATCAGATGTTGAAAACATTACTACAAATTAATCATTTTTCTAAAGTACGCACATTTCGCACATACAAATAATCATTCTCACTAAACCTAAAGAGTTATTTCGAAAAACTTCCTACACTATCCGCATTTAAAAAAATCAAAAAAAAACTTTTATTTATTATCTTTCACATTAAAACAAATATTGCTGAAATATAAAAATGAACTACAGTGAAGATATATTAACCCGTGTTAACGACATAGATATGAACTATTTGAATTACAACATGTTAATACATTTAAATATAAGGTCATTAAGGAAAAACTTTTTGGCATTCATAACCAACATTACTAAAATAATCAATAAAATCCAGTTAATAATATTAACTGAAACTAATATTTGTGATGAAGAAAATCATTATTATTTAATCGATGGATATAACGCAATATTCCAAAATAGACAACGAGGAGGCGGTGGAATTGCAATATACATCAGAAGTGATATTCAATATGAAGACGTACAAATTGAAGTGGAATCGGCAGAAGTAAAACAAATTAACATTACAACAATAAATCCCAAAAAAAACTACAATACTACCAATATATCGACCACCAATCAAAAATATAAAAATGTTCATACAAGAACTAGAAAAAAATTATAAATGGTATAAGTAAACTAAACAATTTAATTGTAGTGGGTGATATAAATATTGATATACTAAAGCACAATAATACAACAATAAAATACTTGAATATGCTGTCTTCCTACGGTCTGCTCAGTATGATCAGTAAAATAACCAGAGAACATAAAACCAATCAATCGAATTCATGCATAGACCAGTTATTTTCCAGATGGAAGAAACAAATTTGCTATGCCCATGCGGCAATAATAAAAATAGATCTATCAGACCATTTGCCATATTTGGTGGTATAAATGAAATCATGAAACCAAACCATTCGTCGAATCACAAACAAAATACACAAAACAGTAAAATCTCCATTCTAAACAACTCTAAAGTTAACCAACAAATAAACACCACAAATTGGGAACAAATAATCAACACATCTGTTTAACAACATTTATCAAACATTCAACAATATATAGAAAAACTCAATAATTCAACAAAATAAACTTAAAAAAGGGAATCCATTTCCATGGCTCAAAGATCATATCCTAAGGTGTTGCAACATTAAAGACAAGCTATACAAAAAGTGGTCACAAAATAAAAATAATAAAACAAATGAAACAATTTAAAAAAAAAACTGCAACAACAGCTTAAATAAAAAAATCTTTAAAGCCAAAAACGACAATTATCATCAACAGTTCTTGTTAAACCGAACGAACATACGAGGCACTTGGCAACTTATTAATCAAATTACTGGCAAAAAACGGAAAATCTAGACGGCTCAATCAAAAAAACATTTTAAAAGTGAATCGCTAACGGAAATAATGGTGGAAAGTTCACACCCATGTTCATACCCACATACAAGCTAATTAAAGCTTCGTGGGGTTTACCATTTAATGAATTGTAAAACTGATATTTTTGAATCAATAAATAAAATAATGTTACGAATGTAACTGATAGGTTTAAGTTAATTTAGTTTAATTTCCGTTAATTTAAAAATTTGAATTATAACGTAAAGTTTGTATTACGCAGTTACTTTATTTAAGCAACAACAACTACCATGTAGAACTCTCTTCATTATTCTAGATGTTACTTTACCTTTCATTAATGTGCTTTTATTTTGTTTTGCGATAATCATGTAACTATCGTTTAGTTTGTTACATCTTTATTTCTTGCATTTGTTTGTTGTTGTAATTACGTCATTACTGTATTGCTCTTTCCCCATGTATGTGAGTCTGGTTGTTCGCTTAGTGCGAATGTGCGTCTTTGTGTTCGTTGTACAGATTCGAGGTGTTGCCATATGTTCTAGATATTTCTCGAACAGGGAGACTTTGGGATATAAATACAGGGGAACTGGCAATGACGAGTGAGTAGTGTTTTAAGCGTTAAATTGAACAGATCGGTTAAAGAATAGCTGCGTGCTAACTAGCGACAAGCTGTATGCTAGTAATTAAAGTCGGTTCCGAATAAGTGTAATAAAGTAAATAAAGCATTGTAGAAACGTAATCTAAAACGAACCCTGTTTTATTTGGTACAAATCGTACTGGGGAATAAAACAACGTCTACACGGAGATTACGATCGTCCTACAATGAAGTTTAAGGATCTACGAGTGGAAGACTTGAAGAAGGAGCTAAGTAAGTTGGAGTTGTGTTCTACTGGCAACAAGGCCGAACTACAAATACGCTTGTTGGAAGAGTTCGAGCGCCGTGGAATGAACATCGATGAATATGAGTTCGACGGTAAGGAGGAAGTCGAGTTATCGGCAATCCAGCGTTGAGGAAGTTTCGTCGGTAGCTGCCAGGGGAGACGATTTAAAATCAATGCTGGCTATGATGATGGTGGAAATTAGGAAAATAGAAGGAAGCTCCATGGAAATGAATAAGAAAAGCGAAGAAACTGCCAGACTTATGATGGAAATGAAGGCGGAAAATTATAGAATGAGTGAAGAAAATTCCAGGAAATTAGAGGAAAAGTTAGAAGAGAACTCTAGAAAAATCACCGAAAACTTAATGGCAGAGAATTCTAGGATGTCTGAAGAAAATTCAAGAAACTTAAAAGAGGAGTTGGAAGAGAATTCTAGGAAAATTAACGAGAAACTCGAGAACATCACGATGGTGATTGAAAAGAGAGTAGAAAACGTGGAGGTACAAATTAAAGAGTTGGATAAAAAGATTTTGTCTGTTGACGAGAAATTTCTGGCTCAAGATGAGAAAATTCTGGGCATAGAAAAGAAAATGTCGGAACTGGAAATTAAAGGCGGTCCAGTAAGAGCTATCCATAACGCGTTAAAAATTAAGCCTCCAGTGTTCGACGGCTCTACCTCTTTCAATGTGTTCAAATTACAGTTCGAGAGAGTGGCTGCTAGAGATTCTTGGAACGACAACGATAAGGCGGTATCACTCCTTATGGCATTGAAGGGTGATGCTGCTGACGTATTACAGAGTATTCCCGCCGCTTCTAGGAACAACTATGGAGATATAATGGCTGCTCTTGAACGTAAGTACGGTAGTGAACACAAGCAAGAGATCTACCGAATGGAACTTAGGGGAAGAGTCCAGAAGCCAAATGAGACCTTACAAGACTTTGCGGCTGATATAGAGCGGTTGGCGCTGTTGGCATATCCAGGAGAGACACATCCAATGGTGGACCGCATAAAGATTGAGACATTTGCTAGTGGTATTCGTGATCCAGAGGTAAAATTTGCGACGTATGCGGCACCGATAGGAACATTTGCAGAAACCGTGTCATTTGCCCTGGCCCAAGAAACCGCGAGGATGCTGGTGAAACCTAAAGCTTACAACGTGAGGAGGCTGGAAGTTGAGGACAACAATTCCCAGACCGTTGTCGACCCGCTGAAAGATGCACTAATGCGTGTGAAACGAGGGGCTGCTAGTACGAAAAAGACTTGTTATAACTGTCGGAAAACTGGACACATGGCCCGAGAATGCAGATTGCGGCAAGCAAGGCCCAGATCCACCTCACCGCCTTCAAAAAGCGACGACCGGTGGCCAAGAATCTGCAAAAAGAGACATCAGGTGAATCAGATACAGCAAGTTCTGCTAATCACGAGGCACCGCCGGGAGATGATGAAAACGATGGTCCCACAATTTCTATAGCCATAGTCCAGCAGAAGAATCACAACTTAACGGTTAAAGGCTTTATAAATGGTGTATTGCGTACCTTGACATTGGACACCGGTGCAACAAAGTCCATTATTAGACCGGATTTGGTAAAAGGGAAGGTATTGCCGTTAAATGGAGTCAAATTGCGGACGGCCACAGGCGAGACTACAACGGTGCATGGAAAGGCCTACCAAAGGCTGAGCATGGGTAGAAAATCGGTAAATTTCGATTTTATAGTGGCCGATATTGTGGACGAAGTTATACTTGGTGTAGACTTCATGATTGCCTTCGATATCAACCTGGACATAAAGCACCGTGTGATGACTTGGTCCAATGTGGAAATACCGATAAGTGTGGGCTACAACGAGAAAAGCAAACATCGCCCGAAAGCAGAATCCAGCGAGATCGCTGTCGATGTCCGTACGCTGAAGGTGGAAGCCGCCGAAAATTGGTCCGTAGGGAAGCGGAAAAATCCAGCAACGAGGGCTAAAAAGCGAAGATGTACGTCTAGGAAAGGTCCATGGAAAAGCGGCCGTACAGCAAGGAAGGACAAGTCCGATGAAGAACAGGTGGCACTTAGGAGGGTGACCACGAAGAAAGAAGGTATAACAGTTTTAGTTTTACTCTTCCGAGTTATTAAAAAAAACAAAAATTATGTTTTGTTTTTCGTAGCTTCTGCTACCTATAACTTTATTATTGCGAATCAAAAATATGACTGAAAGGTAAATAATTACATTCCGTTTTTATAACTAAATTGAATACAATAAAATAGCTTATTAATCGTAAATAACATAATTGAAAAATAAAATAGCTTATTAATCGTAAATAACAGAATTGAAAATTAAAATAGCTTATTAATCGTTTTCTGTTTCTTTGCAACATTATGGTTTAATTCATAGAATTATTGGTTAGCAAAAGTGTGTTTAAGAAAAATTATGTTTTCCATAATTTTGTCTGCAAAACAGGAAATGGTAAAATAAAAAATAAGGTTGCAATGTTGAAACAGGAAACGTGTGTGCAATGTTTGCAGAAATCAATATCGAGAAATGTAATGTTAAATTAGTACACGGTGGGGTGATATCGTAACTCCCCCTCCGTTAGATTGAGGCTCCGACGAAATATGAAGAATAGTTGCTTTTCTTTTAAAAAATATAGGAATCAGAATTAATAAAATAATTATTATAGAAATTGTAGTGCTACTTGCAGTAATATTAATTATTTTGTTTATTTTTTGTTTTCTATTCAAAGTTGTAAAATTGTCTTCATATTTGATCTGTTGGATATATAGGTCTTCTAAATTAATTTCAGGTATTGTTCCGTTTTCTTTTATTTCCTTTAAAAGTGAGGTTTGGATTACTTTTTCTTTTATTATTAATTTCTCATTTTTAAACGTTAAATTTCCGACATTGATTTCACAATTTTCGTATTTTATTATAAAATTGTGGCTTATATTAGTAAGGTTTCCTTCATAATTACAATTATTTGTAAAGTTATTAAAAAACTTTTTAAATATTATAATTCCTTCTTTTATTTCTTTAACTTCAGTGTTTTTATATTGTTTAAGTGTGCAACTAGCTGTCTGATTTTTAACAATGTTTACTATGCATGGGTCAACAATTGGTCTTAAATTTCTATATAGACTAGATATATTTGGAAAATATACGTTTTGATTTTCATCCATTAAAATTTTGTTTTCTTTTAAAAATAATGATTTATTAAGTTTATTAGGTATTGGCTCAAAAATTATTTGTGCAAATGATATATTGGAGAATTGGGGAATGGAAAGGATAATGATAATTTGGTCTTTTTCAAAGGAAACGGAAACTTTTGTCTTAGTATATTGTTCAAAGTCATTGGTTATGTCAATTTCTTGTTCATCGAGTAAGTCTGTTGGTATTATACCTAGTTTGCTTGTAAATATAACTCCTGCAATATCGTCAATATGGTTTTTAAGTAAATGTATGTCGTTATTAATTTGGTAAATATGTCTTAGAAAGGACACTTCATCTTCTAATGTAGATATTTTATTCTGAATCTCACTGCGAAATTTATTAATATATGTCTTTACTATATGTTGTTGTCTGTTGATATGAGTCGTAATATTTTGAATTTGTATCGAAAGTCTTTTATTTATACGAGCCATGTTTCCAATATCGTTTGAGTTAGTATTAGTAATTGTTGTTAGATTCTTGATAACCGATCTTATTTCTTGTTCATCATCACTGTCCATATTTCCTGTTATAAATTTGATTCCTTTACCTAATCCATTTATTAATCCTCGTTTAATTCTAAAATTCGGTGAAAGATTATTTAATTTAATTTTTAAAAGATTAAAATTATTTAGAGTTGTGTCAAGTAATGGCATTAAGTCTGATATAGACCCATGTAATAAGTTAATATTGTTGTCAATAATTTCAATAGTATTGTGATAGTGTGTCAAATTTATTAAGCGATAAAGTCTCCGGTAGTGATCTATGATCCTTATGTCGCAATCCTTGATTGGGATGTAGCCTTCATTATCTGTTAAGTCTTGTATTTCCATCGATTGAGGTTTAGCAATATTCACCATTGAAATGAGCAGAAATATACATATTTGAAGTTGCATCTAAAAAGGATAATATTAGTTAGGTTATGTTGACGCTTGATTTTCCTCAGTATTCTGAAATTTCTTTTTCATTTTTATATGAGATTTATAGTACTTAAAATTCCGATCCGTTACTATATGATCATCGTCTAATTGAGATACTACTACTTTCCGAAATTTAGAATGGTTTTTGCCTCCTCGTTCATCTCTTAAATATATTGGCCCTGTTTGAATATCTATGTTCTCACGTGTTTCATTTAATTTATTTATAATCTTTTCTTTTGCTTTAACAATTTTTTCCTTAATCAAGGGATACCCGTCTTGGCTTACTATTCCGTTTTTAAAGTCTATGGGTTTCTTAGAAGTTGTCGAATGTATTGTATTATTATAATACATTATTATTCGGTACATTTTCTCTTCGACGCTTTCTGTGTCTTTGTTAGGGTCATGTTTTAAAATTCGGATATGCTCATTGATTGTATTGTGGAGTCTTTCGACATCCGCGTTTGAAGTATGATTATTGTTAGATGTATAGTGTATTTCAATATCCTGTTCTCTTAAAAATTCGCGTAGGGGTAAAGCTTTAAATCCTAGTTCATTATCCATAATCAACTTTTTTATATTTCCGACTGTTGAAAGGTATTGGGTAAGTGCTTTTTTGAATTCGATCCAGGATCTATCTTTTATTCTTATAGCTTGAGCGTGTTTGGAAAATTTGTCTAAAAATGTTAAGAATAATGTTTTTTCTAAAGTATAAAAAACGTCAGCATGAACAATCTCACCGGGCTTATCGGGTGTTTCTGTAATTTTGAATTGTTGTTTTATGGGTTTTCTGTCATACTTTTCTTTATTACATATATCACAATTATTAATGAATTGCGTTATACGTAGTTTTAGTTGTGGGTGGTAAAATTCGAATTTAAGTTGCGCGAAATTTTCGTTAATTCCTCTATGATTATTTTTTAGATGTTCTTTTTCTATTATTTCCGTTAGTTCATTTTCATCTGTTAAATCTTTAAGAAGATATTTGCAACGTATAATTTTGAAATCCTTGTTCTCAGCAAAGTATTTGTCAAAAACATTTTTCAGTCCAATGAAAACAGACTCGTCATTTATAAAAATTGCGTTGGTTTTATCAGGGTTAAAATGATTTTTTAAAAGAGTTATTAGTGTATTCTCATCAAAGTTTTTAGCATAAATTGTCTTCCTGTTATTCTTGAAAATTTGTTCAGTTTTTATTTTCAGTGATCCTGACACTGTCTTTTGTATTACAATTTGTCGTCGATAAAAATTGATTGGATTATTTGTTTCAGAAATAATATTAGGTAAGTCTTCTTCTTCATTGAAATTGATTTCTACTCTAGATAGTGCATCTGCATTACCGTTCATAATTCCTTTCTTATATTGTATATCAAAATCATATTCTTGTAGGCTAAGTCTCCATCTAATTAGCCTTGAGTTTGGTTCCTTCATACAAAATAACCAAACTAAAGGTCTGTGATCTGTTTCAATTATAAATCGTCTTCTAAAAAGATATGGTCTAAAATATTTTGTTGACCACACTATAGCAAGAAGCTCTTTCTCTATCGTACTATAATTCTGTTCTGAGCCATTTAGACCTCGACTAGCATAATAGGATGACCATTCTGGGATAGAACAGCTCCTAGAGCAAAATTACTTGCATCGGTTTGAAGAACAAATTTTTGATTGAAATCTGGGTATACTAAAACGGGAGAATTTGTAAGGAGTCTTTTAAGAGATTCAAATGCTTCGATATATTCTATATTATTAACGTCGATAACGGAATCTTTCTTGAGATATCTTGTCATTGGTTTGGCTATGGTAGAATAATCTTTCATGAACTTGCGGTAATAGCCGGATAATCCAAGAAATTGTTTTATTTCTTTTTGAGTCTTTGGTAAAGGGAATTTTTGTACACATATTATTTTATCGGGATTTGGTCTAATACCTTCCTCTGATACTACGTGTCCAAGGAAGTTTGTTTCCCTTTTCATGAATTCACTTTTATCTAGCTGAACTTTCAAATTGACTTCTTTAAGTCTCTGAAATACTTTTATTATTGATTCTATGTGTTCTTGGAGAGAGGTCGAGAATATGATTATGTCATCTAAGTAGACTAAACAAATTTTGTTGATTAAATCGCCCAAAACATTATTCATTAGACGCTGAAAAGTGGCCGGAGCTGTTTTCAGTCCGAATGGCATACGAAGAAATTCGTAATGACCACCTTCCACGTTAAATGCTGTCTTTGGAATATCCTTTTCGTGGATTTCGATTTGGTGGAATCCTTTCGCCAAATCGAGTGTTGTAAAGTACTGACAGCGTCCTAGTTTTTCCAGGATTTCATCAATGTTTGGGATTGGGTATTTGTCGTCTATTGTTACCTCATTGAGTTTTCTATAATCTACGACAAGTCTCCATTTAGTTTTGCCACTCGCATCCATCCTTTTTGGAACTATCCAGACTGGTGCTGAATAAGGCGAATGACTGGGTCTTATTATTTTTTTGTCTAACATTTCTTTTATTTGTTTTTTGACTTCGTCTTTATGTATATAAGGATATCTGTATGTTTTTGCTGCAATAGGTATATTATTAACTGTCCTTATCTCATGTTTGATTGCATTGGTAAAAGTAAGATCACTCTCTTCGGTATAAAATACGTCTTTATATTTTTTAATAATTGGTATAAGTTTCTTGTGTTCTTCTTCGTTTAAATGATCTAACCGAATTAGTTCCATTATAGGTTTTTCTGTTTTTTCATCAAAATCAAATGTATAAAAATTTTCAGATGTAACTTCATCTGTTCCTTGTGTTTCTAACATAACTCGTTGTGGTAAATTTCCATTTACTTTAACGAAAGCACTAATTTTATAATTTTCCGCTTCATATACTCCCTCCATTATTTCGATATTCTTATCGTTTAGTATGGATTGTGGGTTATATATTAGTCCGTCTTTTTGTTCAACTTGTAACATTACTTGATGCAGTCCTCTTTTTTCGAAATAGTATTCAATACCGTCATTGGTATATCGAATGGTGATGTCAGTTTCTTCAATTCTTAACAAGTTATCTTTCATGTTTACTATTGCTTTCATTTGCCTTAATATATTATTACCAATTATACCATTATATTAATCGTGAAATTGGCAAATTAAAAATTCTAATTTTGTGTCAGTAAGTAAGCCGAATTCCTTAAAAGCTGGAATTGCTACTTTTTCAGAAATTGTAACAGTATGCTGGAGAGTCTTAACGTTCGTTACATCGCAAGGTATTTTCCATTTAGGATTGCAAATCCCAGGATTAATTATAGAGTGTGTTGCTCCAGTGTCAATAATAAATTTTAGACGTCCTAATTTGGTTTTGATTACTATATATGGTAGGTTTCCGTTGAGGCTGTCGGCTGAAAATTTTGGGCATTGTTCATATTGGTCCCGTTTTCTTCTGCTTGTCTTTGTGGATTGCAGTTTTGCCCATTGTTCCCATTATTTTGTTGATTGTGGTCGTGTTTTTGATAATTGTTTGGTTGGAAATATTGTACAATATTTACTTCCATTGGTTCCAGTTGTTGAGGCTGATTGTAATTTTGTCCGTTATAATTTTGGTTGTGATTTCCTGCGTTTCCTTGTTGATTCCAATCATAATTATAATTTTGGTTGTTTTGTCTATAATTGTTATCACGCTGATAATTATTACGATTATTATAATTATGCTTTTTATTTGTATTTGTCTTGTTTCCTGAGGATTCCTTGTGTCCATCTTGTCCTTTATTGTTTCGGTTCTTTTTGACTATGCGACCATCTTTTCCCATGTATGCGTATCCATTCTCGAACAATATATCCATTGCCGATTCCAGGCTGTCGGGATTCCTGCAAGTTAATACGGTCTTCATAGGTTCTGGCATCTTATTCTTGAAGATATGCAAAGCAGATCTCCTATTGTTTAAGGCTACCTGATTGGCGGCCTCGCCCTCTCCTAAGACTTGAAGGGCTTTATTATTGAGTCGTCTTAGACGGTGCTATATTTCATTATAGAAATCAACCGTAGTATTCTCGAAAGTGACGGATCTTAATTCGTCGAATAATTGTTCACAATTCTTCTTTTCACCAAAATTGTTTTCTAATATGTTCTTAATTTCTGTCCACGATTGAGCTTGTGTATTGATTTCAATGATTTCTTTGGCACTACCTATTAACCTACTTTTTATTATGTCTGAAAATAATAGCTGCGAAAGTTCGTCATATGTCCTTAACATAGGGTGTATTCTATCTATAAGTCTCGTAAAGTTTGTAAGGTCGTTTCGGTTTCCATTATATTGGGGAATTGTGTTCAGATATTTAATGGGGTCTAATTGAATTTGGTTAGGTTGAGCCATTTTGAATTTTTGTTTTAAGTTTTCTTTTCTATTGTATTTATTGAAATTAATAGTTTAAACGTGTATATCTAAAAATTATGAAATAATAATCTTAGAAACTATAGCTTACTGTTAATCTGTATATATCTGTTATGCTTTGCTTCAGTGGTTGATGGATACGTCCTCCTTTATTTGGCTTGGCTTGACTTGGCTTTAGTCTCCTTTGGATTGGCTTTCTTCTTCTGGATTAACTTGGCTTTCTTCTTTTTAAGGAACTTTTGTTGGTTTTTTAATTTTGGTTTTCTCTTATAGGATTCACAAGATTTTCTTCAATAAGTTTATTTAGATTGTTTTTTCTAATTTTCTTTTATTTTACGGTACTAATTATTAGGTTCGCAAAAATGTTATCACAATATTTTTATTTAGAATATTCACAATTCTTATATTTTTCACAGTTTCTCAGACAATTTTATTACAGTGATTTTATTTAGAATGCTCACAATTTTTATACTTTTGGTTTTTTTTACTGGTTCACGAAAAATTTTCACAATATTTTGTTTAAGGGTTGACAATTCTTTTATTTTTTCACAGTTTATCAGACAATGTTATTACAGTGACTTTATTTAGAATGTTCACACAAATTTTTCACAATATTTTACTTAAAATGTTGAAAATCCTTTTATTTTTTCACAGATTCTCAGACAATTTTATTACAGTAATTTTATTTAGAGTTTTCACAATCTTTACATTTTTTTTTCACAGGTTCACAAAAATTTTCACAAAAATGTTGACAATCCTTTTTTTTAGGATAAAATATTTTTTTCCTCAGTATTCTGAAATTTCTTTTTCATTTTTATATGAGATTTATAGTACTTAAAATTCCGATCCGTTACTATATGATCATCGTCTAATTGAGATACTACTACTTTCCGAAATTTAGAATGGTTTTTGCCTCCTCGTTCATCTCTTAAATATATTGGCCCTGTTTGAATATCTATGTTCTCACGTGTTTCATTTAATTTATTTATAATCTTTTCTTTTGCTTTAACAATTTTTTCCTTAATCAAGGGATACCCGTCTTGGCTTACTATTCCGTTTTTAAAGTCTATGGGTTTCTTAGAAGTTGTCGAATGTATTGTATTATTATAATACATTATTATTCGGTACATTTTCTCTTCGACGCTTTCTGTGTCTTTGTTAGGGTCATGTTTTAAAATTCGGATATGCTCATTGATTGTATTGTGGAGTCTTTCGACATCCGCGTTTGAAGTATGATTATTGTTAGATGTATAGTGTATTTCAATATCCTGTTCTCTTAAAAATTCGCGTAGGGGTAAAGCTTTAAATCCTAGTTCATTATCCATAATCAACTTTTTTATATTTCCGACTGTTGAAAGGTATTGGGTAAGTGCTTTTTTGAATTCGATCCAGGATCTATCTTTTATTCTTATAGCTTGAGCGTGTTTGGAAAATTTGTCTAAAAATGTTAAGAATAATGTTTTTTCTAAAGTATAAAAAACGTCAGCATGAACAATCTCACCGGGCTTATCGGGTGTTTCTGTAATTTTGAATTGTTGTTTTATGGGTTTTCTGTCATACTTTTCTTTATTACATATATCACAATTATTAATGAATTGCGTTATACGTAGTTTTAGTTGTGGGTGGTAAAATTCGAATTTAAGTTGCGCGAAATTTTCGTTAATTCCTCTATGATTATTTTTTAGATGTTCTTTTTCTATTATTTCCGTTAGTTCATTTTCATCTGTTAAATCTTTAAGAAGATATTTGCAACGTATAATTTTGAAATCCTTGTTCTCAGCAAAGTATTTGTCAAAAACATTTTTCAGTCCAATGAAAACAGACTCGTCATTTATAAAAATTGCGTTGGTTTTATCAGGGTTAAAATGATTTTTTAAAAGAGTTATTAGTGTATTCTCATCAAAGTTTTTAGCATAAATTGTCTTCCTGTTATTCTTGAAAATTTGTTCAGTTTTTATTTTCAGTGATCCTGACACTGTCTTTTGTATTACAATTTGTCGTCGATAAAAATTGATTGGATTATTTGTTTCAGAAATAATATTAGGTAAGTCTTCTTCTTCATTGAAATTGATTTCTACTCTAGATAGTGCATCTGCATTACCGTTCATAATTCCTTTCTTATATTGTATATCAAAATCATATTCTTGTAGGCTAAGTCTCCATCTAATTAGCCTTGAGTTTGGTTCCTTCATACAAAATAACCAAACTAAAGGTCTGTGATCTGTTTCAATTATAAATCGTCTTCTAAAAAGATATGGTCTAAAATATTTTGTTGACCACACTATAGCAAGAAGCTCTTTCTCTATCGTACTATAATTCTGTTCTGAGCCATTTAGACCTCGACTAGCATAATAGGATGACCATTCTGGGATAGAACAGCTCCTAGAGCAAAATTACTTGCATCGGTTTGAAGAACAAATTTTTGATTGAAATCTGGGTATACTAAAACGGGAGAATTTGTAAGGAGTCTTTTAAGAGATTCAAATGCTTCGATATATTCTATATTATTAACGTCGATAACGGAATCTTTCTTGAGATATCTTGTCATTGGTTTGGCTATGGTAGAATAATCTTTCATGAACTTGCGGTAATAGCCGGATAATCCAAGAAATTGTTTTATTTCTTTTTGAGTCTTTGGTAAAGGGAATTTTTGTACACATATTATTTTATCGGGATTTGGTCTAATACCTTCCTCTGATACTACGTGTCCAAGGAAGTTTGTTTCCCTTTTCATGAATTCACTTTTATCTAGCTGAACTTTCAAATTGACTTCTTTAAGTCTCTGAAATACTTTTATTATTGATTCTATGTGTTCTTGGAGAGAGGTCGAGAATATGATTATGTCATCTAAGTAGACTAAACAAATTTTGTTGATTAAATCGCCCAAAACATTATTCATTAGACGCTGAAAAGTGGCCGGAGCTGTTTTCAGTCCGAATGGCATACGAAGAAATTCGTAATGACCACCTTCCACGTTAAATGCTGTCTTTGGAATATCCTTTTCGTGGATTTCGATTTGGTGGAATCCTTTCGCCAAATCGAGTGTTGTAAAGTACTGACAGCGTCCTAGTTTTTCCAGGATTTCATCAATGTTTGGGATTGGGTATTTGTCGTCTATTGTTACCTCATTGAGTTTTCTATAATCTACGACAAGTCTCCATTTAGTTTTGCCACTCGCATCCATCCTTTTTGGAACTATCCAGACTGGTGCTGAATAAGGCGAATGACTGGGTCTTATTATTTTTTTGTCTAACATTTCTTTTATTTGTTTTTTGACTTCGTCTTTATGTATATAAGGATATCTGTATGTTTTTGCTGCAATAGGTATATTATTAACTGTCCTTATCTCATGTTTGATTGCATTGGTAAAAGTAAGATCACTCTCTTCGGTATAAAATACGTCTTTATATTTTTTAATAATTGGTATAAGTTTCTTGTGTTCTTCTTCGTTTAAATGATCTAACCGAATTAGTTCCATTATAGGTTTTTCTGTTTTTTCATCAAAATCAAATGTATAAAAATTTTCAGATGTAACTTCATCTGTTCCTTGTGTTTCTAACATAACTCGTTGTGGTAAATTTCCATTTACTTTAACGAAAGCACTAATTTTATAATTTTCCGCTTCATATACTCCCTCCATTATTTCGATATTCTTATCGTTTAGTATGGATTGTGGGTTATATATTAGTCCGTCTTTTTGTTCAACTTGTAACATTACTTGATGCAGTCCTCTTTTTTCGAAATAGTATTCAATACCGTCATTGGTATATCGAATGGTGATGTCAGTTTCTTCAATTCTTAACAAGTTATCTTTCATGTTTACTATTGCTTTCATTTGCCTTAATATATTATTACCAATTATACCATTATATTAATCGTGAAATTGGCAAATTAAAAATTCTAATTTTGTGTCAGTAAGTAAGCCGAATTCCTTAAAAGCTGGAATTGCTACTTTTTCAGAAATTGTAACAGTATGCTGGAGAGTCTTAACGTTCGTTACATCGCAAGGTATTTTCCATTTAGGATTGCAAATCCCAGGATTAATTATAGAGTGTGTTGCTCCAGTGTCAATAATAAATTTTAGACGTCCTAATTTGGTTTTGATTACTATATATGGTAGGTTTCCGTTGAGGCTGTCGGCTGAAAATTTTGGGCATTGTTCATATTGGTCCCGTTTTCTTCTGCTTGTCTTTGTGGATTGCAGTTTTGCCCATTGTTCCCATTATTTTGTTGATTGTGGTCGTGTTTTTGATAATTGTTTGGTTGGAAATATTGTACAATATTTACTTCCATTGGTTCCAGTTGTTGAGGCTGATTGTAATTTTGTCCGTTATAATTTTGGTTGTGATTTCCTGCGTTTCCTTGTTGATTCCAATCATAATTATAATTTTGGTTGTTTTGTCTATAATTGTTATCACGCTGATAATTATTACGATTATTATAATTATGCTTTTTATTTGTATTTGTCTTGTTTCCTGAGGATTCCTTGTGTCCATCTTGTCCTTTATTGTTTCGGTTCTTTTTGACTATGCGACCATCTTTTCCCATGTATGCGTATCCATTCTCGAACAATATATCCATTGCCGATTCCAGGCTGTCGGGATTCCTGCAAGTTAATACGGTCTTCATAGGTTCTGGCATCTTATTCTTGAAGATATGCAAAGCAGATCTCCTATTGTTTAAGGCTACCTGATTGGCGGCCTCGCCCTCTCCTAAGACTTGAAGGGCTTTATTATTGAGTCGTCTTAGACGGTGCTATATTTCATTATAGAAATCAACCGTAGTATTCTCGAAAGTGACGGATCTTAATTCGTCGAATAATTGTTCACAATTCTTCTTTTCACCAAAATTGTTTTCTAATATGTTCTTAATTTCTGTCCACGATTGAGCTTGTGTATTGATTTCAATGATTTCTTTGGCACTACCTATTAACCTACTTTTTATTATGTCTGAAAATAATAGCTGCGAAAGTTCGTCATATGTCCTTAACATAGGGTGTATTCTATCTATAAGTCTCGTAAAGTTTGTAAGGTCGTTTCGGTTTCCATTATATTGGGGAATTGTGTTCAGATATTTAATGGGGTCTAATTGAATTTGGTTAGGTTGAGCCATTTTGAATTTTTGTTTTAAGTTTTCTTTTCTATTGTATTTATTGAAATTAATAGTTTAAACGTGTATATCTAAAAATTATGAAATAATAATCTTAGAAACTATAGCTTACTGTTAATCTGTATATATCTGTTATGCTTTGCTTCAGTGGTTGATGGATACGTCCTCCTTTATTTGGCTTGGCTTGACTTGGCTTTAGTCTCCTTTGGATTGGCTTTCTTCTTCTGGATTAACTTGGCTTTCTTCTTTTTAAGGAACTTTTGTTGGTTTTTTAATTTTGGTTTTCTCTTATAGGATTCACAAGATTTTCTTCAATAAGTTTATTTAGATTGTTTTTTCTAATTTTCTTTTATTTTACGGTACTAATTATTAGGTTCGCAAAAATGTTATCACAATATTTTTATTTAGAATATTCACAATTCTTATATTTTTCACAGTTTCTCAGACAATTTTATTACAGTGATTTTATTTAGAATGCTCACAATTTTTATACTTTTGGTTTTTTTTACTGGTTCACGAAAAATTTTCACAATATTTTGTTTAAGGGTTGACAATTCTTTTATTTTTTCACAGTTTATCAGACAATGTTATTACAGTGACTTTATTTAGAATGTTCACACAAATTTTTCACAATATTTTACTTAAAATGTTGAAAATCCTTTTATTTTTTCACAGATTCTCAGACAATTTTATTACAGTAATTTTATTTAGAGTTTTCACAATCTTTACATTTTTTTTTCACAGGTTCACAAAAATTTTCACAAAAATGTTGACAATCCTTTTTTTTAGGATAAAATATTTTTTTTACAGTTTCTTAACGATGTTTTTTATTTAAAAGTTTTAAAATTCTTTTTATTTTAACGATATTTTAATTTATATAATTGTCAAAAGATTTGACGAAGATCTTTATTCACAAAAATTATTTTTTGTTTGGTTGTTTTTGTTTTCTAACAAATCACTTTTCACAAAAATTATTTTTTGTTTGGTTGGTTTTGTTTTCTAACAAATCACTTTTCTTTTCCGGTACCGCGTTATAATATCGAAATGTTCAAAAGGGATAATTAATTCTTTCATTACGATCCTTTCCGCGGTATCCCATCCTCGTCGCCAGTTTTAGTTTTACTCTTCCGAGTTATTAAAAAAAAACAAAAATTATTTTTTGTTTTTCGTAGCTTCTGCTACCTATAACTTTATTATTGCGAATCAAAAATATGACTGAAAGGTAAATAATTACATTCCGTTCTTATAACTAAATTGAATACAATAAAATAGCTTATTAATCGTAAATAACAGAATTGAAAAATAAAATAGCTTATTAATCGTAAATAACAGAATTGAAAATTAAAATAGCTTATTAATCGTTTTCTGTTTCTTTGCAACATTATGGTTTAATTCATAGAATTATTGGTTAGCAAAAGTGTGTTTAAGAAAAATTATGTTTTCCATAATTTTGTCTGCAAAACAGGAAATGGTAAAATAAAAAATAAGGTTGCAATGTTGAAACAGGAAACGTGTGTGCAATGTTTGCAGAAATCAATATCGAGAAATGTAATGTTAAATTAGTACACGGTGGGGTGATATCGTAACTTATAACGTCACAATTCCTGGAGAGAAAGCAACGTCGTCCAGAAGAGCAAATGTCCAAAGCTGACGGCGTAGAGGGTACATCTAAATCGGTTGCCACCACTACGGAACGAGAACTGTGTCTAGTCAAGAGGAACAGGCTTAAGCGGGAGGCAGTGTGTTCCCAATGCCTATACCACAGAGAGGGAACTGTGCCTATTCGGGACGAACAGGCTTAAGCGGGAGGCAATGTTACGAATGTAACTGATAGGTTTAAGTTAATTTAGTTTAATTTCCGTTAATTTAAAAATTTGAATTATAACGTAAAGTTTGTATTACGCAGTTACTTTATTTAAGCAACAACAACTACCATGTAGAACTCTCTTCATTATTCTAGATGTTACTTTACCTTTCATTAATGTGCTTTTATTTTGTTTTGCCATAATCCTGTAATTATCGTTTAGTTTGTTACATCATTATTTCTTGCATTTGTTTGTTGTTGTAATTACGTCATTACTGTATTGCTCTTTCCCCATGTATGTGAGTCTGGTTGTTCGCTTAGTGCGAATGTGGGTCTGTGTGTTCGTTGTACAGATTCGAGGTGTTGCCATATGTTCTAGATATTTCTCGAACAGGGAGACTTTGGGATATAAATACAGGGGAACTGGCAATGACGAGTGAGTAGTGTTTTAAGCGTTGAACTGAACAGATCGGTTAAAGAATAGCTGGGTGCTAACTAGTGACAAGCTGTGTGCTAGTAATTAAAGTCGGTTCCGAATAAGTGTAATAAAGTAAATAAAGCATTGTAGAAACGTAATCTAAAACGAACCCTGTTTTATTTGGTACAAATCGTACTGGGGAATAAAACAACGTCTACATGGAGATTAGTTAAATCTAATTCCGTAACAATAATTTGTTTAATATTATTATTCGAGGCTGCCAAAAAGCTTTTTCAACATTGTTATAAACAGTTAATTTGTATAGTTCACGAGAATTTTAAACTTGTTAGCATCGAAAATATCAAATTAAAACTTAATTTCATAATATTGAGAATTAATCTATTCATGATGGCCATTTGTTCAGTGTAAATTTTGAAATAGTTCCACGAAATTGAAGACATGCACCTTTAGAATGTTTAATGGGCTGACAGAGTTATAGTCGGCAAGGTTGGGCGGGTAAACCGACGAGTCTTGAACATCTAATGCCATGTTCATACCAGCATTTGTATCACATTGTTCGCTCTCATAATTATGTACACGAATTAACCCGTTCATACGACATGGTACACAATTCATAGCAACATGATTCATACTTTTTATTTACTGATTTTAAATAAAGTTTCAGCCAAAAGACGAGTAAAATTAATGGATATGTACTGAAAAAATATTTGTCCTTCTTTTCAGATGTATATTTAACATTAAATTACATTATTTTCATTTAGGTTTTTTATTTTTTTTTCACACTTTTGGTGTTTTCAGAACATTTTTATACCCTCCATCATAGTGTGGAGGGCATATTAAGTTTGTCATTCCCCAGCAAAATGTTCGATGCCAAAGATGACATTCAATCATGGGTGCAAGTGATCTAGCATGTCATCTTTTTAGCATCTTCATCGATGAATTTTATATGAGCTTGGACCCCAAAAGATGACGTTCTTTTCTGGATCCTAAGCATGTCATTTTAACCAATGCGTTGACATGTCATTTCCACCAATGCTTTGGCATGTAATTTCCACCAATGATTTGACATGTCATTTTCACCAATGCTTTGACACGTCATTTTCACCCATGCTTTGACATGTCATTTTAACCAATGCTTTGGCATGTCATTTTCACCAACCCCTTGGCATGAAATTTTCATATTGTTTGGAAAATGGAAATGCTGTATTGAAATATGGTTTTCATGAAAAACAAAACTCTTTATTAATTCAAACGAATTAATGAAATAACTACAATTAATTTATCAGTTTAGTTTTTCAAAAGTTTACATCCAAAATTGCAATGTAATCACCACCGCTGCAACGCAAAAGATTACTTCCTCCGTTCTCCGCAACTGATATTCTTTCATCTTACAAAAGGTTTTTTCAATTATCTTCCCATCACCAGTTCAGATTTCGACATGGACTCCAAATGCGTAAATTACTTTTATTTTATAATTTTGTTATTTTATAACAACATTTTGGTAATTTATACTCTCTTGTTTAGTGACGGAAATATGTAGGGATCTACAACCCGGCTTGCTTAAGGGATCTCTAAGAACAAAATGTAACGAACGGGGAGGAGAGACTTTTTATGGAAAATACCATTTATGCTTAATTAATTTATTTTTAATTGTTTCTTTCCAAAAGTAGTTTCTTCTTTATTTTCAGTTTCTTGTTCCTTTTCGTTTCGGACTTTTTTTCAAATTCCAAGAAGCGAGATTTGATTGATTTCATTCTATGTCAGATTTAGAACAGACAAGGGAACTTTTAAAATAGCAATGTGTGCAGTCCGATTCTATTTTTAGCTCGATGGTTGGGACTTCATATAATACCAATTGTTTAGAAGTTTTAGTTGTTTGATATGCAGGAAATGTAAGACAACATCACGACGACAGTTCTAACGACTTTGGTCTGTTCCAGAAACTGCAAGAATCTACTTATTTTTACTACGATAACAATTTTTCCTTTATGTTATCGGAAAAAATAGTAAAAATTAGTAGATTTTTGCAGTACTGGAACATACCAAAATGAAAATAAACAGGTGTGTAAATAAAAACACAAACATCATCTCTATTGGATCGATGGAATGGGTACAAATGCTGATGAAAAGATCGGATCTTTCACGACTTCCTTTGCATTGGTTCAAATCCTAATGAAAAGATCGGATCTTCCACGACTTCCTTTGAACCAATGCAAAAGATGACATGAAATCACGTCATCGCAAAGAACCCCTTCCGTCAAATTTTGCTGGGTCCGTTTGTAACACATCGAACTAATCATTTGCGACCCTATAAAGTATATATATTCTTGATCAGGATAAAATTCTAAGACGATCTAGCCATGTCCGTCCGTCTGTCCGTCTGTTGTAATCACTCTAGCGTCCGCAATAATTGAGATAGAGTGCTGAAATTTTGCACCCGAGGGTCTTTTTTCCATAGGCAGGTCAAGTTCGAAGATGGGCTATGTCGGTCCACTCTTTGGTATAGCCCCCATATAACGGTACCTCCGGATTTTAGGTATTTTGACGTTCTTCGCCACATTTGCAGACCGAGTTAGCTATAATTTGGCACTTAGGGTTCCTATTGATCAACAAACTTATATCACAAAGGATATGGGCATAGGTCCATGTTTTGGTATAGACCCCATGTTTAGGTTTGATACATTCCAACTCAACTTTCCGAGCTCAGTCGATCACGGATGCTGATTGACATCATCATGCATCACCTCAGCAAGTTCCCTCTGCAGAGACCGTAGAGTGTTGATGCTAACGAGCGGTGGTTGTTGAGTTTTCTCTCATTGGAATATGTAATTGTAGTAGTAAAAATCGACTCAGATCCTCTACGATCGCTGTAATCCTCTGCGATTGCAAGAACCTCTGCGTTCACTTGTCGATCAACCTTTGTATAGTTCAATTGTCGCGCTTTAACATAACGTCACGCGTTATACAAACCGGCCTCCGTCGCCACCATAGATTACAATTGGTAATCCTAGTTGATATTAACAGGCCCCTGTCTCCACCCCAGATTACAAGGTAATCTTTGTTGTTATTTGAAAAGAAATACGATCAATAAACGGCAATCATTTATTATATTAAAACTGATACTGCTTTTGTTGTTTTATTTTATTCTTTTCACCCCCACTGCTCA
Organism: Musca autumnalis; assembly: GCF_047663935.1. Taxonomy (NCBI): domain Eukaryota; kingdom Metazoa; phylum Arthropoda; class Insecta; order Diptera; family Muscidae; genus Musca; species Musca autumnalis. Next base: position 66,862,456 of record NW_027411866.1, on the reverse strand, counting down.
TCATTCCTTTACCGAGTTATCGAAGCCTATGGATTTCCCCTCCCTCACCTAAACATTGGTCGCATCGAGCCGAATAGAAACCAGCCTTGTTGTTGTTCCCCCTCTCTTGAAGGAGAATTGAAGCTTTTGTTATTGCTTTGCACGGAGAAATCATTGGATCATCTCACATCACATATCATTGCTATCATTACATCAACAAATCACTAACACCAGGTACGTAAACTCAGATTTCCAAAAAAAAGTGAGCTACCCGCGAGTGTTAGTATTTTTCGTTTTTGTTTCGGTTACTAATTTGAGCATTATAAAAAATAATTGGTCGAATTTCAACCGCCCTACGCGAGTGCATTAAATTCGTTGCCTTCATTCCCCCTTCATACAGTCCACACAAATTTTGTCTAAATCGTTGTTGCACTGATCATCCGACGTCGCGTTGATCGTACAAATTATTTGACGTTGTTGTTATTTTGGTTTGATTTGCTCCTTACCATTTGGTCTCATCATAACAACGAACTCTCATTACTTCCAATCGCCCTTTATTGTTGTTAAAAAAAGAATAAAAAGTTCATATTGGTCGACTCATATTAGCACTTCTTGTGTTAATACTTGCTTTGCCCACTACAAACATCTTTGTTGTTGCTAAATTTGCAAATACTTTGTCGTTGTACTGATCATCCAACGTCGAGTTGATCGTACGGAGCATTCGGTGTTGCTACTTCGTAAAATTTTAATTGTGGCTATTCTCATTTTAACTGAGAACTTGCAAATTTATTTTGTAATATTTGCAATTACAACATCGTTAACTTCCAATAACTCTTGCTCTCGAGTTGTTAAATTATTACACACATTAATCCTAACTCTCATTACATCTCATTACATCGATCTTCTTATTTGGTGATCATTTGAAAGTTTGTTATTGTTGTTGTTATTCTCCAAGGCCTTTTCTAACGAAGCCCTTTTGTTGAGAATTTGCATTGGCAAATTTACACTAACAACATAACATACATTGTTACACTTCATATACATATTGTCGTTTGGTTTATTTTGTTGTTGCGATCCTCTCCAACCAAAAAATATTTGGCGTTGTTATTCCCCCTCGGTTTACTTAAAACTCTTTGAAAATTTGCACAACCAAATTTGAAATAACAACGCACCTTCCAAATTCTCGCTGCATTTGATTTCGTTGTTGTATACATCGTCCATCACCAACCACATTTGTTTTTCTATTCTCCCTTTTGTCTAACAAGTAATTATTCTAATTGGAGAAATTACATTGTAATTCTACCAACAACATTCCCGCCTTTTTAAGCGTCCCTTACAAAGTTCTGTTGATCTGCAGCACTCACTTGTTTGATCGTTTGTAGCGTCGGTCTTTGAGTGGGAGCTTCGCTGCTTACACATACCCATTTCTCTGCTAGCGTCGCTTGTGTGGTTAGCACAGTGGGGTAAAATAGCACAAATAGTTTTTTTTAATAATTAATTTTGAAAATTATTTTTCGATAATTTTTGGAAAAATAATTAATTTACAGTAGGGTTTTTGGAATTTTGGATGAATTCACCCTACATTCGGCATTGATTGCGCATATTTCTAGCAGAGAACATACGTGAAAAATATTTAGTTTTCGACATTTTTGTATTGTTTTTGGAGTTTTTACTTACAAATTTTGGAAAATTGTTTGACTTTCCGTAGGGAATTTGGTATTTTTGGGCAAATACACCCTACTTTTGGCATATCTTGCACCAACGTGTCAACCAAATGAGATATATTTCTTACAAATTATTTTATCTGCGTTGATTTTCTTGGGCAAATATTTCTTTTTCGTACAAATACCTTATTTGTCGTTGGAATTTCAACAAATACACCCTATCATTGACATAGTTCACCTCAACATGCACCCTACACTTGATAGCACCATATACATTCTTGTATATTTGAGAATTTTTCGCATTTTTGACCAAATTAAAGTAGTTCTTGTTCGCCCTGAGGAAGTTTCTTTAAATTTTCTTATATTTCGCCCTACTTCAATTTCAATTATCATTACATCTTGCTATTTTCTGTGGTATTCGTAGAAATTTTGAGGTTTTTGTGGAAATATTTCCTTTGAGCTATAGCATTTGGTGCTTCAACTGAATTTCCTTTTTTCAACATTCGTTGCAAATTCAATTGTAGATTTTCGCTGATTTTTGTGCATTTAAACTTAGAAATGTCAGTCACTCCACACACTCGTTTTATTAGAGCTTCAGACATATTTTTGAAATGTGTAGCATCCTTTGAACGGATTAATGAGTCCACATATAATGTCTATAATCTCGAAATTCGCAGTTCAGAATTTCAAAAATTGTGGCACAAAGTCGAGTGCGCTTATGACGAGTGCAAAAACTACCTCACGACATCCGAGACAGCACAGGATAATGTTATTGATGTCGTTGAGGAAAAGTATGGTACATCCTACATAACCTATATTCGGTGTATGTCCACAATTAACCACCATCTTCAACGCCTTAAATCTTCAGGCACTGTCCCTAAGTCACCTGCTGTAGTTCCAACAATCTCACCACCTCCTCTCAATTCTGGTTTGCATAAGAGTTCTCCACCTAGTGTTTTGTCGAATGTTTCTCCAGTAGCACCCCTATCTAATCTGTTATTGGACACAACTGTCACGCCTGTTCCTGTGCAGTCTGCCTCCTCCTCCGTACCCGCTCCACCAGAACCTTCTTCCAACATCCTCTAGTGGCCCTGTTGATAACTCCACATCACCTGTCGGTACCCACAGCTTTCTGTTGCCACCGCTTGACATCGAAGTCTTTGGTGGAGACTTCGTGTCTTGGCCCACCTTTAGGGATTTATTCACCACCATATTTGTCCATAATTCGCAGCTCTCGAATATTGAACGTCTGTACTACTTAGTGCAGAAAACCACCGGTGAGGCACGCGAAATCGTTTCTAGATTTCCACTCACCGATTGTAGTTTCCCTTTAGCGTGGAAAGTTTTGTCGGATGCGTATGACAATAAGCGCATCGTGGTGAATAACTATATCAAAACCTTGTTTGATATTCCCCCTTCACCTCGTGAAACAGTTTCGGGTTTGAAAACCATCCAGCGTGGTATTAATAGTTGTCTTGCTGCAATGACGGTCTATGAAGTCATCACGGATCATTGGGATCCAATAGTTGTTTGTATTTGTTTGCAGCGGTTACCTAAATTGACATTGACTCTGTGGGAGCAAAGTGTCAAAAACAAGTCGTCTTTGCCTTCTTGGAAAGACTTAGATGCTTTCCTCACAGAGAGGATACAAACACTGATGTGTGTCCAAAGCATGTATGGAAATCAGTCCACAAAATTGGTGTCACCTAAAAATGTGATTTCATCTAAATCCTCCAATAAATTATTGTCGGTACATAAATCTTACGATGTATCACCCCCCGATCCACAAATTTGTTGACAAACAATTGCCCCATTTGTCCTAATCAGAGACATGTTCTGCGTCTCTGCCCTGAGTTTACTAAACTATCGTTTGAGGACAAATTCTTGATCGTAAAAATGCATAACTGTTGTATAAATTGTTTATCTCGTGGTCATGCTGTTAAAAACTGTAACAGCAGACATAGTTGCAATTCCTGCAAGCAATGGCATCACAGCCTTCTTCACCGGCCACAAAATCATAAGGTTGTTGCTTCGCCAACTTCGAAAACATCTTCGGCTTTTACTGTTGTCAAAAGTCGAGATCAGAATTCTAATTTGCCGCACCCAAACTCCTCTCCGGCTTTTACGAGGGTCAAAAGTCGAGTATTTAGTTCGTCCTTGCCGCGTCAATGTCTCTCTCCGGCTTTTACAAAGGTCAAAAGTCGAGAATCTGGTTGTACATCTGACAAAACTAAACGTAATCACCCGGTTTCTATCCCTTCAATAAATAATAATGTGATCCTTGGAACCGCAAAAGTAAACATAGTTCACAATGGCAAATCGCACACGGTTCGTGCTCTTATAGACCCATCATCGGAAGTTTCAATTGTTTCCAACTATTGGGTTTTCTAGTCGCCCTGTCGGATCTTGTTCCAGTAAACCAACGTCTGGTACACCAAGAGAAGTCTGTTCTCTGAAATTGTCGACACTCAAAAACTCGTCTAGAATTGTTGAAACTTCTGCAGTAGTTTTGCCTTATGTCAAAAAGAAATTGTTTTTGCCTCCACCCATTTCGAAATTGAAAGCGCAGATCCCTAATTCAGAATTAGCGGATTCCTTTGATGACAGCCCAATAGACTTGCTACTTGGTGCTGATCTCTACCCCCAAATACTTGAAGCCGAACCGCCTAAAGTCGTTTTAAATTCGTTGCTTGCCCAAAAATCTATTTTCGGGTACCTTCTTACGTGTTCAGTTCCTCCTGCTTCCAGCACGTAACACCCCACTCGAGATTGTAACTTGAAATCGACCACTAACCAATTTATAACACATATTGCTCGTACTACTTATTTAATATTGAATAGGTAAATAACTCACTTACATAGTACTTTGAATCGGTCACTTATTAAAGTCAATAATTTGAACTATAGCTCACTTAGGAATCTGAATTTACGTTCTTTCCTTACATTTAAATCAAATTATATTCCAATTTTGGTATAAAATGCTAGACAAGTGGTCTAGCATGGGAGGCGGAATGTTTAGGTTTGATACATTCCAACTCAACTTCCCGAGCTCAGTCGATCACGGATGCTGATTGACATCATCATGCATCACCTCAGCAAGTTCCCTCTGCGGAGACCGTAGAGTGTTGATGCTAACGAGCGGTGGTTGTTGAGTTTTCTCTCATTGGAATATGTAATTGTAGTAGTAAAAATCGATCCTCTGCGATCGCTGTAATCATCTGCGATTGCAAGAACCTCTGCGTTCACTTGTCGATCAACCTTTGTATAGTTCACTTGTCGCGCTTTAACATAACGTCACGCGTTATACTAACCGGCCTCCGTCGCCACCATAGATTACAATTTGTAATCCTAGTTGATATTAACAGGCCTCTGTCGCCACCCCAGATTACAAGGTATACTTTGTTGTTATTTGAAAAGAAATACGACCAATAAACGGCAATCATTTATTATATTTAAACTGATACTGCTTTTGTTGTTTTATTTTATTCTTTTCACCCCCACTGCTCATCATTCCTTTACCGAGTTATCGAAGCCTATGGATTTCCCCTCCCTCACCTAAACACCCCATATAACGGTACCTCCCGATTTTCGGTATTTTGAGAATTTTAGCCACAATTTTTAACCGAACTTTCTGCAATTTGACATTTGAGGTTCTCAGTGGTCAAAAAACATCTCCACGAAACATCGTCAACATAGGTCCATATTTTGTTATAGCCCCCTTTTCGGTATTTTGTGAATTTTAGCTACAAATTTTAACCGAACTAGCTGTAATTTGCCGTTTGAGGTTCTCAGTGGTCACGAAATATCTCCACCAAGCATTGTCAACATAGGCCAATGTTTGGTATAGCCCCCATATAACGGTACCTCCCGATTTTCGGTATTTTGAGAATTTTAGCCACAATTTGTAACCGAACTATCAGCAATTTGACATTTGAGGTTCTCAGTGGTCATGAAACATCTCCACCAAACATCGTCAACATAGGTCCATGTTTTGGTATAGCCCCCATATAACGGTACCTCCCGATTTTCGGTATTTTGAACATTTTAGATACAATTTTTGAGGTTCTCAGTGGTAATAAAATATCCCCACCAAACATCGTCAACATAGGTCCATGTTTCGGTATAGCCCCCATATAACGGTATCTCCCGATTTTCGGTGTTTTGAAAAGTTTAGCTACAGTTTTTAACCGAACTAGCTGTAATGATAGGTATTTTGAGAATTTTAGCTACAATTTTGTCTATTCACAAATAATCGTCAATATAGGTCCATGTTTTGGTATATCCCCCCATATAACTGTACCACCCGATTTTCGGGAATTTTCAGTGGTCACGAAATTTCTTCACTAAAATTCGTCAACATGGGTCCATTTTTGAGGGTCTACATTGTTTTGATGAAACTACCCTCAATTTGACTCTTGAAGTTCCCTGCAGCTATAAAACTTTTCCGCCAAAAAATTTAAAGATAGGTTGACTCTTTGATATAGCCCCGTATGTAGTACCTTTCACCTCGCTGAACACATTTTTTTAGATTAGATAACACTGTGCAACAAAATGGAGGTGAAAGTCTGGGGCACGGAAAATTCCTCTTGGGGAAGAAAGGCCTTGGTGAGTATATTATGAACCTCGAAGGACAGATCCGCCGTGAGTCGAACTTCCGCGTTATGGCGTGATGAAATTTTTGTTAGAGACCCTGTGGGCCATCAGGAATTAGCGTTATATCTTTGTTCACTGTTGCTTAAGTGCTCTACAAAAACAACAAAAAAAAGATATAATGCTAATTCATGATGGCTTACAGGGTCTCTTGCAAAAACTTCATCACGCCATAACGCTGAAGTTCGACTCACGGCGCATCTGTCCTTCGGATAATTGTACATTTCTGATTCAATTGATGTCCAAGGATTATATAACGCCATATTAAAACACAATTCAAGGTCTTCTATATGTAATTTGAGCCAGGAGTTCCAAGGAATCTATTAACTTCCTGAGATATCCCAGGAAAAATGTGAATTTATCGAAGGTGTGTTATGCACAAGGTCAACTAAAAAGCTTTATATGATCTCAAAATCTATAATCTGACACTAATATTTTGGCTTTTGTATACTCAAATACCTAAAACGGAAAGAAATTAGCAAGGGTCCGCTTTAACGAGCTATACAAGAAGTTTGGCATTAAATAACGGCATTTAATACCCAAAAATTATTATTTTTTCCCTAAAATATATCTCGGACACCCAGACACATTCGCCAAAACAATGAAATGTATAAATTTTGCTGCTAATTCCATAAATTGTACGATAATACTCATATTTCCTTGGAGCGTATGTATACTTTTGTAAGTATAATTTTTTTGTTTTTGTAAAATTTACCGTTATTTATATTATGGAATATACTTTTGTTGTATTAAACATTGTTTATTAGTGAGACGAAATAAACCTGTGTACTTGGAATTTCATAAATATCATTACTTTTTCTAAAACCCGAGATTTATGGGGCGTACGTATACTTATGTAAGACTGTGTATCTCTGCCCCAACATTTGTGTTCACAGTGTAATTTAAGCAATAGTGGGAGGCAGTAGGTGTCTATACATTGTCGAAAAGTTGTCCCTAATTATTCCATTTTAATTAAGACTATTTTGTGGAGGAGGGTATAAAAAGTTCGGCCTAGCCGAACTTAACGACTTTTTACTTGTTTTATTTTTCTTTTTTCAAAATTAACGAGAGAGAGAGAGCCCTGCCAAAATAACTTTTTGGTATACAGACATTCTGGCAGTATGGAGGGTATATTAAGTTTGTTTTTCCATTTGTAACGCATTGAAATAATCATTTGCGACCCTATAAAGTATATGGTAACATGGGGCGCCTTCGCCACGTTTTTGTTCAAAAAGTTCTCATACCAATATCGGTACAAATATTAGCATATCTTGACTATAAGTTTTGATATATAAATAGTTATAAGTTTGTTTTTAAAATATTATTTTTGAGAATTTACAAAATGTCTAAAAAGTGGCGAAGCCTCCCCACCCATGGGGCAGCTTCGCCATCGATATTGAACATTCTCCAACTGACTCTAAACTGTAATTTACCACACTTCTTCCTTAAGTATCAACATTATGCAAAAAAAAGAACGTGCTTTCTATTGAATAATCAAAAATGATTCTAAAATGCACAAAAAGTACCCGATTCTAGCGGTTAATTGAAATAGTTGCCTTGAATTTAGGTACAAAAATCAATCAAGATACGTTTAGGATAATATTTGATTTGAACTTCACATTATAGTGTGGATATCTATGGTATAAAGAATTTAAGTTAAACATGACACATTTCTAACATTAGCCCACCACGTCCCTATCATGGCGTAGGCGCCCCACCCCTTACATATTTCATAATATTAATATATTGACATTTGTAATTGCTTTTTCCATGCAAATTATTGGGATTTATATTCTTCAGTAGTTGTCTTCTAACGGTATAAAATAAAATAAAAAGGTAAAGAAGATATCACAAAAAATACCTACCATAATTATTTTTCCCAATACCCTGAAAACACAAAACCGCATGCGTCCGCTATCATACCTATGACACAACTGTCAACTTTTGGGAGATGATAGATCTACATTAAACTCACAATTTTTTCTTTAACGGATTTTTTCTATCTGTTTATTTACAAACCTTTTTATGTTTTTTCCTTTTATAAATGATAAGGTAAGTGTAGATGTGCGTTTATAACTTTTCAAGTGGTAGATTTATTGTAATTCAAAATGTGTTGTATATGTGTATGTACAATGTAATCCAATGTAGTTTTTAGTTAGCAAAATTTAGATGTAATTCAAAAGAAGTATAGGTTTCAATAAGTTTTAGGTTTTATTTAGCACAATTTTCAAAGGCAAGTTTTAACTAGAGGTAAGTTTTAATTAGTTTTTTTATTTTAGGCAAATTCAACAAATGCAATATTTAGGTATATTTTTGTGCAATTTTAGTTTTAAGTAGCAAATTTTTAAATGTTTAACTTTTGGTATTGTAACTTTAGTGTTTTTAACTTGTTGTTCTTAACGTTTAACAGAATTTTATCGTTTTGATGTTTCAACTTGTAACTTTCACTGGTGGGGGGAATCGCACGCTTTAATGATCACTGACGGAATAATTGATTGCTGTCCTTTGCACTGCTTTTAAAGTAGACAACTTCCAGGATTTATTGGAAAAGAGAGCAATATGTTAATAGCTAGCGACCGCGGGTTATATGTATGTGTGTATATATGTACAAATGTAAATACTGCGGACCGCTAGCCAAAAATTCATCAAAACAACGCTACTGTGCCTACTGGTCCTAGACCATACATTCTCCGCCCCCAAGACTCAGTGCATCCTTCTCATCTTATCGTCTTTGGCTTTGCTCGAGGCGGCAATCTTGAGATGGTAAGTATGGAGCCATCTGTAAATAAACGGGAAGAAGGAGTACTATGTTTTTTATTAAAGAAGCGGTCCGACTAACTAGTCGGAAATAACTTGACGACCTTCGTTATGGGTCGGCTGATGTTACCACCAGCAGTCTTTATGTCTACCACTCTTACGTTTTGGTCGATTCCCTGGTGGGTCTTTATAATTCATCCTAACTTCCAATCAGTTGGAGCTGAACGTTCATCCTTAAGTACAATTAAATCACCCTCCTTAAGATTGTCTTGTTGATACTTCCATTTAGTACGTCGATGGAGCTCATGCAGATATTCAGTTTTCCATCTATTACAAAAATATTGGGAGATAATTTTCAAACGCTTCCACCTATTGACAATGCTAACATCTTGGTCTGAAACATCGGGTTCGGGAGGGGCTAAAATTGGTGTACCGATTAAGAAGTGACCTGGGGTCAGAGGCGACAAGTCGCTAGGATCCTCACTAGCTGGACTTAAGGGTCTTGAATTAAGACAAGCTTCGATTTTGGACAAAATTGTGGAAAATTCTTCGAAGGTAAAAGTCATTTTTGGTATGCATTTCTTCAAATGTGTCTTGAAAGACTTCACGCAGGCCTCCCACAAACCGCCCATGTGTGGAGCGCCGGGTGGAATAAACTTCCTATCGAGATTTTGATGGGAATTTTGTACAATCGCTTTATTTTGTAATTCTTTCATGAACAAGAGTCTGTCTTTCTTTAGGACATCGACTGCTCCAACAAAATTGGTTCCGTTGTCGGAGTATACACAAGATGGGCATCCACGCCTACTAATAAATCTGGAGAATGCCGCTAGAAATGACTGAGTCGAGAGGTCACTAGTTGGTTCGAGGTGTATGGCTTTCATAGCAAAGCATACGAAAAGGCAGACATATCCCTTTGTAATAAGACATGCTCTTCCCGTAAAGTTTCGTATGCTGAATGGTTCCGCAAAATCTACGCCAGTGTTAGTAAAGGGTCTAGATAGCAAAGTTCTTTCTGGTGGGAGTGAAGCCATAATTTGATTCTCTGTTCGTCGCTTATACAGAATGCAGACTCGGCAATTCCGAATAGTCTTTTTTATCAGTGATTTGAGTCTGGGTATGCAAAAACCGGATCTCAAAACTCTCAACATCAATTGGTTCCCACCGTGTAAAGTCACCTTGTGAGTGTGTTCGACGAGTAAAGTAGTAAATTTCGCATTGTGAGGAATAATTATTGGGTGTCGTTCTTCGAAAGTGAGTACTGGCGATTGAACCAATCTCCCATGAGCTCGCATAATACCCTTTGGATCTATGTATGGGTTAAAAGATAGCAAAGGACTCTTTGGAGGAATTCTGGATCTTTTCTTTAATGCTTGAAACTCTTCTGGGAAAAAGAACCGTTGGGTGCGAATTATACTGGCACGTTTGTCGGCCTGAATTTCATCAGCAGTAAGTTCAACTTCAGAAGTTAGAGGGTTTTGTCTACAAACGAGGGTGTTATTCCAAAATCTGAGTGCCTGCGCATATGCACTGTATACTCTTGTTAACGAAGATATGTTTCTCATGGGGTCTTTTTCCATCATTTCCTCCATATTTAACATCAGCACTTTCGATGTTTTTGCTTCCAGTGTAACTTCGCAAATTTCTTTCGATGGCCAACTATTTTTCGGTAATTTTAACCAATCTGGTCCAGTCCACCAGAGTTGGTAGTTACTAAGTTCGTTGGGTGAGCACCCACGACTAGCAATGTCCGCTGGGTTATCCTTAGAGTCAACGTGGGCCCAATTTTCTATTCCAACATTTTCTAAAATTTTAGATACACGGTTTTCCACAAACGTTGACCAGTGGCAAGGGGGTTTTCTCAGCCATGCGAGGACAATGGTTGAGTCTGTCCAAAAGTGAACAATAAACTTTGAAATTTGAAGATTATTTAGTATCGATGATGACAATTTTGATAGCAGAACTGCTCCACAAATTTCGAGTCTGGGAAGTGAAATTTTCTTAATTGGGGCAACTCTTGTTTTAGCAGCTAGTAAGGCTGTTTTTATTTCATTATTTGTGTCTCGGGTTCTGGTGTATAATGCTGCTACATATGCGCTCTCAGACGCGTCACAGAATCCGTGAATTTCCACGTCATTGTCTGGAGAGTAATTTATCCACCGTGGAATCTTTAAATGCTCAATGTCTCCGCTATTCTTAACAAAGTTTTGCCAGTTCATACGAGTAATTGCCTTCAATATGTCATCCCAGTTAATCTTGTCCAACCAAATCTGCTGCATCACTAATTTGGCGACAACTACAATGGGAGCAAGCCACCCACATGGGTCGAATAGTTTGGCAATTGTCGATAGGACTTCTCTTTTTGTGTAAGAAGTTTGAATTTCCATTGTGGGTGGTGTGAACGAGAAAAAATCACCAGAAATATTCCATTTTATTCCAAGTGTCTTTGTGGAGGCATCATCGGAAATATCGAGTGAATTAACTGGATTTAGTTGCTCTTTGGCTAGATCCTTTATTATTTTGGGGTCGTTAGCTGTCCATTTCATAAGCTCAAAACCAGCCGATTCCATGGCAGCCGTTAACTCATTGCGAGATTTAATAGTATCTTCTATTGAATGACCTCCTGCTAGAACGTCGTCAACGTATAAGTTTTCCAAAATAACTTTCGAGGCAATTGGGTATGTGTCTTTTGTATCTTCAGCTAATTGTATAAGTGTTCTAAGTGCCAAGAAGGGTGCGCAGTTTACGCCAAAGGTAACCGTTTGTAATTCGTAATCCTCTATGGGGTCAGACGGAGATTTCCTGAATAATATTCTTTGAAATTTTGTTTGAGTAGGATCCAATAATATCTGCCGGTACATCTTGGTAACGTCGGCATTATAAACGTATCGGAAAAATCTCCACTTCAATACTTGCAAAACGATGTCTTGCTGTAAAACTGGACCAGCGTACAAGTTATCATTCAGACTTCTTTTATTTGAAGTGGGACATGATGCATTGAAAACAACTCGCAATTTTGAAGTAATCTTTTCGGGTCTAATTACTGCATGGTGCGGTAGATAGTAGTTTGGAGTCTTGGAGATATCATTTGGAGAAATTTTTCTCATGTGTCCCAGCTCAAGATATTCAAGAATTGTGCTATCATATAGTTTCTTAATTTCTGGGGTCTTCATGAGCTTTCTTTCCATCCGATAAAATTGAGCTAGTGCAATATTTCTTGAGTCTCCAAGTTCTTCACATTTTTTAAAGGGGAGGGTCACTATGTATCGCCCTTCCGTGTTCCTTTTAGTAGTCTCCAAGTAGTTTTGCTCACAAAATGCATCTTCATCTGATCTCAAAACCTGTTTTGGGGTGTCCTCCACCTCCCAAAAACGCGTTAAAATTTTCTCAATTGATATGGTGTTGCAAAGTGATATTTGTCTTTTCTTTTGAGCTTCCTCCTGCAAGGGTCCGCCAATTATCCATCCAAAAACTGTTTTTTGGGCCAAAAGGGATCCAATTGACTTCATAGGTGCTCCAATTGTAAATATAAGGGGTCCTATGTCCATCCCTATTAGGAGATCAACTGGTTGGCTGACGTAAAATTTCGGGTCTGCTAATTCCAAGTTCGTAGCATCGCGCATTTGTGTTCTTTCTAAGGTATATGGTGGTAAATTCGAAGGCAAAGATTTCAAAACAGGCGCCCAAACTTCCAATTTAAAATTTGGGTCAAGTCTAGATCGTAGTTTAAAAACGCATGCTTTAGCAGAAGTTTCCGAAATGAGTTGGTTTATTCCAGTAACATGAACAAGATTTCGTTTAGTTGGCAAACATAAACGATTTTTTAACTTCTCAGTAATGAAAGTGGATTGTGATCCAGATTCGATTATCGCACGAGCATCGTAAAAATGACCATTTGCCTCTATTTGTACTATGGCTGTGAAAAGTAAAGTGTCTCCGGGATGTTGATCTCTATTTCCACCATCCTGGAGAGTCAAGGTTGTAATATTTTCCGGTTCTTGATTTGTTGTGGACTGTATAAGTGTAGTGAGAGCAGCAGCACTGGTACTAGGTCGTGCTTCCTCTTGAACTGTAGTTTGTATTGCAGATAGGGTCTCCTTTCCCTTGTGTAACAAAGTATGGTGTTTCAAGTTACAAGTTCTGCATCCAAAGCGGCTTTTGCATTCTTTCACGCCGTGATTAGCAGATAAGCAATTATAGCAAAGATGTGAGATTTTCACAACATGAATCCGGTCATTCACGTTTTTAGCCAGAAACTGTGGGCAATCTCGTAAAATGATTGGCTTTGCAAATTTGACACGAATTTTGATATTGTGTCTTGGGTTGCTGAGGAGCATTTGCATTTAATTTACCCGTTGAACTCTGAACCTTCTGATTTATATTAGTTTGAAAGCTGCTTGTGAACTTCATTTTCTTCGAATTTTCTTGTCTGTATTGAGTTTGTTGATTTTGTTTCGAAAAACTTGGTCTTATATTTCCGACGGATTCCAAAGTTTTGAATTTGTGGGTCAAAAAATTATTTAAACCGTTCCACGTTGGCAGTGTCTTACAATCTTCAAGAGTATTCTCGAATTCTTCTAAAAATGTCCTTGGAAGTTTGCTGGAACAAATATATACTAATATTGGGTCCCATCCTGAAACTTCGACCTTTAGAGTTTCCAGAGTTTGGATGCAGCTATTCACCGTTCTCTGTAACTTTTGAATGCTGTGGCTTGAGTCGGAAGTAACATTTGGTAAATTGAATAAAATTTTCAGTTGCTCGTTCACCTGCATCCTCTTATTTTCATATCTGTCGGTTAAAATCTTCCAAGCTAGCTCAAAACCATCATTTGTAAGAGGAACATGGCTTATTAATTCTCTTGCTTCGCCAGCAGTCTTCTGAGTCAAGTGAAAATATTTCTCGACATTACTCAATTTGGAGCCTTTTATGTAGATTGCGGTAAATAAGTCACGGAAACTCGGCCAAGCATTATAGCCTCCCTTAAAAACGTCTGTGTCACATGCTGGTAATCTTGAAATTGGTGTTGAATCGATTTGCTTCTGAGCCAACAGGGTCTCTCGTTTTATTTTCTCATCTGACTCCTTCTGCATTAGTGTCTGAATTTGTCCATTTACAACTGCAATCGCCTTCTTATAAATATCAATAGCCTCTAAGCAATGTTTCCTCAGCTGGTTTTTATCGATTGGTTTTTGTCCCTCTTCTGGCTCATAATCGCGGCATTCCACATAAGCTTTCTTCACCTGGTCGTAAAAAGAGTTAAGCTCCACTCGTGATGCCTCCAGGGTATGTATGTCGTCATCAGTGTTAGCAATGCTTAAAATTAAAACGTAGTCCTGCAAGTCATTAACGCAGTTTGCAAATTTTGAGCACTTAGCTTTATCCATCCTTATAGTAACGAGGGTCAGACTTTAGAACAAATTTTTGTTTTACAAAGGTTTGACAAAGTTGCCCTTTACGAGGACAAAGTATTATTTTTATTGGGTCTTTAAACCAAATCAAGAATTTTGTCTTTGCAAAATCTTTGTTGTTACTTCCCAAATAAATTGACTTGACGACAAAAGGATCTAATTTTGTGGAGAGCCGAGGAGTCGACAGCAAATTAAAGTATTTGATAAAAAATATTTTCAAACGAAAAGCCAGGAAATGAGTCAAAACGTTGGATAATAAAACCGCTGATAATTATTTAGTTGCGTAAGAAATCTTATAAAAATGCTTCTCCACAAAAGATATTATGCAAATTCAAGAAGCGATAGCAAAAAGAAACATAAAAAGAGAAATTCCAATCCAAAAAATATTTGACTAGAAAAGGTGTGTTGGGTTGCACAGAAGAAATTCTAATTTTCAAACAGTCGTGTGCCAAAGTACAGTAAAATCACTTAATTCCTTTGTTAGGAGGATTTTATTGTTTTTTAAAGATCAAAAAACAGTATAATGTAGAGTCGAAACCAGACAATAATCAAATCAGAAAATTTTAAGAATCCCAGCAAAATGTTGCAGTCGTGAACAGATTTTTGGGTCAGCAGCAACTTTTTAGCAAACAAGTATAAAAACTCCAATTATTTCCAGCAAAGAGAATGACTTGGGTCAAATGTAAAATGTTTCAGCAAAGTTTAAAGTAATTTAAATTTCAAAGTAAAAATATTGCAGCAAAATGTTGTAAAAAATCACAGTAAAATGTTTCAGCAAAAGAATTCAAGAAAGAAGAAAATATTTTGTATCAAGAACAAAAATTTCCATCAGCAATAATTCATAAAGTGTTCAAAAGTTTTCAAATAGTAGTGTAAATTCAGGTTAATTGTTTTCAAAGAAATGTATAGAAAAAAGTTTTAGTAAAAATTTTTTTATAAGGTTACTTAACCTACAAATCACTGCGCTTGTATACCAAATGCTTTGTAAAAATGCTCAAATTTTGGTGGTTAGTTAACCTCAAAGTGTTTTAGCGCTTGTCCACCAAACGCGTCTATTTATCAGAAAGGCGCAAATAATTCCAAGAATTCCCAAAAGTAATTTATTGGGAATCCAATATGGCGATTATATGTAAATATTTAGCAATGTTCAAAAGTGTCTGTGTCTCTGTGAAAAAAATTTTGTAGGGTTATGTATGTATCTTTGATAAACAGCGATTTTTCCAGAAAATTCCACAAAAAATTCTGTACAAGTTCCAAGGTTACGGTTGTTAGAGTTTGACGCCAACAAATTGCGCCAAAATTTGCATATAAACGCAATGTACGTTTGTGTTGAAGTTGTTATGTAAAATATTCCCCAAAATGTCTGATAAGTTTGTGTAAATTGTGTCACGGTTATGACGCCACAAAATTGCGCCAAAATCGCAATAGAACGCTTGTTGTGTTTAAAGAGAATATTCCCAAAAAATTGAGATAGAAAGTTTCCAAAAAATCGAAGAGAATTGATTTGTAAAGTGTATGTGAGAATATGTAAGTATTTTTCTCAATATGGCTTCAAAAATGTTTTATGTAAAAAAGTTTTATTATGGCGGGTCAATTTTACAAAGGTCCCACTGTAACGGACAGACAATGCGATTAGAAGAGAGAGAAGAGAGTCTAAATCGAACGACAGACTTCCAATTTTTCCAAAAAATTATCTCAATTTAGCAGATTAATGTTAATTTTCCCGATTTTGGAAAAAAAATTCCAAAAATTCCAACTATTTAAAGAGAGCAATCTAGAGTTTTTGTATCTATGTGTGTGTAAGTGTGGACGTATTTGTGTATTCCCACGAGCAAAAAAGGGTCAACATCAGTCCGTGATCCAAAAGTATGTTGCAATTGAGTTTTGCACTCTTTTTGTATAGTTGGGAGTGTGTGTCTGTGTATATTATACCCTGGTGTTGTGTCCAGCGATGTTCCACTGTGTCTTCTTCTGATTGTTCTCTAGCTGTTGTTGTTGTTTTGTAATTTTTGTTATTCCGCCCGTACCGCTTTTTTTATTACTTTTGTAAATTGTTGTTGTAAAATTTATGTTAGAAATTTTATATTTGCACAGTTTGTTGTATTTTGTGCACTTATTTTTTCAATGTATGTACTTTTGTGGTTCACTGTATTTGTTGCTCTTTTGTTTTTGTTGTTTTTAATTAATTTTGTATTAATTAAAAATATGAAAATGATTTAATTAAATTTTTTTTTATAAAAAACTCTTTGAGCCACTGTAATTATATATTTTATTTTTTTTTCGTTTTCACTCCAGCGTTTTCTGTATTTTCACTTCTTTCTATTCACTGCTTGTTGTTGTTGTTTTGAACTGGATGTTCTAAAAATTGTTGTTTCGTTTCTCACTTCTCGTTCGTATGTTTTGCCACTTGTTGTTGTGCCTATATATTTTGCCGAAAACTCTCACTGGAAATTTGATTTTTATTTCTTTTTGATTTTTTACACTTTCACTGTCTTCTCTTTTTTTCCAATATGTGTTTTTTGTTGCTTTTTGTATTTTTGTAGCACTTTTCTGTTTTTATTATTTGTATTTTTTCACTTTTTTTTTAATTTGTTAAATGTCACTAAGTATTTACTTCTACTTGTTATCGTTTATTTGCTTTAACTGTTCAACTGTTATATGTTCACTGTACTGAACCAACCGCTCAAGTTCACTTTTTTCACTAATTTTATTTATTTAATTTATTATTTTTTTAATTTTACAGTTTTTTGTCTCACAAATCACTTTTTGCACTTTTTAATTAATTTATAAAAAACACTATCAGGCTCGCAATGGACCAAATGTTTATTTACAAACCTTTTTATGTTTTTCCTTTTATAAATGATAAGGTATGTGTAGATGTGCGTTTATAACTTTTCAAGTGGTAGATTTATTGTAATTCAAAATGTGTTGTATGTGTGTATGTTAGGGTTATGACTTTTTGACATTTTTCCTCAAAAATGATTTCCTGTAGCAGGGATGAATGAACTTTTGCCTATTAATCACTATGCTATCGTTTATTCCATTGAAATATAAAAAAAGTTCACGCACAAATCGATTTTAAAAAAATAATTTTTTGAAAAAATATATGAAATGAAAAAAAATTTTTTTTTCAAAAATTATTTTTTGTTGCACGAATGAATAAATATAAGCCTACTAATAACTATAATAACGTTTATTTCATTCAAATATTAAAAAAGTCGCGAAAAATGTCACTTTTTAAAAATTTAAAATTTTTTGTTTTTTGTTAAAAAATTATATTTTTGAATAAAAGCGTTTACGACATTTTTACGATTCTCAGAATTGAAGAAAAATAGTGAGAAATAAATTTTATGTCATTTTAATTATCTCATGTGGCTCTAAAGTTTATTTTCAATTATATATCTGTTTTCAGTGACTTCAAAAAATTGTCCATAATTTTGATAAATTCAAATTTTAAAATCATTTTGTGCGTGAGGTTTTTTCACCGAATGACCTTTTAATTAAGATTTTATGTAATCTTATGGCAAAACTCATCACGCTATGATACAGGGATATGAGGTTGTAAAAAAGTCATAACCCTAGTGTATGTACAATGTAATCCAATGTAGTTTTTAGTTAGCAAAATTTAGAAGTAATTCAAAAGAAGTATAGGTTTCAATAAGTTTTAGGTTTTATTTAGCACAATTTTCAAAGGCAAGTTTTATCTAGAGGTAAGTTTTAATTAGTTTTTTATTTTAGGCAAATTCAACAAATGCAATATTTAGGTATATTTTTTGTGCAATTTTAGTTTTAAGTAGCAAATTTTTAATAATTTGTTTAATTTATTTTATTTGTACTTCTTACTTAATGTAATTCTGTGATGTATTTAATAACAATTGTTTGTGTTTAATGTTTAACTTTTGGTATTGTAACAAAATGTAACTTTAGTGTTTTTAACTTGTTGTTCTTAACGTTTAACAGAATTTTATCGTTTTGATGTTTCAACTTGTAACTTTCACTGGTGGGGGGAATCGCACGCTTTAATGATCACTGACGGAATAATTGATTGCTGTCCTTTGCACTGCTTTTAAAGTAGACAACTTCCAGGATTTATTGGAAAAGATAGCAATATGTTAATAGCTAGCGACCGCGGGTTATATGTATGTGTGTATATATGTACAAATGTAAATACTGCGAACCGCTAGCCAAAAATTCATCGAAACAACGCTACAGTGCTCGCAATAAGTATGGTCCTAGACCATACACTATCATTTGTAGTTTGTGAGAAAATCGGCGATGGCGTAGCCGCCCCAGTAGTGGCGAAGGCGCCCCATGTAACCATATATATTCTTGATCAGCGTAAAATTCATGTCCATTCGTCCGTCTGTGGTAATCACTCTAGCATTCACAAAAATGGAGATAGGACACTGAAATTTTGGGAAGATGTCTCTTTTGAGTGCAGGCAGGTCAAGTTCGATGATGGGCTATATCGGTGCACGTTTTGGTATAGCCCCCATATATCGGTACCTCCCGATTTTCGGTATTTTGTGGATTTTAGCTGAAATTTTAAACCGAACTAGCTGTAATTTAACATATAAGGTTCTCTGTGACCACGAAACTTATTTACCAAACATCGTTAATATAGGTCCATGTTTTGGTATAGCCCCCATATGTATATCGGTACCTCCCTATTTTCGGTATTTTGAGGATTTTAGCTAAAATTTTTGACCGAACTTGCTGTAATTTGACATGTAAGGTTCTCAGTGGCCACAAAACTTATCCACCAAACATCGTCAATATAGGTCCATGTTTTGCTATAGCCCCCATATATCGGTACCTACCGATTTTCGGTATTTTGTGGATTTTAGCCAAAATTTTTAACCGAACTAGCTGTAATTTGACATATGACGTTCTCTGTGGCCATGAAACTTATCCACCAAATATCGTTAATATGGGTCCATGTTTTGGTATAGCCCCCATATACATATCGGTACCTCCCGATTTTCGGTATTTTGTGGATTTTAGCTGCAATTTTTAACCGAACTGGCTGTAATTTGAAATATAAGGTTCTCTGTGACCACGAAACCTTTTTACCAAACATCGTTAATATAGGTCCATGTTTTGGTATAGCCCCCATATATCGGTACCTCCCGATTTTCCGTATTTTGTGGATTTTAGCTACAATTTTTAACCGAACTAGCTGTAATTTGACATATAAGGTTCTCTGTGACCACGAAATTTATCTACCAAACATCGTTAATATAGGTCCATGTTTTGGTATAGCCCCCATATGTATATCGGTACCTCCCTATTTTCGGTATTTTGAGGATTTTAGCTAAAATTTTTGACCGAACTTGCTGTAATTTGACATGTGAGGTTCTCAGTGGCCACAAAACTTATCCACCAAACATCGTCAATATAGGTCCATGTTTTGCTATAGCCCCCATATATCGGTATCTACCGATTTTCGGTATTTTGTGGATTTTAGCCACAATTTTTAACCGAACTAGCTGTAATTTGACATATGACGTTCTCTGTGGCCATGAAACTTATCCACCAAATATCGTTAATATGGGTCCATGTTTTGGTATAGCCCCCATATACATATCGGTACCTCCCGATTTTCGGTATTTTGTGGATTTTAGCTGCAATTTTTAACCGAACTGGCTGTAATTTGAAATATAAGGTTCTCTGTGACCACGAAACCTTTTTACCAAACATCGTTTATATAGGTCCATGTTTTGGTATAGCCCCCATATATCGGTACCTCCCGATTTTCCGTATTTTGTGGATTTTAGCCACAATTTTTAACCGAACTAGCTGTAATTTGACATATGACGTTCTCTGTGGCCATGAAACTTATCCACCAAATATCGTTAATATGGGTCCATGTTTTGGTATAGCCCCCATATACATATCGGTACCTCCCGATTTTCGGTATTTTGTGGATTTTAGCTGCAATTTTTAACCGAACTGGCTGTAATTTGAAATATAAGGTTCTCTGTGACCACGAAACCTTTTTACCAAACATCGTTAATATAGGTCCATGTTTTGGTATAGCCCCCATATATCGGTACCTCCCGATTTTCCGTATTTTGTGGATTTTAGCTACAATTTTTAACCGAACTAGCTGTAATTTGACATATAAGGTTCTCTGTGACCACGAAATTTATCTACCAAACATCGTTAATATAGGTCCATGTTTTGATATAGCCCCCATATATCGGTACCTCCCGATTTTCCGTATTTTGAGGATTTTAGCTAAAATTTTTAACCGAACTAGCTGTAATTTGACATATAAAGTTCTCTCTGACCACGAAACTTATCTACAGAAAATCGTCAATATAGGTCCATGTTTTGGTATAGCCCCCATATATCGGTACCTCCCGATTTTCGGTATTTTGAGGATTTTAGCTACAATTTTTAACCAGACTAGCTGTAATTTGACATATGAGATCCTCTGTGGCCAAGAAACCTATCGATCAAAAATCGTCAATATAGGTCAATTTTTTGGTTTAGCCTAATAAACGTTACGTCCAGACTCTCCGTATTTTAAGATTTTTAGCTAAAATTTTTAATCAATAGGGGTGACATAACATAATTTACTCCTCCTAGGAATAAGCCTTGACGTGGCGGAGGAGCTAAGTACTTTCCCAATGGAAAGGAAACCAATTATTCCATTTAGGTTAGGTTTGCTATGATTTGAATGTATACTAGTCGTTAAACCGTTTATTTTGCACTTATGTTTGCAGTTTTTCTAAAAATTGTTGGATTCTTAATAAATTTTTAAATTTTGTATTTTTCCTATCATAATTATTTTATTTCGATAAATTCTCTCATTTGTTAGAGACGGGACATATTTTATCATCGTTCTGAGAGTAATTTAAATTGAACAATGTACAAAAATCGTCGTTCGTCCTCAAAATTTTGTATGGAAAATAAAGTAATTATTACATAATTTGGGCTCGAACAACGAATAGAGAGCGAATTACCGTCAGTATGAACAAGGCATAAGATTCCAAATTTTAAGATGTATCCTTCTTACTTGCAATGACCATCGTGAATATTATTAATATACTTTGCTACCAAAAACTTAAATATTATTGTAACTGCTTGAGACTTACCCCCTGTTTTTGTAAAAAAAATGTATTCTTCTCACACGAGTTGTCAAATTTTGTAGATCGATTTATTCGCTTTAGCGCAAATGTAGAGCACTGCTTTTTAAAATAGGAATCCTTAACGATATATGGAATGGGTATACGAAAAATTAGGTATGTATGTCTTTTGGGTTGTGAGCTATGGACGCCTGGAACAACAGTAAGTTACAAAAACAGGGGGTTATTTCTTCTGATAAGAACACCCCCAAAGCCCTGAGCACGGTCGGATCCATTGGTAGCGTTGGTCAGGAGAAATAGAGTCTGGTGGGGATCGTTACAAAGTGTATGTTAATCTTTATATGATTATAGCATATTATTTACTATAGTTTATTATGTTTTTTTCTGCTACATTTTTTAAGTACTTTGAGTAGTGGGAATACAAATATTCCCAGAAAAAAAATTTGGAAGTTGTGCATGTGGAGTTCTGATTTCACAACATCCTTCGATGCAGTCCACACGGAGTTATGAAAAATGCAATCCGTTGGCTACAATTTATAAGCAGTTACTTTAGAGATCCCTACAAAAAACTGTTGGTTGATCCCTACCTGCCGCTTTCGAAATAATTTCTACCACAGATAAAAAGAGTGTATATATTTTTAAGAATTTGTTATAAAATAAAGAAATAAAAACTTAAATTGCGAAAATTTTTCCGGTAATTCACGAGACGGAAATTTTTAATGGAGTGGAGTTGGAGTCCATGTCGAAAGCTGATCTAGTGATGGGAAGGCAACATTAAAAAACTTTAAGACAATGCAGCAAAATCAGATGCGTTTGGATTAAATGGAGGGCGGAGGAAGTAAGCTCAAATGTGATATAATTTAATGGTAGCTTTTTTTAACTTGAGTTTATATAATAAAATTCTTTGTATTCATGTTTTACAAAAATAATAAATGCATTTTATTTATTCTGGGATATTTCGCAATAGCTTTTACTGCATCTTTAGATTGATTAAAAACACTAAAATAACGCACCACTCCAGGTACGGTACCCAGCAAAAAAGTTGGAAGTTGTGCAACATATTTCGATGTAGTCCAGTAGAGTTATGAAAAATGCATTCGTTCCATACATTTTATAAGCAGATCATTTTTAGTACATATAAGTTGATCCCTATTCAGCGTTAGCATTTTTTAAAGACAACAACAAAGTCTGTTTAAATTTCTAAGAATTTGTTATAAAATAAATAAATATTTATTTATTAAAAAACTTTACAAAAATTCTAAGCCATCGGGCTAATTAAAATGAATTACATTATATTACATATATGTATGTTATCACTACTCTGTGTGCATATGAAACTTTATATATATGAAATAATCCTATAGTTACGAAAATACTTGAAGCCATAAGGAAAAAAATTAATACCCAGCAAAAAAAAAAAATTGGAAAAAATTGCTGGGCAGCAAAAAGTTTACATCCGCGGATGCAGTTGAATCACTGCAAGTGTACAGTGCATTTGCCGTTGGAGTACATCTTTTCCTATGAATTTTACAAGAGAGCGCGCAACTAGGATGCACTCTATTTTGCTTCCACAGTACACAGCTAGGATGCACTCCGTTTTCGACCCAAATCACAGTTTTTGATTGTTCTTAATCAATTTAAAGATGCAGTAAAAATGCAAGCTATTGCGAAATATGCCAGAATAAATAAAATGCATTTATTATTTGTGTAAAACAAGAAATTAAAAATAGTTTCCTTTTTTATTTGAAAATTTTGCCTTTTTTTAGGCGAAGATCATTTTTAGTACATATTAATTTTTAATTAATTTCTCGTTGGAATCGAGCTTGATGATCGATGAATGATGCAAGTGAAAAAGGAAAGCCGACGACGATTCCAACCCACCACTATGTGACATGACATGTTTCGACTTTGGTAAAGTCTCCTCAGACATATCGGATGTGGAGCGGCTTCGATGTCCTCGAACTTTTCTTCTTTCAAGTGCATTTTGTTTTGTTTTTTACAACAACAATGGGGATTTTCCCATTTAGTTGTGCTTTTATGACAAACGCTTAGCGCTGCCTTTGAAAGTAGTGAGTTTCGTTCTGAACGCTAACACGCCGTGACAACACTTTTTTTCTTGTGTTTTTCAAGGACGTGGGTTCAAAACCCAGCCTGGCTCAGCTGATTTTTTTTATTTGAAAATGTTGCCCTTTTTTTAGGCGAAGATCATTTTTAGTATTAATTTTTAATTAATTTCTCGTTGGAATCGAGCTTGATGATCAATGAATAATGCTAGGGAAAAAGGAAAGCCGACGACGATTCGAACCCACACTCCCACCACTATGTGACATGACATCCCAGCAAACCAAATGTCTGATGTCCGACACGTCTGAACAATTTCAGAAGCAAAGTCGTTCAGATTTCGTTCCGATTTCTAAACGATTTTTCGGATAGGAAATAGTTCAGTTTTTTTACCGATTTCGGAACGAATGTCGGAAAGAAATTTCCTTTCCGAATATCCCAAGGATTTTCTTCAGATTTCGTTACGAAGTCGGACCGAAATCGATCCGATGTCGCTAAGACATTTCGTTCCGAAATTATGTAAACCACTTCATACAACTTTCGTTAAGATATCGTTACGATTTCGGATCAGATATCGGACGTATCGTCCGAATTTTGTTCCGATTTCGTTACGATGTCGGTACGATTGGTTTGCTGGGATGTTTCGACTTTGGTAAAGTCTCCTCAGACATATCAGTAGTGAGATTCTGTAACTTTTTTTTCTACCGAACCGAAATCGTTCGTTAACGAAAATGTTCGGTTGAAATGCCGAAAGTGCTATTCTGTATTTCAATGTTATCGGTACAAAAATTTTACCGACGAATATCGGTAGAATGACGGAATTTTAAAGAAGATGTACGTCATTTCAAAATGGAAAGCCTATACGGAGTATATAAATGTAGGGTAACGCAGCCACTACAATTGCGCGCCCCACTTTCTTGCTAAATGTACTAAATGAACATAGCAGACGTACGACACACGACTTAATTAAAGACACACACTGAACACAGCGCAACAGAAGAAACAAATTAGTGAACACAGCTCATTGAGGAAAGCGAACTTCACAAAAAGTTAAATGACTAGCGACAAACTAAGAAAAAACACATTCACTGCAGTTGCTCTCCTCCTCCTGAAGTCGCCTAGAAGAAAATCACTTACGCTGTAGTTGTTCTCCTCAGCGAAATATTAGAAGTTAAACACTTAGAAGTTTTAGAAGTTGCAATAATTATTTGAATTTAAAATTGAAGAAGTTAAAAGTATGAACTTGAAGTTTGTGAAATATTAACATTGTGTGAATATGTAAATATGTTTTGTTTCACTTAATATTAATCAATGAACCTAAAATAAATAATAAATAAACTGTGAGCTATTGAATTTAACATTAACTAAAGTGTTTTATTCGAACTTTTGGTAACCAAACCAATTCCATCCTACATATTTGGGGGCTCGACCGGTTCGAATTAATGAAGTGAAACAAAAACTCTGAGTGAAATGTAATACTAGAAGAACAAAAAATCGATGTCAAAAAATTTAAAAAGAGACATTTTGTGTGGTGTGTAACAAAAAAAATTAATTTGAAGAATATCAAAAATTTAAGTGGACGTAATAAGCTAATTGAATAACAATGAAAAGTGTGGCTAATGATCAACATATGATGAAGAAACATTTGCTAATGACCATTAGAAAGAAGTTGAGGATTTACAACAAAAACTGATTCTGCATAGACAATACAACAACAAAGGGTGCTTGTGGGAAAAAGACACTTTGAGTGCATGTGAACTTTTAGAATTGCCCAATGAATGATCTTTTTTGACGGCCAAAAAATTGTAATGATCATTACACCAAAAAGAAGAATTACAATAACAAAACTGTGTGAGCATAAACAATACAACAAAAAGTTACTTGTGCGCGTCCAACTCAACCGTTGCTTGATGCCCATTAAGACAACAACAACAATGAGTGCAGTGTGAATGCATAAGAACAACGCACGATAGGAAGACAACAAACATATTAATGCTGCCAGTGCGCAACCAACAACAACAACCCGAACTGAAGAAAATTTTTCAATCTGAGTGTGCTCAAACAACATCTACAAGAGAGCTAAAGAAGAAGTTTTCAACCTGCGTGTGAGCTAACAACAGCAACAAGAGAGGTGAAGAAGAATTTTTCAAATCCAGAACTTGTATGCAGTAACGTGGAGCTGGTTGGTAAACAGATGCTGAATATTGATGATACGTATGTTTAGATGTAAACATTAGACTTAAACACATTGAATTTTTAGAAGATAGTCAGTTCATTGAGAAATAATAATATGCTTGTGCGTTGAGAAGTATTGTTTGTTATTTTTGAGAAGAGAAGTTTGTCATAATTTAGTATTATTTAACTGTATTTATGTTTATTTTAAAATAATAGAACTTGAATTTAATTTTTTTTTTTGTGTAAAGCTACTAGAGACGAGGTACAAAATGGACAGAAAGGACGTGGAAAAACTGAGTGTTGAAGGTCTGAGGGACAAAGTAGGAGAACTGAATTTGGCAAAAAGTGGAAATAAGGTTAAACTGCAGGCCCGGCTTCTTGAACATTACGGTCATTCCAATCCGGATGACAATGGGTCTGACTATGGGGAGGCAGCGTCAGATTTCGGGCATAGTATACCTATATTCACGTTAAGGGACATTCAAGATTCAGTCTCTCGTTTCAGTGGGGATGAATTACCAAGTATTGAGCAATGGCTAAGGGAGTTTGAGGACTGCGCATGTACAGTAGGTTGGGATAACCTAAGAAAGTTCATATACGGGAAACAACTGTTGACAGGGGCGGCTAAAATTTATGTTAGGAGCCAACCTAGCATAAAAGATTGGTCGTCACTTAAGCAGTCGTTAAAAATGGAATTTGGGGTAAAACTTTCTTCAATCGATGTGCATAGGAAATTATCAAGCCGGAAAAAGAAACATAACGAAAGCTTGCGTCAGTATCTCTATAGCTTAATGGAGATTGCTACTCCCATTAACCTAGACGATGAAAGTTTGATTACATATTTCATAGAAGGTATACCAGACACCGTACAAAATAAAGGGATTTTGTACCAGGCAACAAGTTTAGACGATTTAAAAACCAAACTGAAAGTTCATGAGAAAATGCATGACTCTAAGCGGCCATTAAGCCCTGCGGAGTATCGTGCAAGTAAGGGTGAACATACCATTCAGGAAAAGTCCGTCCGTTGTTTTAAGTGCGGTGATAAGGGACACCTTTCAAATCAATGTAAGGTCCCAGACACCAAGTGTTTTAAGTGCAAGGGTTTTGGTCACAAATCCTTTGAGTGTAAGGTAGAAGAGATGGGTAAGGTAAAAGATGTTAAGACCAGCCCAAATAAAAGTGATGATGTCCATATAGTGTACGAGAATATTCCAAAGACTTCCCACAGAATGTTTAAAGATATTGAGATTTTTGGCAATAAGTTTTCAGCCATGATTGACACAGGAAGTGATGTTAGTCTGATCCGTCGAGATGCATTTGGTATTTTGGACAACGTGAAAACAGATGATAATATAAAGTCTCTTAGAGGAATAGGTGGTAAGAGTATTAGCACACGAGGAAATTTTAAAACGCAAACCACGATTAACAATTGCAGGGTAGAGATCACGTTCCACGTAGTCGAGAAGTGTGACATCATTTACCCTGTAATAATAGGAAATAATATTTTTGGAAATGTTTATATGGTTGTTGATTCTGAGGGCATTAGATTCAAGAGTAGAGGTAAGAGTGGCAAGACAGTTGTGAACAAAGCTTTAAGTTCCAAGGACATCAATCCTAATTCGGAGTTAAAGAACGAGTTCACAAATGTTTTGCAAGTGTCCACCATTTTCAGTTTTGACGAGGCCCAGAATAGACCGGGAAATGTCAGGGTGAATCGAAAATCGGACATGCCAAATTATGATGTTAAAGATTATAAAAACACTATAAAAGAATATGTTATTAATCCTACAGGAAAACCTAGGACTGATTCAAATATTACATCATTTAAGAAGTTTACTGGAAAAGATAGGAGAACAGAGGAAATAAATTTGGTGTACAAAAGGAACTTAGAAAAGTTTGTGGAAATAGTATGAACAAATTAGAAGAATATGCCATACAAGAACGTGGTAAAGCGCGAAGTTGTCCACGAGAAGAGAATAAGAAGAACATGTTTAATACACAAGGAAAACGGAAGGACTATAATAATAGGAGAAATCTCGAAACTTCATATTGTGCCGATGAAGTTATTGCCATTAAGCAAAAACAGTTCGACAAAAATATGGAGTCCTGTCAAAAGTTTCTGCATCAGGGTTCCCAAAGACGGAATGATAGAAGACACGTAGTGGGAAAGGTAGACGGTAAAATAGGTCGTAGGAGTGGAACGTACGTCGTGCAGGAGATAGACGCCTATGAACGTTTAAAGCTTTGTACTAAGGGGTGTAAGTACATGAAGCCTTGGGTTCTACATTCGAGGGGAATGTAGGTCAGGATGGCCGCATGTAGGAATGGGTAACGCAGCCACTACAATTGCGCCCCCCACTTTCTTGCTAAATGTACTAAATTAACATAGCAGACGTACGACACACGACTTAATTAAAGACACACACTGAACACAGCGCAACAGAAGAAACAAATTAGTGAACACAGCTCATTGAGGAAAGCGAACTTCACAAAAAGTTAAATGACTAGCGACAAACTAAGAAAAAACACATTCACTGCAGTTGCTCTCCTCAGTGAAGTCGCCTAGAAGAAAATCACTTACGCTGTAGTTGTTCTCCTCAGCGAAGTATTAGAAGTAAAACACTTAGAAGTTTTAGAAGTTACAATAATTATTTGAACTTAAAATTGAAGAAGTTAAAAGTATGAACTTGAAGTTTGTGAAATATTAACATTGTGTGAATATGTAAATATGTTTTGTTTCACTTAATATTAATCAATGAACCTAAAATAAATAATAAATAAACTGTGAACTATTGAATTTAACATTAACTAAAGTCTTTCATTCGAACTTTTGGTAACCAAACCAATTCCATCCTACATAAATTATTCTAATTTTTAAACGTTTCTTGTTATTTTTGGGAGAAATGGAAAAAATCACACTTTAAAGGACATAATGCTTATTCAAAATTAACATAATTCAAATTTCTAATGAAATTATTTAAATCACAATTGTATATAAAATGATTATGTTTCAAATTACATGTAGAAAAATTCAACCCAAAAATTAAAAATCGTAGTTAAAACTATTAATGTACGTTTACATATAGCTATATTTATTTTATTTTTTATTTATTCCAGTGGATTTATATTCTAAAATCCTTTGGGTATACGTAAAAATTCTCATAACCCGACAAGTTCTTATGTAAACGTGGTGCAATATGCGACAAATTGGTTGAATTTGTTTTATTTTCAGAATTTGTACGATGTGGAGGGGTATTTTTAATTCGATCGAATATAGAGTGAAAAAGAAGATGTAGAATCCTAATGCTTAGTTTACATTTGGCGTCGTTTCGTGATTTCGAGGGCGTTTCGTGATTTCGCGCGAAATCAAGCAAAATTTATCATGATTTCGCATACAAAAATGAAATCCTCTCATTTCGTGATTTCAGCGAAATCAACATCGAAATCACAGTACACATGATATACAACCCTGCTTTTGCCTAAAAAAGTACCAAAAGTTGCAACACTTTTCACGTATCACAATAAACAAGGTAGATGGTCAATTGCTGCAACTAAAAATTTTAGTATCAAAATTTGTAAACAATGTGAAAAAATATTAAATTACTTTGTTACAATGATATTTTTTATTGTGTTCCCGTACTTTTTAATGGTAATGTTAGAAAAAAGTGCGAATTGTCAAATCTTGCTTTCCCATACAAATTTCATAAAAAATAAGGGAACGGAAAAATGACGGAAATTGCAAAAACTCCAGCATAAATATCAAAATCGGCTATAATATTAGATGCCAATGAACATGCTTGCTGCTAGTTTTCTACTAGGCCAAAATTGTATGGCAGAAAACAGAAGAAGAGGGTGTTATTCGGCGCTATTTTTGTTTAAAGAGAAGTGCAAGTCTTGCTAGATTTCGGAGTATGGGAACGCATTTTTAGCACTAAACGGGAAAACTACTGCAAGTACTAATTTTGTGCAGGTTCTGAGCACAATTTTTATCTATCGAATGGCCTGTTCCCGTACTTTATAAAGTGGTAAAAGTTGTAACAGTCGTAAACGATTTTCATATACATTTTGCGTAAGGGAACGAAAATGTGTAAAAGTGGTAAAACTTGTAAAAACTTTTTAGTTCTGGAACAGAGCTAAAATTTATTATAACGGAGTCTCAACGATAAAATCATTTTTTGATATTTTCATTTGTTAGTACTATACGCAATTAATACGATATATAGGTCATTTTACGATAATTTTCAATATAAAGTTTTAATGTTCTATATTGTCGTATATTTTTGATGCTTAATTCAATTTACAACAACTTGTTTTGAAAATTCATGTTCGATCAGCTGCGCATATGCATCCACCTTGATCATTGTGATATGTTTGAAATCAACAAAAAAATAAGTGTAAACACCGGGGTGTATTTCAGGATTTCGTGAAATCCAGTGGATTTTGGAGCGCAAGTATAAACTTGGCATTACAGAATCGCACTACAGATGTGGAGCGGCTTCGATGCAGAGTTGTGTAGTACCGGAACGAACTAGTTCATTGGAACTATTCCGACACTGGAACGATCGGAACGATATCCGATTCGTTCGTTTATATAGTTCCTTCGTTCATCTCGTTCCTTTTGTTCATCTTGTTTTATTCGCTCATCTCGCTCTTTTTGTTCAACAGAATCATACGTTCTTGTCGTGGTTATTGTAATTTTGTTTTGTTTGTTATTGCCAATGCGTGTGTTTGTGTATGTGAAAGGGTGTGCGTTTAACTATCGACATGGAGGGAAATACAAAAGATTTTCAATTAAAAGTAAAGTGCGCGTTCTCGTAAAAAATGCAAACCTTTCAAACTTAAAACGACAAAACATGACAATATTTAAGGGGTTTTAAGAGATCATAAATTGCTTCACATATGTTTTATGTTATTCCTTTTGTAATGAAACGAAAATTCGTACATTAAGAAAGCGCATAAATTTTGTATGTAAATTAAAAAATAATGTATAAAAGTGTTTTCATTCATTTAAAATGAAAAGAACGACGGAACTTTACACAAAATGGCATGTGAACGTACGATTGAACATAAGGAGCGATTTAACCAAGAGACGATTGAGTTACAGCGTTAAATGAAAGAAGGAACTATATGGAACGAAGGAACGACATTAAGGAACTAGTTCCTTTTGTTAAAAGGAACGAGAAAGATCGAACCAGCGTTGCCAGTATTTTTTATACTCTTTTCCCCAACTTGTCCAAAACTTTTCCCAAAAATTGTTTAACAAATAATTACAAAAAAATCAAAAGTAGTTTTATTTTACTATTGAAATGCATAGCATTAAACTTGTAAAGTATTATATATACTTATATATGAATTAAATTAACGATATTGAAAACTTCACTTTCAAGTGATTCAGAATCATTAGTCTTATTGGATTTATATAAATTTGTATAATGAAAGAGTTGTAACATTTCTTTATGTGGGCAAAACTTCTACAACAAATGGAGTTGTTAGAAAATTGATTATTTATTCTAGTAACTCGTACTGCATTTTACTGAATATGGTTCAAAATAAGAGACTCTTTCTACTTAAGAATTACTTTTTGGAACAGAAAGCACATTTAATACCATCTCCAATTTACGAATGATAACTTTCTCCATTGCGATTCGTAAACAATCGTGGAGATTTTTGTGTTGACAACTGGTTCTAAAAAGGTTCGTAAAGAGCCAAAATTGTGTTGACCTAGTGAATTGCTGCAAATATTGGGGTAAAATTGCTTGTAAGTTTAAAAATTGCATATTTGTAGGCATCGGTTTCAGCATTTGTATTAACAGCGTTTAAGATATTCGGCACTGGTCTTTTTTACTTTAATAATTGTTTGCTAAATAAAAGTAAAAGTCAAAATTAAAGCCTAGGTCCATGGCTTCTCATAGTACATATGCCGAGTCGTTTTCGATCGATTCCACTATTTTTTCAATATCTTCTTAATTTTGTTATAAATGGTTTCAATTTTCGAGTGCACAGGGGAAAATGCATATTAGTCCCGGTCCATACTAGCGTGAATTTCATTAAAAAATTTCATGAAATTAGGTGTTCTTAAATCAAATTCCCCACTACAGCAATTTTATTATTTTACTCTACTATGGACGTCGATCTAGAGACGCATAATTTCATATCAAAATTTCAGTGAAATTACTGTAGTGTGGCCTGGGACTTAGCAGTGTGCATCGGTTTGAGAACTTAGATTAAGGCCCGTTCTTACATCTTTTCTTTTAAATCCCTTACTTTAAGAAAAATAAGGAATAAAGTTCGCATTACCAGGGATTTGTTATTACATCTTCCATTCCATTTCAAGCAAAACAGTCTGTATACATCAAATTTACTCAAATCGGATTGGTTGATTTGAATTTGCTCTCAAATTTTTCTTGCTTTTGGGCGCACTTTTAATTTTAAAAGGAACAAAAGTTCCTTTTAATTTATCTGACACTTGCTAGGTATTAAAGCAAACTTGTAGGAATAAAAAACGGGTTATCTGTCCGATATCGGCCAATATTTAACTACAAAAAGGATATAATAACGGGCCTAAGCATATGTATCTCTTTTATAATTGGAGCCATGAATGTTAAATAAAGTTTAATTTCATTGCCCATCAATCGAGAAATCATTTCTGCAGTTAAGTCCCCTTCAGCAGTAGAAATGATTGAAAATGTTTGCAGTCGGAGAACTTACTAGAAGCCTGGTTAGTTCCTTTTGAGAGCACACCAAAGACGTTTGGGTTATTTACAGGATGATACAAATTAAAGTTTATGAAAATGGTAAATTAATTGTTGATTGGTATGATGGATGAGAGGTGATGAAAGCTTAAAAATTGTATGAACGCACGGTCTTCTCTTCTCCCGAACAACTGACAAAAAATTCAAATTATGAAATAGATTTTGACATTTACATGTCAAAGATGATTAGTTATTATCAACGGCGGTAATGTTATCCCTAATCGGCGGCAACAATGTTATTTCAATTCAACCCACTGTTCTAGTACGCTGTCAGTCGTCGAACCGCATGATAACTAGAGTTGTACAATCTAGTTCATTTGAAAGATCTAGTTCAATAGCTCAGCTCTTTAAACTGAACTAGGTCAGTAATCTAGTTCATAGTTCACTGTCCAGTTCAATCATTCGGATAAAAATCGTTCACCGGCTCTTAATCGGTCGTTTGATGAAAACGCATACATACACCAAATACAAACAAACAAAAGACTAATATAATTTAACTACTTCATAACAAAAATATTACATTTACATAGTTTTATTGCATTCTTAAAGAATGATTAATTAATTTTAGAAAAAAAACATCCTTCATTTAGGTGGCTGGCAATAATCTTATGTTGTGTGTGTGTGTAGAAATTGTCATTGCGAAAAAGCTTTGTGCGTGTGTGTTTCTTTTTATTTTTCCCCTTTTTTCTATCCAATAGGCAGATTCATTAGGTAATCGATTCGACATATTGTAATATGTTATGTCCCTATGCTTTTGTAGAAATCTTCATTTTCGGACAGCTATTCCATGTACCTTGATCCAAAACATAAACAAACCAGTGTGACCGTTGTGCCACTAAAGTATCAATTTTGACACTTTTTTTCGGCATTGATACTTCTGTGCCACTTTTTTACGTTGATACCAAATGTGCCACTTTTTGAAAATTTGTGACACTTTTTCATACCTTGTGCCACTATTTTTTAAATTAGATATATTGTAATGTAATCTCAAGTTTAATCACAAGGGAGTGTAGAAAAAGCGTCGAACTAAACGATTTGGAATTAGGGAGTTGAAGCAACATGCGGCAAACAAAAATGTTTGGTAATGGTAGTCAGGCAGTTTGATCCGCATAACGGGTACACTCAAGACACTTCATATCAAGTAAAGATATTTGCAATGTTATCCTATCCTATTATCCTATCCTATTATCATTCAGTACAATAAGAAAAAAATTGTGTGGATTCCTTCTTCTTCTTCTTTATTTGCATATCCGTTGTTCGGATGTTAAGCGATCATACATTTTGTTACATTCTTATTGAAAATATTTATTTTATGTGGAAAGCGATAGTTGTCTGTTTTTAGCTGCTGTAAGAAGACTGAGTTCATCACGGTATCCGGTCCAGTCTTGAATATTTTTTAGCCAGGACAGTTCTCTTCGACCTCTACAACGTCTTCCTTCAACTTGGGATTTGAGAATTATCTGCAGTATCTTATATTTATTGTTCCTCATCAAATGTCCCAAATAAGAAATTTTTCGGGTTTTGATGGTTTTCATTAACTGTCGTTGTTCATTAATTCTTCTTAAGACTTCGGTATTTGACACTCGATCGGTCCATGGAATTTTGAGCACACGTCGGTATGTCCACATTTCAAAAGCTTCCAGTTTCTTCTCGTCTGCTGATTTTACAGTCCATGTTTCAGCACCGTATAATAGAACTGACCATACATAGCATTTGATAAACCGTTTTTTAAGTTCAATATTGATGTCGTGGCTGTTTAGTACTTTTCTGTACTTGAGAAACGCTTCTCTCGCCATTTCTATCCGACATCTTATTTCTTTAGAAGACTCCCATTGCTCATTTAATTGCACTCCCAAGTATTTATACGATTTTACTCTCTCTATTTCTGATTCACTGATTTTTAGTGAGGAGTCGTAAACATTGTTGCTTTTACTAATGATCATAAATTTTGTCTTATTGAGATTAATATGTAATCCGTACGAATTACTTGTTTCGTTGAGAGAATTAAGGAGATTTTGGAGGCCACCTAAAGAGCTCGCTACTATCATGGTGTCATCAGCGTATCGTATATTGTTAATGAATTGCCCATGTATTTTTATTCCAATCCTCTTTCCTTCTACACACTCTCGAAAAATCTGTTCCGCATATATATTAAATAATAATGGTGAGAGTATACACCCCTGTCGAACACCTTTGGATATTGTTATTTCATCGGATGTTTCACCGGATACTTCTACTGATGCTGTCTGGTTCCAGTAAAGATTTTTTATGCATCTTAGTTCTTTGGGTTCAATACCTATTGATGTTAAAATTTCAACCAGTTTGTCGTGTCGAACTGTGTCAAATGCCTTTTCGTAGTCCACGAAACAAATAAATATGTCTTTTTGGACATCGCGACACTTCTGGATGAGCACTTGAACACCAAGCAGTGCTTCCCGGGTTCCCATTCCCTCCTTAAATCCAAATTGGGTTTCTCCCATTGCTGCTTCACATTTAGTGTATATTCTTTTGTGAATTATACGTAGAAAAATTTTTAAGGCGTGACTCATTAGACTAATTATTCTATAATCGTTGCAATTCCTGGCATTTGCTTTCTTTGGTATGGGAACAAATGTAGATTTCAGCCAATCTCGTGGATATTGTCCTGTGTCGTATATATCGTTGAAGAGTTTCACAAACAGTTGTATATTATTTTCATCTATTAATTTGAGCAATTCAGCGGGAATTTCGTCTGGTCCCACAGCTTTTCTGTCCTTCAGGGTTTTTATTGCATAGACGACTTCTTCTTTGGTAATAGGATTTTCGCTTTCAAGGGAATTTTCATTGCGATTATAGTCTGATCTGTTCTGATCTGTAAACAATTTTGATATGTATTCCTTCCATACTTGCTTTTGTTTTGAGATTTCAAAAACGGGTTGGTTGTTATCGTCAAAGAGTATATTTGGCGGTTTTCTTCTGTATATTCCGGCTGTTTCTTTCAGCTTTTTGTGCAAATTAAAGTCGTCGTGGAGTGTTTGCAGGGCTTCAATTTCTTCACATTTACGTTTGATTTGTTCATTTTTAGCGATGCGCGTTGCGATTCTTATTTCTTTATTGACTTCCCAATATCTTTCAAAGTTTACGTTTTTGAATTTTTTCCTTTCTAATCGAAGTTCTCTGATTTCATCAGTCATCCACTCTTCATATTTTGGGGCTGGATCCTTTTTTAAAGTATTTCTCATAGTATTTTTGATAATATCCTTAACATCATTCCATACCGTTTCTATACCATCTTGCTGGATTATTCTGAGGTCGGTGTTAATAGTATCCGCCACTGCTCGTCTAATTATGGGATTGCTTAATTTATTGATATCGGGTTTCGGAACATTCTTTTTACGTCTAATTGTTGCCAGTTTTGTCCGAACATTTGCCATAAGAAGGTTGTGATCTGATGGTATATCCGCTCCAGGATATGTAGAGCATTTTGTTATACAGGAGCTAAAACGTCTGTTAATCAGAATATAATCTATTTGATTACGAACCACATTATTTATATGGTCCCGTGGGGATTTCCATGTATATAATCTTCTTGGATGGAGTTGAAATAGTGTATTTGATATTACAAAGTTGTGTTCTTGGCAGAACTGTACAAGTCTATTTCCCCTTTCGTTTCTCTCCCCCAATCCATGCTTTCCTGTGACGCCAGTTACATGTTCATTGCCAACTTTGGCATTGAAATCACCCTGTATGATGGTTAATTCGTGGGGTTTTGTCATTTTCAAAAGTTTTCCTATTTCGTCGTAAAATTGTTCAACTTCATCTGAACTTCCATCACATGTGGGCGCATAGACTTGAATTATATTCATGTTTATTGGTTTTCCATTTATTTTTACCAACATTGTTCTTTCAGACATTGGGACATATCCAGCTTCGCAATTAGCTATATGATTCTTCATTATAATACCCACGCCTTTTCTATGTACACCGTTTAGGTTTCCGGAGTGGTATACTTTTGTGTTTTCAAATCTAAAATCACCAGAGTCTGTCCACCAAGTTTCGCTGACTCCAAGTATGTCCATGTTTAATCTATTCATTTCACATACAGCATTGTTGAGTTTTCCAGTTTCATATAGGCTTCTTACATTCCATGTTCCAATATTTAGTTTTTGTTTTGTTTTACCTCCGGGGATTCTTAGCACCCTCCTTTCGCCGGAGACTGAGGGCCATTCATTCTGCGATGTGTTATTCATTTGTATGATTTTCAAGGAAAATTACTTCAGTGGTTTCCCGTTTCCTTCTGAAGGGTTTAAAGTTTTCCATCTACATATTCAGCCGCTCCAATGGAGTACAGACGCCGTTTGCTGCCGCTTATTGTAAGACAGACGCAGCTACCTGTTGGTCCGCGGGACGTATTTGATTTCCGTCCTACCACCCATATCTGGGAAGCATTCCCCTATCCGCCACCTGGGGACGCGCCCTATAGGGGTTACAGGCTCCCCCTAGTGGATTCCTTATTAGAGGGAAAATAACCAATATTTTGCAAGTAATTATATAATAACTGTGATTCAATATTATTTTTGGGTTAGTAGTCCTTAGCAGTTCAAAGAATGTTTTTAGAATGTATATAATATATTGTATATTAATTAGTCTCGATTTACATTAGGCAATTTTCCTTGCGGCATTTTACTCGTTTCCTTTTAAACTTGCCTCTTATACAAGCAATTATGTTCCGGCAAACAATGTAAATAACGAAAAATATAAAAAGAATATCCTGATAATTGCCAGTACGGTCATTTTTTCCTTTTCCTATCCCCTCCTCCTACAAACAGAGACTTGCCGCAAGTAAACTTGCTTAATGTGGATTGGGACTTACTATTTATATTTATATACTAATTGTTGCAGTTAAGGTCTGTTCCAGAACTGCAAGAATCTACTTTGTTTTACTATTTTTTTTTTCCAAAAACATAAAGAAAATAATTTTATCTTAGTAAAAAATAGTAGCTTCTTGCAGGTTCTGGAAAAGAACAATTGTTTTCCGTTTTTAATAACAAGAAAAATGTGTGCCACTTTTTGTGCTACTTTTTCGAAACACATGTGCCACTTTTTTCTAGAAATGATACTTTTTGTGACACTTTTTGAAAATTTCCAGCGGTCACGCTGAAACAAACTGATCACATTACGAAGGCATCCCATAAAATAGACGACGCCGTCACTTTATGTATTTGTGAACGACATGTTGAACTAGATTGTGAATCGTTCGTTGATCGTACGGTCACCGACTGATTATAGTTCAGTGAACTATTGAACTATAATGAACTATATCGACTGATTTAGTTCATACGCTCTTTTCAAAAAAGAAATTCCCCAAAAATCCCCAAATATTTTTCAGATATCCTCAACATTTTCCCAATTCCCCAAGTAGAATTTTTTTCCCCATTTCAAATAAAAATTCCCCAATTTGGGGAAAAATCCCCAATACTGACAACGCTGGATCGAACCGTCCAGTGAACTGGATTGCCCAACTCTAACTTCGATGTCCTCGAACTTTTTGTTTTGTTTTTTACAACAACAATGCGTTCAGAACCAAACTCACTACTTTCAAAGGCAACGCTAATGGGGTTTCTACACGGTATGTTTTTTACATATTCATGCATAGCAACTGTCACTTTTTTTCGCCCATATGTGATTCCTTCTGCACGGCAAAATTTTATTTTTCATTCGTTTTCTGTTGTTTTCTTTATTTATATCGCAGCTGTTTACCTTTGATTGTACAGACGAGAATAGAGCGCGTTCTATTCACGCGTTTTCAATCGTTGAAGTTGAGGTTCACCATTTAATAAGTCGCGAACTGTTAATATATTTTATAAAATATGAATATATTTATTGTCGTGTCCCATCCGGCATCAAATTAAAAGAAAGTCATCAAATAAAATAATGTCGGCTTTGACACCAAAAGGCTCCCTTTTTGCTATAGGCTGACAACCCGAACAAACCATCTAACATCAAACGGGAGTAATACAAACAAAGGCGACGACCAAGTAAAAACAAATCCAATGTTGCTTAAGTTCGATATTAAAATGTGTGGCGTTTATTCGCTATAGAAATAAATTAAGTTTATAAAATTAAAATGACAAGTTGTAAAAATTACCTTACATGTTTTAGTTGTCCAGCAAAAAGGACAGAATCAATGCCTGAAGGGCCTTTTGTAGAGTTAAAAAATGTTGCTAACAATTACATTACATTTTACATTTACATAGACAATAAAAACAAACTGCAATAAAAGTTATTGTTCAGTGTATAAAATATTGTTCACTGGACGTTTTCGAAAATCAGGATGCGTTGCCAATTTTAAGGTGACCATCACCGACATCCCCGCCCCCGTGAACTGACCCAGAGGGGGAGGCTTCACCAGAATCTTCATCAACATCCAAAACGGCAAGTTTGGAAATAGTCCTTTTATAACAGCCAGAGCTAGTATT
Source organism: Musca autumnalis (assembly GCF_047663935.1). NCBI lineage: Eukaryota > Metazoa > Arthropoda > Insecta > Diptera > Muscidae > Musca > Musca autumnalis. Next base: position 66,823,457 of record NW_027411866.1, on the reverse strand, counting down.
GCTTCGCGCTGTAACCACATAAATATACTGATGAGCCACTGAACCACATGTCTTGTTATCATATCGAAGTCGTAGTCACTCATGGTTTCTTTCATATTATCTTCCAAGGGCCATTGTGATTCCTGACGAAATTCTGGGCTATTTTTCCACCATCCGTCTACATCACATTTTACTGAAAATTTGGCTGCTGTTGTCTCATCTGTGGGCTTTAAAGTATTCGACCACCATTTCCAATGACTCCAGTCGCTGCTATCGAGGATCCATCGTACAACCGTGTATGAATCTGTCAAAAAATAAACTATATTAAGATTTTTCACATGATTAAAGGCGATTAAATCATTCATATGAACACTCATAACAGCCATCTGCAGTTCCAGCTTGGTTATGGTGTGACAACTAGCAGAAGCACAAGCAGATTTTTCCATTACAATCAAAACATTAATTCCAACATCACTTACTTCACACCAATACGCTACCGTTGCCATTGCCTCTTCGCTCGCATCTGCGAATATATGTAAATCAACTATTCTGTTTGAAAAATCCTTAAGATAACGTCTTGAAATACGAAATCTCTCCAACATATTTAATTCAGTTAACCATAACTTCCAGTTATTATATAAATCGCTAGGCAACTCCTCGTCCGACTCTATACCCGACTTCCATACTCTTTGAATCAATATTTTAGAAGAAACCATAAATTCACAAACGAATCCGAATGGGTCATAGATTGACATGTTCGAAGAGAGCATCTGACGTTTGGCTGCAATCTTAGAAAAGTCTAAAATGGATTTATCAACTTTATGTAAATTCAAACGGAAGCAGAAAACATCTGGATTTGGCAACCAGTGTATGCCCAAAATCCTTTCAACAACATTTTGGTTCAAAAACTCACCGCTATCGTTGACTCCGCTGGCCGATTCTACACACGCTTTAATTACCATCTTGGCATTTGAAACAATATTTCTCGACACAAAACCTTCTACACTATGACTTCTAATCACGTCTTTTAGCACCTTTGCGGCTTCTTCTTCTTCATTTTGGAAACATTCGTCTACGTAATGAGTATTAAAAATTTGTTCATCGACACGAGTTGAATTTTTCACAAACACATTGGCATTCACAATTGTAACATTAGATTGTGGCAGGTGAAACAAGGGGTCTTGATTAGATAACAATTCTTTTACATTTACTTTTCCGGCATAGCTCCTCAAAATAGGGCAACATATTCTTTCAGAATGTGCACTGCAATGTTCACCATCTCGAACCATTTTATTTGCCACAATATACAAATTTTTCGAGGCTATATCATAGGAATCTGGGAATGGAGGCACGTTTTGTTTCCACAAAAGACATTTATAGCGTTCATCAACCTTTCTTGATTGGCTCTTCAATAATTTCACCGCACATTCATCATCAGTTGGCAATATTTTTTGTGTTCTCCTTTGCATCATGGATTCTCACGTCACAATTATTTTGCATCATACTCATTTGTCGTAGGTTATCTTCTGGACTGTCGGTTGAAGTGACACACATTCTGACATGAAGGGCGCGATTTTTGGTTAAGGCTTTTTCTCCAGGCGTTGGGCCATAAACAACAACACCCAATCTTGTAGTGGTTACAATCGGTCCAGCGGCAGACAACGAGCGGGGCACATCCAGTGGAACTGTCAAAAAACAATGGTGTAAACTAATGATTAATTTTGGTTGCACATTTTTATAATTTACAAATTTTATTTTTGATATGTCGACATTGTTATTTGTTACCAATCTTTTAATATTACACGATTGAATGGGCAAGGACATATTTGAAGTGGTATAAACATTTTTCATGACATATTGTCTGTCGCCTCTTCCAATACCACTTATTGTCACATCCACTACTTCCGAGCTCTCCACTACCGAATGATCATTAAGCCACTGTAGGGATAACTGTGCCGTGTTTCCTCGTAATTCCAGATCACTTGCAATTCCACTGTCTAGCATTGTTACATTAGCACCGTCATCTCTAAATGCATACGTGGAAATTGTTTTATCTTTTCCGTACAGCTTTACAGGCAATATTTGGAAAAGTATGCTACCGGCACTACTCACGGCATGGCAATTTCTTTGTTGTGGTTGTGGCTCCACTCTTCCACTATCGTTTTCATTTTCTTCATCGGCATCCACGTCATAATGCAGTAGAACATTATGGAACATTTTGCAATTATTTTTACCGCAACACACTCTATTTCGACACTGCTTCAATTAATGGCCTTTCCTAAGGCAGCAAAAACACAATTTTAATTCTTTTATTTTGTTCCACTTTTCGTCCGTTTGCATATCTGCGAATTGTTTACATTTTGCATGGTACAATAAGAAAGGTAGATGCATCGGCGAATTGCTACAACAAAGCAACTTTTTTTGTAATGTAAACTGTCAAAAGTTTCGCCAAATGGTCTCTTGTTGTCTCATTTTATCGCTTGTGTTTGCCTATAAAGTGTAGACATGCTATCTCTTACTTACCGAATCATATGGTTTTTTGTTTTGATTTTTCATGGCGAATTCCTACTTTTTTGACGTTTTAGATACGATCAGCTGGGCTGAGGCATCTACCTTTCTAATTGTACCATGCATTTTGTTATTGACGTGCAGACCCCGTCGCACACACTACAATTATTGACGGCGACACATGCAATTTGGCGGCTTGGCTTCGTGGGTTGCTGGCGATTAGTGGACACGTATGGTGCGTATGGGAGGGTATCGTGGACGATGTTAGCAACGCGTCGTAACGTTTTCAACCATGCACTGAAATCTAAAATAGAATGTGATTCATTTAAAGAAATACATTTTTCACCCCATTCCATTTGTCGGTTTATTGGTAATTTCGCTACAAGTTCACTCAGTAAAGATGGGTTATGTAAATGATGTTCTCCTCCAGCGTTTTTTAAAAATGTTGCCATATTTGAAGTTTTGGTGGCGAAATTTATTAGGGCAGTCAAATCGTCTTTATCCAGTGGGGGAATTTTACGGACTTTCATAATCTGGCTTTTGATGAGTTGCTCTGGTCTTCCGAACATCTCTTTCGGGTTAATCATTATGGCTTCAACGTTGGCAGAGCTTCCCAATAATGGTTCCACCGTCTCTCTTGCATTACCTCTTAAAGCGTCTCTCAACCTCATGATATTGTGCAGGTCGTTGTACATGAACTCATTTGTGGTGCTGTAAAAAGATTGAGAAAAGGTTGGCCATTCTTCCGGCAACCCGGTAAATATTGGATGAGGATAAATTTTCTTATGGGGTATATGTGTTACTTACGTCGGCACTAATTGGTCTAACGTCGGCTGTGGCATATTTGGCAACGGCGGTATTTTCAGTGTTGGCGGCGTTGTGATTTGTTGTGTTGGATGTGATATTGGTTGTCGTGACGTTAATGGCGGCTCCAATGGATGATCAAGAATTTGTTGTTGTGATGTTTGTGGCTGAGGGTTTTGGACGGACGTTTTTGGCTGCTGGGATGCAAAAGATTTTACCATTTCTTCCTTCAATTGTAGCATCTGATTTTGAAGCAATATTTGCATTTTTTGTTGCATTTGCTGCTGCATTTGTAGCTGAATTTGTTTTTGCATTTTCAGCATTTCTTTCCTCATCTCGGCTGTGTCAAGATCTATTAAACAGGTCACGTAAGTAGCACAACAACAACTCATTTTTGGCGGAAAATTCTTCAATATGTCAAAATGTTTGTTTACGTTTTCATACAATTTATTCACAATAACAAAAAATTTGACAGATTGAAACCAATCAGCTGGACGTTTTACGCCACCTTATTATTTCATCATGGGCTGTGTCCATTGTGGCTGATTTTTCTGTCTGTTTTTGTTTCGCTGTTTCGCCGGCAGCTGACGTTGTTGGCTTTGCTGTAGACGGCTGACTTGCTGGTGTGCATACGTCTGTTTGTAAGCGGGCACCACTTGTAGTGTTTGTTGGTGTATTAGGCGGCGAATGTTGGAGACTCATTTCGGTTAAATATGTGTCGAATCGTGCTGGGGGTTTTCCTTGCGTCGATCTTTTACTTCTCTGTTGCTTCTCTTGTGACATCAAATGGACATAAGCAAATGTAAACAAATATAAACGGCTTAACAACAAGTTGATCGGGATTCCTTAAAATGATTGTTGTTGTAGTTATTGAAGATATCACATATACGGCTTGACACACACAATTTCACAGATTGTAACTGCAGCTTCTTCGGCTTGTAGTAGATACGAATAGGCACATCAAACGAAAAGATATTTCATCTAAATTGACTCATTAAACAATTTATTGACACAAATCGGCTTGACAAATGACGAATGTTTGATATCAATGGCTCATTAAACGTAGAATAATATAATTTCTGGGGCTGATGATGCAAATTGGCTCACAAAACAGTTGGTTGACACAAATCGGCTTGACAAAATGACGATTAACAATGTTTGATATCAATGGCTCCTCAAACATCGAATAAAATATATGTTTGATATTAATGGCTTATCAAACATCGAATAAAAATAATGTCGTGTCTCATCCGGCATCAAATTAAAAGAAAGCCATCAAGTAAAATAACGTCGGCTTTGACACTAAAAGGCTCCCTTTTTGCTATAGGCTGACAACCCGAACAAACCATCTAACATCAAACGGCAGTAATACAAACAAAGGCGACGACCAAGTAAAAACAAATCCAATGTTGCTTAAGTTTGCTATTAAAATGTGTGGCGTTTATTCGCTATAGAAATAAATTAAGTTTTATAACAATCTGGTTTAGATTGTTCAGGAAAATACAAGTGAGGATTGATGTTGACTGCCGGAGGAGCACTTTGTCCCATTGTGATCTTATCTGATAGTTATCATAACGTGTTAGAATGGAGATCACCCCTTGTGATCTTATCTGATGGTTATATAACGCGTTAGAATGTAGATCACAAACTGAGCGATTTTATTGAATGTTGTTCTAGCTTAAGTACAAATCGTGAGAAGAAATAGTAGGGCGGTAATAGTTTACAGTTGCATAAAATGGTATATCGAAAGTAGTAATTGATGGGTTGTATTACAAGAGTAGTAGAATAAATTATTTACATAGTTGCATTCTGTCAGTTAAATTTAAAATACAATGAATCAATCACAATGGGAAATTGGAATATTTACAAACTCACAATGACAAAGGTACAAAACTATGAAAATTGTTACTATTGAAATGTAGAGGGCATGAAAGTGTAATTATTGAAATATGGATTGCTTCAGTCTCCCCCTCTGATGCTGAAAGCGTCCCGATGAAGCATCAGAAATTACGGATTGTTGAACTTCTATTGTAACCTGCATCAGGATTGTTGCTTCTGCTTAGGATGGACTGCATGTGGAACATTCGTTGTTGAAACTGCTATTAAGCCAAAAAGACTGTAGTAATTGCATAAAGATGGCGTTGAAGAGTTTCTCCGGAACCTCCCCCTGGAGTAAAGGTGATTAACTAACGGTAGAGGTGGATGTATTTTGCCTCCCCCTGGAGTAAAACTGCATCGTACACGTACATTGTTGGTGATTCATCAAGCTTCTTTTCCAACAGGCATTTTCTTCTTGTGGGTCATCTTTGGATACGAATGCGGCAACTGATCGTTCCAAAAATTACGCTGTGCTATTGGTTTTGTTGTTGTCCTCGGCTATTACTCACAGATGGTCGCGGTACATGGCCACGAGTTGGGCGCCATTATAACAATCTGGTGTCGATTGTTCAGGAAAATACAAGTGAGGATTGATGTAAACTGCCGGACGGACAAATTGTCTCATTGTGATCTTATCTGATAGTTACCATAACGTGTTAGAATGGAGATCATCCCTTGTGATCTTATCTGATGGTTATGTAACGCGTTAGAATGTAGATCACAAACTGAGCGATTTTATTGAATGTTGTTCTAGCTTAAGTACAAATCGTGAGAAGAAATAGTAGGGCGGTAATAGTTTACAGTTGCATAAAATGGTATATCGAAAGTAGTAATTGATGGGTTGTATTACAAGAGTAGTGGAATAAATTATTAACATAGTTGCATTCTGTCAGTTAAATTTAAAATACAATGAATCAATCACAATGGGAAATTGGAATATTTACAAACTCACAATGACAAAGGTACAAAACTATGAAAATTGTTACTATTGAAATGTAGAGGGCATGAAAGTGTAATTATTGAAATATGGATTGCTTCAGTTTATAAAATTAAAATGACAAGTTGTAAAAATGACCAGAATCAATGCCTGAAGGGCCTTTTATAGAGTTAAAAAATGTTGCTAACAATTACATTTTACATTTACATAGACAATAAAAACAAACTGCAATAAAAGTTATTGTTCAGTGTATAAAATATTGTTCACTGGACGTTTTCGAAAATCAGGATGCGTTGCCAATTTTAAGGTGACCATCACCGACATTTATATTTATTTAAGTATTTTAGCCACGATCTCATAATATGGACCATAACAAATAATTTTCGTTGAAGCTGCGTTGGTGGTAATATAAAAAAAATGGGAAAAATGTGTTGAAGTTAACAAGTTTTTTTGTGTTCTTTTTTGATTTCTGGCAAAACCACGCAAAATTCGAACCTATGCCCAAAGAAAGAACTAAAGAATACCTCTTGGGAAACATGGTTCTAGTGTATAAGTTTTCGATATATACACGGCATCCCCCTAAAATCGATGCTGACATTTTGAAGTTTTGATTTCAGTGTTCTTCGAATTTTTCTTATAATTAGAGGGTGCAACTAGAAAATAATCCAAACTAGTTTATAGGATTGTAGAACTCGCGATTCCACGTCGTTCGATGTATATCTCATTAGTGTGCTCCGTACAGCTTCCTAGTAATAGGAGTCCAAAGGCGAAAATTTGGTGCGTAAATTTTCAGAAAAAACCTATTTTTTGGCTTTAAAATTTACAACTGTCGTGTGAACCCCGCGTGATTTTAGTTTTTTTACTTGCCGGATCTAATGAGCTCTTCCGCGGTCGAATCCATCCACTAAAACGCCGGATATAGATACCTTGAAAGTAGAAAAATCTGCAAAAATATATTTTGACAATTCCGCGAATTGAACCGCGATTTTCTTTGATTATTTTTGCATAAATGTAATCGTTTATACGCGATTATAATATTTGCCAAAAAGGTGTGTCACAAATAACAAAGATTCAGGAGTAACATCCCTATTTATTCCAAAATAGAATGCGGTGGCACATCCGCAGTTCTTGACGAATCTGTCTAAAATAATTTATATTGACGTATTTTTATAGGGGGCCATTGAAATCGGATGCACCTTATAATCATATGCACATCGCGTAATTTTTGCCCAATTGAAGGTTTTTTTAATAGTAAGATGCAACTGATGGCACACTTTGGCCGCTGAATGAAACATGGGAAAATCCATGCATATTGATAGACATGGACTCCCTGTATCCGAAAAGCATATGCACCTCAACCGATTTAAACCAATTCGCGAATTATACGGTTTTTAACTTCTATGTTTTTTCTTTGATTGTAATTTCCATATTACTCTCTACTTCTTATTTCTATTGCTTAGGGTTAGTTTACACTATATGTAAATGTCATATGACACAAAATAAAATCATTCCATATCTACCCACGGAGGCAATGTGGAGACGTAGTTTTATTACATTATTGCTGGTGTGGACGCACAGAGTAAATTGCGTAAGGAAAATCTCCAATATTGCACATATTAGCGAATATATAACGATGGAAAAGTTCATGTCATATGACATTTACATATAGTGTAAACTACCCCCTATCACAGAAAGCAAATATACTTTCACGATGACTAATTACTTTTCTCGTAGAAGTTTAAGCAAAATATTGCAGGATTTGGATCGAAATTTAGCGAAATAATAGAATAACTCCCAACATTTATTTTTCAAATTTTTCGTATTTAATCATAATACAAGAAGAAAGGTAGTTTCATGCTAACAGCTGTTTAAAATTTTTTCAAATTTTGAATTTGAAGTACATTCATTGCCAAACTGAATGAAGGTATACATACATTGTACATACATGTGTCATTTTCATTTCAATTTACAAAAATACTGAAACCAAAAATGTTTTGTTTAAAATTTCCTTATTTCTGATGGACAAACAGGGAAGAAAAACAGATATACTCTCCCATCCCGCTGTTGGTAGTGCTATGAAACTTAAGCAAGTTCCGTGAGTTGGTATAAAAACTCAATGATCAATTAATTAACTGAAATCATTGCAATATAATCAACTTGTCACGTAATCGGTAGAATATAAACAAGTGTATGTTGTGTAATTACGCAAATTGAATTGTCTGAAGCCTTTATGCCCCAGTCTTGATTTCTCGCCCGTTCTTCCAATGTGACATTGTAGTTAGACAAACACGACAATGTGTCCCTGATAATATTACTAAGGAGTCAATAACCCAAGGTCACGGTGTCCAACAATTTTGAACTGTTGAAATCAGATCAACACCAGTGAACCATCATCGTGAGGAGCCGATGATTTTACCGGCTTGAGTGTTACCGCCGTGAGCATCCCTGACACGATCTACTTAACAGGCTTCCCCAACACAGGCACGTCGGGAGTGATCTTCATGATCTGGAGAGAGGCTTAAATAGCATTCATACTAATGCAGTTGCGCAGGCAAAGGTAAAACACTTGGAGGCAACCCTCATCCATCGCAGCAGAAGAACCCCCACGAAGCAGCCGCCTCAATACATATTGGGCCCGAATTGATGCCACGATACCCAACACATTCCCTGCTTGTGGATTGGGACCGTATGACACGATGCATATGTTGTCTCCTGATTCCGATTCGATGCTCCTGATGAGAATCGAACGAGGCTCAAATGATCTGATATTGTGGCCGATTAAGAATGGATAAAGTAAAAAATTGAGAATAATTGTTGAATGTCCAATTTGTTAAATATACTTATACGTTTTATTAATAAAAAAAACACTAAAAATAAGATATTTTCATGATGGAAATAGTCTCTTTTGTCAAAACACCTCACATCCTCCAGATATAAAGCTTTGGTTACGGTTAGGAATGGTGGAGATGAGTTTGTAGTTCTTGAAATAGGACACCCACGGACAATGTTGTGGTGGATGCAACTGCTGTTGTTAATCTTGGGGTAAACTTTGCTAAATTTGTTGTATCAGCAATGGATTATGTGGGGCCCAAACTATTGAACTGATCGTTTTGGATTATGTCAACTCCTTTTGCAGAATCAAAAGACATACCAAAACATAAAAATTTCTTCCTATACACAATTCAAAGCTTGCTGCTGCGGATACGGATATTGTGGCATCTCTTTTGTTCCAAATCAAATGATAATTTCATCTGTGTGCATTGCAAATTCCGGTTCATGCAACACAAAGACTTAAACAAGGGAGCATTTGTTGTAATGTTTTTCGCCCATATGTGATTCCTTCTGCACGGCAAAATTTTATTTTTCATTCGTTTTCTGTTGTTTTCTTTATTTATGTCGCGTACAAACAAAACAGCTGTTTACCTTTGATTGTACAGACGAGAATAGAGCGCGTTCTATTCGAAAAATTTACATATGGTAATATTCAAAAAAGCTTTTCAATCGTTGAAGTTGAGGTTCACCATTTAATAAGTCGCGAACTGTTAATATATTTTATAAAATATGAATATATTTATTGTCGTGTCCCATCCGGCATCAAATTAAAAGAAAGTCATCAAATAAAATAATGTCGGCTCTGACACTAAAAGGCTCCCTTTTTGCTATAGGCTGACAACCCGAACAAACCATCTAACATCAAACGGCAGTAATACAAACAAAGGCGACGACCAAGTAAAAACAAATCCAATGTTGCTTAAGTTCGATATTAAAATGTGTGGCGTTTATTAGCTATAGAAATAAATTAAGTTTATAAAATTAAAATGACAAGTTGTAAAAATTACCTTACATGTTTTAGTTGTCCAGCAAAAACGACAGAATCAATGCCTGAAGGGCCTTTTGTAGAGTTAAAAAATGTTGCTAACAATTACATTTTACATTTACATAGACAATAAAAACAAACTGCAATAAAAGTTATTGTTTAGTGTATAAAATATTGTTCACTGGACGTTTTCGAAAATCAGGATGCGTTGCCAATTTTAAGGTGACCATCACCGACATCCCCGCCCCCGTGAACTGACCCAGAGGGGGAGGCTTCACCAGAATCTTCATCAACATCCAAAACGGCAAGTTTGGAAATAGTCCTTTTATAACAGCCAGAGCTAGTATTGCTTCGCGCTGTAACCACATAAATATACTGATGAGCCACTGCACCACATGTCTTGTTATCATATCGAAGTCGTAGTCACTCATGGTTTCTTTCATATTATCTTCCAAGGGCCATTGTGATTCCTGACGAAATTCTGGGCTATTTTTCCACCATCCGTCTACATCACATTTTACCGAAAATTTGGCTGCTGTTGTCTCATCTGCGGGTTTTAAAATATTCGGCCACCATTACCAATGACTCCCGTCGCTGCTATCGAGGATCCATCGTACAACCGTGTATGAATCTGTCAAAAAATAAACTATATTAAGATTTTTCACATGATTAAAGGCGATTAAATCATTCATATGAACACTCATAACAGCCATCTGCAGTTCCAGCTTGGTTATGGTGTGACAACTAGCAGAAGCACAAGCAGATTTTTCCATTACAATCAAAACATTAATTCCAACATCACTTACTTCACACCAATACGCTACCGTTGCCATTGCCTCTTCGCTCGCATCTGCGAATATATGTAAATCAACTTTTCTGTTTGAAAAATCCTTAAGATAACGTCTTGAAATACGAAATCTCTCCAACATATTTAATTCAGTTAACCATAACTTCCAGTTATTATATAAATCGCTAGGCAACTCCTCGTCCGACTCTATACCCGACTTCCATACTCTTTGAATCAATATTTTAGAAGAAACCATAAATTCACAAACGAATCCGAATGGGTCATAGATTGACATGTTCGAAGAGAGCATCTGACGTTTGACTGGAATCTTAGAAAAGTCTAAAATGGATTTATCAACTTTATGTAAATTCAAACGGAAGCAGAAAACATCTGGATTTGGCAACCAGTGTATGCCCAAAATCCTTTCAACAACATTTTGGTTCAAAAACTCACCGCTATCGTTGACTCCGCTGGCCGATTCTCCACACGCTTTAATTACCATCTTGGCATTTGAAACAATATTTCTCGACACAAAACCTTCTACACTATGACTTCTAATCACGTCTTTTAGCACCTTTGCGGCTTCTTCTTCATTTTGGAAACATTCGTCTACGTAATGAGTATTAAAAATTTGTTCATCGACACGAGTTGAATTTTTCACAAACACATTGGCATTCACAATTGTAACATTAGAATGTGGCAGGTGAAACAAGGGGTCTGGATTAGATAACAATTCTTTTACATTTACTTTTCCGGCATAGCTCCTCAAAATAGGGCAACATATTCTTTCACAATGTGCACTGCAATGTTCACCATCTCGAACCATTTTATTTTCCACAATATACAAATTTTTCGAGGCCATATCATAGGAATCTGGGAATGGAGGCACGTTTTGTTTCCACAAAAGACATTTATAGCGTTCATCAACCTTTCTTGATTGGCTCTTCAATAATTTCACCGCACATTCATCATCAGTTGGCAATATCTTTTTTGTATTCACCTTTGCATCAAGGATTCTCACGTCACAATTATTTTGCATCATACTCATTTGTCGTAGGTTATCTTCTGGACTGTCGGTTGAAGTTGCACACATTCTGACATGAAGGGCACGATTTTTGGTTAAGGCTTTTTCTCCAGGCGTTGGGCCATAAACAACAACACCCAATCTTGTAGTGGTTACAATCGGTCCAGCGGCAGACAACGAGCGGGCCACATCCAGTGGAACTGTCAAAAAAAAATGGTGTAAACTAATGATTAATTTTGGTTGCACATTTTTATAATTTACAAATTTTATTTTTGATATATCGACATTGTTATTTGTTACCAATCTTTTAATATTACACGATTGAATGGGCAAGGACATATTTGAAGTGGTATAAACATTTTTCATGACATATTGTCTGTCGCCTCTTCCAATACCACTTATTGTCACATCCACTACTTCCGAGCTCTCCACTACCGAATGATCATTAAGCCACTGTAGGGATAACTGTGCCGTGTTTCCTCGTAATTCCAGATCACTTGCAATTCCACTGTCTAGCATTGTTACATTAGCACCATCATCTATAAATGCATACGTGGAAATTAATTTATCTTTTCCGTACAACTTTACAGGCAATATTTGGAAAAGTATGCTACCGGCACTACTCACGGCATGGCAATTTCTTTGTTGTGGTTGTGGCTCCACTCTTCCACTATCGTTTTCATTTTCTTCATCGGCATCCACGTCATAATGCAGTAAAACAATATGGAACATTTTGCAATTATTTTTACCGCAACACACTCTATTTCGACACTGGTTCAATTGGTGGCCTTTTCTAAGGCAGCAAACACACAATTTTAATTCTTTTATTTTGTTCCACTTTTCGTCCGTCTGCATATCTGCGAATTGTTTACATTTTGCATGGTACAATAAGAAAGGTAGATGCATCGGCGAATTGCTACAACAAAGCAACTTTTTTTGTAATGTAAACTGTCAAAAGTTTCGCCAAATGGTCTCTTGTTGTCTCATTTTATCGCTTGTGTTTGCCTATAAAGTGTAGACATACTATCTCTTACTTACCGAATCATATGGTTTTTTGTTTTGATTTTTCATGGCGAATTCCTACTTTTTTGACGTTTTAGATACGATCAGCTGGGCTGAGGCATCTACCTTTCTAATTGTACCATGCATTTTGTTATTGACGTGCAGACCCCGTCGCACACACTACAATTATTGACGGCGACACATGCAATTTGGCGGCTTGGCTTCGTGGGTTGCTGGCGATTAGTGGACACGTATGGTGCGTATGGGAGGGTATCGTGGACGATGTTAGCAACGCGTCGTAACGTTTTCAACCATGCACTGAAATCTAAAATAGAATGTGATTCATTTAAAGAAATACATTTTTCACCCCATTCCATTTGTCGGTTTATTGGTAATTTCGCTACAAGTTCACTCAGTAAAGATGGGTTATGTAAATGATGTTCTCCTCCAGCGTTTTTTAAAAATGTTGCCATATTTGAAGTTTTGGTGGCGAAATTTATTAGGGCAGTCAAATCGTCTTTATCCAGTGGGGGAATTTTACGGACTTTCATAATCTGGCTTTTGATGAGTTGCTCTGGTCTTCCGAACATCTCTTTCGGGTGCAGGTCGTTGTACATGAACTCATTTGTGGTGCTGTAAAAAGATTCAGAAAAGGTTGGCCATTCTTCCGGCAACCCGGTAAATATTGGAAGAGGATAAATTTTCTTATGGGGTATATGTGTTACTTGCGTCGGCACTAATTGGTCTAACGTCGGCTGTGGCATATTTGGCAACGGCGGTATTTCCAGTGTTGGCGGCGTTGTGATTTGTTGTGTTGGCTGTGATATTGGTTGTCGTGACGTTAATGGCGGCTCCAATGGATGATCAAGAATTTGTTGTTGTGATGTTTGTGGCTGAGGGTTTTGGACGGACGTTTTTGGCTGCTGGGATGCAAAAGTTTTTACCATTTCTTCCTTCAATTGTAGCATCTGATTTTGAAGCAATGTTTGCATTTGTTGTTGCATTTGCTGTTGCATTTGTAGCTGAATTTGTTTTTGCATTTTCAGCATTTCTTTCCTCATCTCGGCTGTGTCAAGATCTATTAAACAGGTCACGTAAGTAGCACAACAACAACTCATTTTTGGCGGAAAATTCTTCAATATGTCAAAATGTTTGTTTACGTTTTCATACAATTTATTTACAATAACAAAAAATTTGACAGATTGAAACCAATCAGCTGGACGTTTTACGCCACCTTATTATTTCATCATGGGCTGTGTCCATTGTGACTGATTTTTCTGTCTGTTTTTGTTTCGCTGTTTCGCCGGCAGCTGACGTTGTTGGCTTTGCTGTAGACGGCTGACTTGCTGGTGTGCATACGTCTGTTTGTAAGCGGGCACCACTTGTAGTGTTTGTTGGTGTATTAGGCGGCGAATGTTGGAGACTCATTTCGGTTAAATATGCGTCGAATCGGGCTGGGGGTTTTCCTTGCGTCGATCTTTTACTTCTCTGTTGCTTCTCTTGTGACATCAAATGGACATAAGCAAATGTAAACAAATATAAACGGCTTAACAACAAGTTGATGGGGATTCCTCAAAATGATTGTTGTTGTAGTTATTGAAGATATCACATATACGGCTTGACACACACAATTTCACAGATTGTAACTGCAGCTTCTTCAGCTTGTAGTAGATACGAATAGGCACATCAAACGAAAAGATATTTCATCTAAATTGACTCATTAAACAATTTATTGACACAAATCGGCTTGACAAATGACGAATGTTTGATATCAATGCCTCATTAAACGTAGAATAATATAATTTCTGGGGCTGATGATGCAAATTGGCTCACAAAACAGTTGGTTGACACAAATCGGCTTGACAAAATGACGATTAACAATGTTTGATATCAATGGCTCCTCAAACATCGAATAAAATATATGTTTGATATTAATGGCTTATCAAACATCGAATAAAAATAATGTCGTGTCTCATCCGGCATCAAATTAAAAGAAAGTCATCAAGTAAAATAACGTCGGCTTTGACACTAAAAGGCTCCCTTTTTGCTATAGGCTGACAACCCGAACAAACCATCTAACATCAAACGGCAGTAATACAAACAAAGGCGACGACCAAGTAAAAACAAATCCAATGTTGCTTAAGTTTGATATTAAAATGTGTGGCGTTTATTCGCTATAGAAATAAATTAAGTTTATAAAATTAAAATGACAAGTTGTAAAAATGACCAGAATCAATGCCTGAAGGGCCTTTTATAGAGTTAAAAAATGTTGCTAACAATTACATTTTACATTTACATAGACAATAAAAACAAACTGCAATAAAAGTTATTGTTCAGTGTATAAAATATTGTTCACTGGACGTTTTCGAAAATCAGGATGCGTTGCCAATTTTAAGGTGACCATCACCGACATTTATATTTATTGAAGTATTTTAGCCACGATCTCATAATATGGACCATAACAAATAATTTTCGTTGAAGCTGCGTTGGTGGTAATATAAAAAAATGGGAAAAATGTGTTGAAGTTAACAAGTTTTTTTGTGTTCTTTTTTGATTTCTGGCAAAACCACGCAAAATTCGAACCTATGCCCAAAGAAAGAACTAAAGAATACCTCTTGGGCAACATGGTTCTAGTGTATAAGTTTTCGATATATACACGGCATCCCCCTAAAATCGATGCTGACATTTTGAAGTTTTGATTTCAGTGTTCTTCGAATTTTTCTTATAATTAGAGGGTGCAACTAGAAAATAATCCAAACTAGTTTATAGGATTGTAGAACTCGCGATTCCACGTCGTTCGATGTATATCTCATGAGTGTGCTCCGTACAGCTTCCCAGTAATAGGAGTCCAAAGGCGAAAATTTGGTGCGTAAATTTTCAGAAAAAAACCTATTTTTTGGCTTTAAAATTTACAACTGTCGTACAGGTACCCCTGAACCCCGCGTGATTTTAGTTTTTTTTACTTGCCGGATCTAATGAGCTCTTCCGCGGTCGAATCCATCCACTAAAACGCCGGATATAGATACCTTGAAAGTAGGAAAATCTGCAAAAATATATTTTGACAATTCCGTGAATTGAACCGCGGTTTTCTTTGATTATTTTTGCATGAATGTAATACTTTATACGCGAATATATTATTTGCCAAAAAGGTGTGTCACAAATAACAAAGATTCAGGAGTAACATCCCTATTTATTCCAAAATAGAATGCGGTGGCACATCCGCAGTTCTTGACGAATCTGTCTAAAATAATTTATATTGACGTATTTTTAATAGGGGCCATTGAAATCGGATGCACCTTATAATCATATGCACATCGCGTAATTTTTGCCCAATTGAAGGTTTTTTTAATAGTAAGATGCAACTGATGGCACACTTTGGCCGCTGAATGAAACATGGGAAAATCCATGCATATTGATAGACATGGACTCCCTGTATCCGAAAAGCATATGCACCTCAACCGATTTAAACCAATTCGCGAATTATACGGTTTTTAACTTCTATGTTTTTTCTTTGATTGTAATTTCAATATTACTCTCTACTTCTTATTTCTATTGGTTAGGGTTAGTTTACAATATATGTAAATGTCATATGACACAAAATAAAATCATTCCATATCTACCCACGGAGGCAATGTGGAGACGTAGTTTTATTACATTATTGCTGGTGTGGACGCACAGAGTAAATTGCGTAAGGAAAATCTCCAATATTGCACATATTAGCGAATATATAACGATGGAAAAGTTCATGTCATATGACATTTACATATAGTGTAAACTACACTTTATCACAGAAAGCAAATATACTTTCACGATGACTAAATACTTTTCTCGTAGAAGTTTAAGCAAAATATTGCAGGATTTGGATCGAAATTTAGCGAAATAATAGAATAACTCCCAACATTTATTTTTCAAATTTTTCGTATTTAATCATGATACAAGAAGAAAGGTAGTTTCATGCTAACAGCTGTTTAAAATTTTTTTCAAATTTTGAATTTGAAGTACATTCATTGCCAAACTGAATTTGACATGTATGGTATACATACATTGTACATACATGTGTCATTTTCATTTCAATTTACAAAAATACTGAAACCAAAAATGTTTTGTTTAAAATTTCCTTATTTCTGATGGACAAACAGGGAAGAAAAACAGATATACTCTCCCATCCCGCTGTTGGTAGTGCTATGAAACTTAAGCAAGTTCCGTGAGTTGGTATAAAAACTCAATGATCAATTAATTAACTGAAATCATTGCAATATAATCAACTTGTCACGTAATCGGTAGAATATAAACAAGTGTATGTTGTGTAATTACGCAAATTGAATTGTCTGAAGCCTTTATGCCCCAGTCTTGATTTCTCGCCCGTTCTTCCAATGTGACATTGTAGTTAGACAAACACGACAATGTGTCCCTGATAATATTACTAAGGAGTCAATAACCCAAGGTCACGGTGTCCAACAATTTTGAACTGTTGAAATCAGATCAACACCAGTGAACCATCATCGTGAGGAGCCGATGATTTTACCGGCTTGAGTGTTACCGCCGTGAGCATCCCTGACACGATCTACTTAACAGGCCTCCCCAACACAGGCACGTCGGGAGTGATCTTCATGATCTGGAGAGAGGCTTAAATAGCATTCATACTAATGCAGTTGCGCAGGCAAAGGTAAAACACTTGGAGGGAACCCTCATCCATCGCAGCAGAAGAACCCCCACGAAGCAGCCGTCTCAATTCATATTGGGCCCGAATTGATGCCACGATACCCAACACATTCCCTGCTTGTGGATTGGGACCGTATGACACGATGCATATGTTGTCTCCTGATTCCGATTCGATGCTCCTGATGAGAATCGAACGAGGCTCAAATGATCTGATATTGTGTGGCTGCTCTACAATCGGCATGGTAACCGATTAAGAATGGATAAAGTAAAAAATTGAGAATAATTGTTGAATGTCCAATTTGTTAAATATACTTATACGTTTTATTAATAAAAAAAACACTAAAAATAAGATATTTTCATGATGGAAATAGTCTCTTTTGTCAAAACACCTCACATCCTCCAGATATAAAGCTTTGGTTACGGTTAGGAATGGTGGAGATGAGTTTGTAGTTCTTGAAATAGGACACCCACGGACAATGTTGTGGTGGATGCAACTGCTGTTGTTAATCTTGGGGTAAACTTTGCTAAATTTGTTGTATCAGCAATGGATTATGTGGGGCCCAAACTATTGAACTGATCGTTTTGGATTATGCCAACTCCTTTTGCAGAATCAAAAGACATACCAAAACATAAAAATTTCTTCCTATACACAATTCAAAGCTTGCTGCTGCGGATACGGATATTGTGGCATCTCTATTGTTCCAAATCAAATGATAATTTCATCTGTGTGCATTGCAAATTCCGGTTCATGCAACACAAAGACTTAAACAAGGGAGCATTTGTTGTAATGTCATGGTAACGTGGTTGGATTCCTGCTCCACAGCATGCACAGGTGTTGATGGTGGCAAAAGTAGTTGCTTTAGATCGCCATAGCAGACGGAAAATTAGTTGGAATATTTGATATGTATATAATTGATTACAAACGCAAATTTAAAAACAAACAATATTTTGTTTTTGTTATTGAATGTCATTCGTATTATTGTTGTTTTGTATTTGACACGCTCCCGTACAGACATACAGGGTTGTATTTACCTAAATTTGACAGACGAGACTACCTTTTATTATTCTACCATGTATTTAATCAAAAATATATTTTTGAAATAATTTCCAACAATAAGTTTCCGTTCTTTGTTGTTGCTGTAATATGCAAGTTATAAACGCGATCTTTATAATTTTGGTCTCACATTTTTCTACGCGTTGTCTAGATTCTGTACGTATTTTTAAATTATTTTTTTAGAGATTTTTTGGACTCTGATTTAGAATAAATAAAATTTATTCCAAGATTTCTTCAATATTTTTTGATTTTCCGCGAAAATAAAAATAAATTTAGCAAATATTTTTGCATCTACGGATAGATATCAAATGCTGCTAACGATTCATATATACATGTTCTTATTACAACACAATAGGAATTTTTAAATACTTTTTCGTTACAAGAGAGTAAAACCGCATATAACTTTTGAGTGCAGCATCCAATTTTGTGAACGCGAACAGATTTGAAACCACGATTTTTTCGTAACCCATGTACCAAAAATGGCAGATGTGCTCGCCAAAAAAGTTTTTAATTTTTTTTCTATGTAATTGTAAAGGAAATTTGAAATTTACCATATGTATGCACATAACACCTTCATCCATTGAAATTTCTGTATGGTTCACACCATGTGTACAAAATTCAGATTTGTAAAAAGTGACAGTTGGTATGCACAAATATGTAAAAAACATACCGTGTAGAACAGCTTTAAGCGTTTGTCATGAAAGCACAACTAAATGGGAAAATCTCCATTGTTGTTGTAAAAAGCAAAACAAAATGCATTTGAACCCAGCAAAATTTGAAGGAAGGGGTTCATGCGATGACGTGATTTCATGGCATCTTTTGCATTGGTTAAAACGAAGTCGTGAAAGATCCGATCTTTTCATTAGCATTTGAACCAATGCAAACGAAGTTGTGAAATATCCGATCTTTTCCTCAGCATTTGAACCCATGCAAAGAAAGTCGTGAAAGATCCGATTTTTTCATCATCATTTGAACCAATCGATCCAATAAAGATGAATTTTGTGTTATTATTTATACAATTTTTTCTAAATATATAAAATTAATTATTTGCAATAGGCTTGATGTTGTCGGAGACTCGAAATCACAATCAAAGTTGTTAAAACCCTTGTCGTAGTAATAATGTCATTGCGAAGGGTTGGTGAAATTGGCATGCCAAAGCATTAGTGGAAATGACATGCCAAAGCATTGGTGAAAATTACATGTCAAAGCATTGGTGTAAATGACATACTTTGGATCCAAAAATGAATAGCATCTTTTGGGGTCCACGCTCATATAAAATTCATCGATGATGATGCTAAAAAGATGACATGCCAGTTCCCTTGCACCCATGATTGAATGGCATCTTTGGCATCGAACATTTTGCTGGGAAAGTCCCAATTTACATTAGGCGAGTTTACTTGCGGCAATTTTTCTCGTTCCTTTTTAAACTTGCCTCTTGCGTTTATAAAAGGCAATTCTGTTCCGACAAGTTTTGTTTTCAAAACAAAAAAAAATATAAAATGAATTGCCTGAGAATTGCCGGTACGAGCAATTTTTTTCGATTTCCATTCCCCTTACGTGTCTCTTCTACAAACTGGGACTTGCCGCAAGTAAACTCGCCTAATGTAAATTGGGACAAAGAAGAAAAGTTCGAGGACATCGAAGCCGCTCCACATCCGATATGTCTGAGACTTTACCAAAGTCGAAACATGTCATGTCACATAGTGGTGGGTATGTGGGTTCGAATCGTCGTCGGCTTTCCTTTTTCACTTGCATTATTCATTGATCATCAAGCTCGATTCCAACGAGAAATTAATTAAAAATTAATATTAAAAACGATCTTCGCCTAAAAAAAGGCAAAATTTTCAAATAAAAAATAAAAACAGCTGAGCCAGGCTGGGGTTTGAACCCACGTCCTTGAAAAACGCAAGAAAAAAAGTGTCGTCACGGCGCGTTAGCGTTCAGAACCAAACTCACTACTTTCAAACGCAGCGCTAAGCGTTTGTCATGAAAGCACAACTAAATCGGAAAATCCCCATTGTTGTTGTAAAAAAAAACAAAACAAAATGCATTTGAAACCACTTAGCATATTATTTGAAAATGATTGATTGCATATATACTTGTTATGATATCTAAGTAGAAAAAGGCTAAGTCTTAAGCTCTTAAATTCTAATGTCAAAGTTTGTAAAAAGTGTAAATATTATCTAAATAATAAAACGAATTGAATTGAAAAAAAATGCATTTGAAAGAAGAAAAGTTCGAGGACATCGAAACCGCTCCACATCCGATATGTCTGAGGAGACTTTACCAAAGTCGAAACATGTCATGTCACATAGTGGTGGGTGTGTGGGTTCGAATCGTCGTCGGCTTTCCTTTTTCAGTTACATTATTCATTGATCATCAAGCTCGATTCCAACGAGAAATTAATTAAAAAAAGTTTCCATTATATTCAATCACAATTGAGTGTACTTCCTCCGTTCTCCATTTAATTCAAGCTCAACTGATTTGCTTCGTCATCCTAAAGGCCAGGGTACATAAGCTGCCTCGCATGCTTGCTTTTGATAAAAGAATAAAAAAGAAAAGGGCAACCCAGTTCGAAATTTGCTCGGCCTTCTTTATTCTTTTATTTTTATTATGTCAGACATGAAGCAGGAAAGCAAGGCAGTCAGACGAGGCAGCTTATGTACGCAGGCCTTTAATTTTTGAAAACGACCAGTGTTCGAAAATAAACAGCAGACTAAAATGACGTACCGCTCCAGGTACTGTGTCCAGCAAAAAATTGGAAGTTGTGCAATTGGAGTTATGATTTCACAACATCTTTCGATGTAGTCCAGGGGCTCAATTCTGTTTCTATGAAAACGTGAAGTGAAAAATTTTATAAAAGAAATAAATGTCAAATGAAAAAAAAAAAAAACTATAAAGAAAATATTTTTCATTTCAAATTTTCATAGAACAAGAAGTTTCTTTTTTATTCTTTTATCAGAAGCAAGCAAGGTAAGCAGGCAAGGCAGCTTATGTACTCACCCCTTTAAGGTATGACTTTTCTTGCTTGCTGCACGCTCAATTTCAAGTAAATGAATAAAGGCCAGGTGCTACCTAATTAAAATGCGATCTTGCATTTCTTTATTCTTGTACATTAATTGAGGCTTGGATAAGCATGAATTTCTCATTCTGTTCGCACCTTTAAGGCCTCGACACATGCTTAAGTCATATCTGGTAAATGACTAAAGGCCAAGTTCGACCTAATTCAAATGTTATTCTGAAATATTTTTATTAGGTCGAACTCGGTCTTTCGTCTTTTATCAGATATGACTTCAGCAAGAATGTCATTCTTCTTATGTGTCGAGGCCTTTACGGACTTGTACAAATTATTGAGTAAACGAACACACCATGGTTTAATAGGAAAGGTTAGCTAATGCTTCCTGTCAATTTAAATTTTTTCTTTCGACTGTTCCTAAAACGTCAAAACAATATACACAATCTTTGTATGTGTGTGTGCTGTTTGAATAATATGCCAAACAATTTCAAAAACAATCGTATTCAATGGTTTTTAAAATAGTTTTTAGAACATTTGTATGGAAGAAATTTGTCAGCTTTTCATTGAAACAAACGTTTTATCATATCCACAACACGATTATGTGGAGAAACCTTGGCCCTTCATTCATTTTTCGTGTATTTTATAAAATGCTCAACATTGGCCATGGTAGAACAAATATAAGGTAAAGTAAATACTACAACAAATACAACTCGAACAACAACCACAAAGGAATTTGTTTTTGTTTGTAACGTTACTGCCAGTTGTATTTGTAAACAAAACAAGGACATGTCTTTAAATTATTGGAATTTAAAAAACTAATAATTTTTCACATTTGGTTGAATTCTTTGGAAAACATGAATGAAAATTCGTTACATTTTCAATGTTTCCACATCATTCCACTAAATGCATAAATTCTCGCAGAAAGTAGAATTCTTGCAGAAAAGTTTGGGGTCGCTGGAAATTCATAAAAAAAAGGAGAAACTGTTTCAATGTTTTGTTTTAGAAATCAAAGAAGCACATGTTTATTAGGGCTTTATTTTCTTAAATGTTAACAAAATACCTCACATATTAACAAACGTTGTATCGCCTCTACAAGCGGCTTATCGCTCGAACTTGGAGGAGGTTACATATCATTGATATGAAGAAGTCTTTCTGGGAAATGGTTTTTTCCGAATGATATATTTTTTTTTCTCAAAAAATATATTTCCCTAATGTACATCCAAATAGAAATAAATGTATTAAATGTCATATGAAATTTGACACTAACGTTACAACCCAGTTCAGTCAGCTGTGTATTGCTGCTACCTTTTCTTATTCTACCATGAACATTGGTATTGTAAACAAACCCACTTGTTGCTTTTGTGTTTACTTATTTTGATGTTTTAGGAATTCAGGAAAAACAAGGGTTCTATAGATTTTTTCCATTTAAATCTACCTCTTTACTTATACCATGGAACATGGTACAATTAGAAACGTAGATGCCTCAGCCCAGCAGATCGAATCTAAAACGTTAAAAAAAAACTAGGAATTCGCCATGAAAAATCTAAACAAAAAACCATATGTTCGGTAAGTAAGAGATAGCATGTCTACACTTTATAAACAAACACAAGCGATAAAAAGAGACAACAAGAGACCATTTGGCGAAAATTTTGACAGTTTACATTACAAAAAAAATTGCTTTGTTGTAGCAATTCGCCGATGCATCTACCTTTGTAATTGTACCATGCCATGGAACACACCAATTGATGACACCCATTGATGGTTGATGGTAGAGCTGGCAAAAAATCGATGGCACTATCGATAATATCGATTGTTATTTAAAAATTCAATATCGATAGATAGTTTTACCTATCGATATTATCGGAATAAAAACCCCTAACTTGAAATTCATTGAAATAAATAGAAATTTCGCTACTTTTCGGTTATGTGTGTGTGAGAAAGTAAGCCCGTAGTCACACGTACACATTTTTCGGTAAAGTAAAATGTATTTTTTTATATTTTAAAAAATAAAAGCAATTGTTTATTCTCCCTCACATTTCTGTGAACTACTTGTGCAAAATTTCAAGAAAATCATTGAAATTTCCGCCATTTTCATTTCCAAATTAATGGTGATGACAACTTAACGATAATATCGATAGCAATCGATATTTTAAAACATTATATCGAAAATATCTAATGTTGGGAATATCGATGGTTTGCCAGCTCTAGTTGATGGTTCATGTGAAGACATGCATGGCACAATTACCAGAGTTCGAAAATAAACAGTACACTAACATAGTGTACCGCTCCGAGTACAGTATCACTAAAATATTTTTAGCGTTAGTGTTCCGGAACACAAACACTAAAAAATATTTTAGTGATACTGTTCCGGAGCACAACGATAAACGTAGTGTACCACATTTTGGTACACTAAAAACGTTGGGTACCGCAGTCGGAACACTAAAAATCGTGGTGCTCCGCAGTCGGAACACTAAAAATCGTAGTGCTCCTCAGTCGGAACACTAAAAATCGTAGTGCTCCGCAGTCGGAGCACTAAAAATCGTAGTGTTCCGCAGTCGGAGCACTAAAAAATCGTTGTGTACCACATGTCGGAACACTAAAAAAATAACGTAATGATAATGTACCACACACGAGTTTATAATGATTTTCGAGTAAAATTAAATATTAATAATTTTTGAGATAAGTACAAATTAAGACATAAAAACTCAGATACACCTCTTAAATCCATGTATGTATACATATTAATTAATAACGTTGGGAACTTAAGTAAAAAATATGAAAAACATTGATTCGGTTGTTGTACAATGGCGCACTTCAAATTGTAGTGTTCTGACTGTGGATACATGAGTTTATCCTGATTTGTGAGGAAAATTAAATATTTTATACTGTATTTTATTTTTTCGACCTTTTATGTTTTTAATCAATAGTTTAAGACTTTGTCTTATTGGGCTTATTAGGTCTGGGTATTTTGAATGAAAATAAAAAACTATTTATTTCATTTTTTATCCAACGTTTCGTTGGGATTTTCCAACATCCTCAGGGATAATTTAATTTAAATCTGGTAACGACAACAGAGACGGTATAACATTTTTAATATAACATTATTTTTTTTTATCTTAGCACTGAGAGCAAAGCAATACTTACAAATAATTTTTCGTCAAGTTTCTACATTTAATATTTGTCAAGTGTAGGTTTAAAAAATATATAAACACAACAAACAAACTAATAAATAAATGTAAAAATAATTAAAATTCTTGTAAATATCACAGAGTTGCTTAGGTGCTAGGTATCGCAGATGATTAGAATACTACTAAAAAATTGCTATCGTGTATATTGCGTTTGTATTGTCTTTATCCTCTTTTCTGTTTATTGCACTTTTTATTTTTTGCTGTATTCTTAAGCTTTCTATCGTGTATCGCTTGTTCTCTTTTCTCTCCTTATTCAGTATTTTGACGTTTGTGAGATCTGCTGTGTGGCCGTTTTCAACACAGTGTTGTGCCAAAGCTGTAGTTTGTTTTCCCTTTTTTATATCTGCATCGTGTTCTGCTACCCTTGTGTTTAAGCTTCTTTTAGTTGTCCCAATATAAACCTTATCACATTGTTCGCCTGAGTTCCCTGTGCATCTTATTTCGTAGACTACATTGTTTTGGTCTGCTTTTTCTATTTTTGATTTGGTGTTTGTATACAAACAAGATGTTGTTTTGTATGGTTTATGTGCAACAGCTGTTCCTTCTTCTTCCATGATCTGTTTTATTTGTTTCGTTTCTGTCAATTTTGGAATGTATTGAACGCCGTAATATTTCGTGTTGCCAGATGTGTTTTTATTGCGCGTGTTATGGGATAACGATTTCTTTAGCAGGTGATTTATTAAGTTTTTAGGATAGCTGGTTTGTTTTAGAATTTCTTTTATTTTTGACATATTTTTGTTTTTGTAGGATTCGTGACTTAGAGTTAGTGCTTTTTTGATTAAATTGGTGGCGGTGTTTATTTTTTGTTGAATTGGTTGTGTTGAATGATAGTTTATTATTCTTCCTGTTGCCGTTGGCTTCCTATACCAGTCGGTATATAACTTGTTTTCTGTCTTATATATTTTTATGTCCAAGAAAGGTATGCTGTTGTTTTCTTCCAGTTCCAAGGTGAATTTGAGCTTATTGTGATAGTTTTTTAACGTCTCCAGGATTTTTCTTTCTTCTCCTTTTTTAACTATTGCGAACATGTCATCAACATATTTCGTCAAAAATTTAAAGTGGATGTTTTCCTTGTCAAGATCTTCTATTATTTGTGTTAAAAGGGTGTCCAAAACAATGTCAGCTATTGTTGGAGATAGGGGATTCCCCATTGGCATTCCATAAATTTGTGAATAGATTTTCCCATCATACATAAAATAATTGTTATCATATAGACAGAATTGTAATATTTTTAGAAATTGGGATCTGGGAATTTTCGTGTGATTTTTAAGATTTTCCCATTGTGCCATTATATTTTTAATAGCCAGATGAATTGGGATATTCGTAAATAACGACACTACGTCGAAAGAAACCAAAATATCATCGCATTCAATTTTTAAAACATCTAATTTTTTCTTTAATTCAATTGAATTTTTTATATTATATTCCTCTACTATGATATGTTTCAATATTTCGCCCACGTGTTTTGATAATTTGTAACACGGTACCTCCATCGATGAGGATATTGGTCGTAAGGGCATGTTTGGCTTATGGACTTTTGGAAGGCCGTATAATCTGGGAGCATTCGAGGCATGTGTTGTCAGTTTGAATTTTTCCTGAGTTGTTATATAGTTTTATTTGTAAAGATCCATGATTATTTTATTGTTTCTTCTTTGTAATTTTTGTGTTGGGTCTGTTCTCATTACCTTGTAAGTTGTTTTGTCTGCAAATAGGTTTTCCATTCCACTACTATATGCATCTCGGTACATAACTACTGTCTTATTTCCTTTGTCCGCTTTGGTAATGACTATTTGTTCTCTATATTTTCTTAAAAATTGTTTAGTCTCTTCGAATATTTGTAAAATGAATTTATCTTTTTGGCTAAGTTTTGTTGCTCTTCTGTATGTTAATATTCTGTTTGTTATTTTCGATCTTACTATTTCTTTTTTCTATCATCTGATAGCGTTTGAACCCATTGTTCTAAATCGGCTATTAATTGTAATGAAGAGAAGTGTCGTTCGTTGACAGGAATAGAGAATTTTGGGCCTAATGATAGCAACCACATACTTTCTTGGCTAAATTCTATGTTTGTTTTATTCTCAAACCATCAAGCGTTATATTTTAAACCATACGTATCAAGTCCTTTTTGTTTTAGTCGTTTCAGTTTTGATTTTTGCGTTTCTCTGTCGTTGGATGTGAAATATGAATATCGTGTTCGTTGCTTTTTGATGAAATTTTCGTATTCTTCGATCTGCATTATCGATTTTAATTTCTTAGATGTATTGGACATTTTTGTCTGCTTTATGTTAAGATTAGTTTCTTTGATTTCAATGTTCAATACTTTTGTATGAAAGGTTTGTTCAATTTTGAGAAAATCTTTAAGTGCGTGATTGTTTGTGAATAGAGACTTTGAATTTGTGGTTGAATTTGTTAAGTGAGGTGGAATGAGGCCACTCCTTCTGCATGCTAACAAGAATTTTAGTCTTCCTGACAGCTTTGCCAAACGTTTTATATCCTTGCAATATGCTTTCAGAGCAGAGCATGTTTCTATATTGTATTTAAATTTGATGTGTGTAAAGAAATCCTTCATGTTGTGTTACTGTGACTTAATTTTTATTATAATCGGCGGGCCCTCCGAATAGATTCTGTATTTTATTTTTTCGACCTTTTTATGTTTTTAATCAATAGTTTAAGACTTTGTCTTATTGGGCTTATTAGGTCTGGGTATTTTGAATGAAAATAAAAAACTATTTATTTAATTTTTTATCCAACGTTTCGTTTGGATTTTCCAACTTCCTCAGGGATAATTTTATTTAAATCTGGTAACGACAACAGAGACGGTATAACATTTTTTATATAACATTATTTTTTTTATCTTAGCACTGAGAGCAAATAAGACAAAGTCTTAAACTATTGATAAATATTTTATATTTTTTTAATAAATACAAATTAAAAAATAAAATTTAATAGAACGCGTGAAAAACGCCTGATTTGATTTTTGGACAATGGATCAATAAAAATCGTAGTGTTCGGCTGCGGAGTACTAAAAATCGTAGTGTTCCGACTGCCGGATCACTAAAAATCGTAGTGCTCCGACTGCCGGATCACTAAATATTTTAGTGTTCCGACTGCCGGATCTCTAAAAATCGAAACAATGGAACAATAAAAATCGTATTGTTCGGCTGCGGAGCACTAAAAATCGTAGTGTTCCGACTGCCGGATCACTAACAATCGAAGTGTTCCGACTGCCGGATCTCTAAAAATCGAAACGATACATCTTGTCATATTTTTTACTAACGTTCTCAAATTTTGTAACCAATTTTAAGTACATGGATATAACGTGCTCATCTTAATTTGTATTTATTAATTTTTACTTGACCCAAAAGCCATCAAATGTTTAATTTTCCTCATAAATCATAATAAACAGATGACTACCTAAACGTCGAACAGTAAAATGTTTACTGCTCCATTGTCCAAAAACCAGTCAGATGTTTTTGACATTTCCTACTAATTTTTATTTCTTAATTTGTATTTATTAAAAAAACATAAAATATTAAAATATTATATTTTCCTCACGAATCATAATAAACTCATGTGTGGTACATTACATTGTATTGCACGTGGTACACTACTATTTTTAGTTATCCGGCAGTCGGCACACTACGATTTTTAGTGATCCGACAGTCGGAACACTACGATGTTTAATGTTCTGCAGTCGAACACTACGATTTTTAGTGCTCCATTGTCCAAAAACCAAACCAAACATACATGGATGTAACATTTTATCTTAATTTTTATTAATCAAATTTAACCAAATATTTCAGTTTCCTAAGAAAATATAATTCCTTTGTTATTTTTTAGTGTTCCAACACGTGGTGCACTACGATTTTCAGTGATCCGGCAGTCGGAACACTAAAATTTTTAGTGTTCCGGCAGTAGGAACACTACGATTTTTAGTGCTCTATTTTCTAAAAATCAAATCAGATGTTTTATACATTTCTTCTAATTGTTACTTATTAAATAATAATTTAATAAATAATTTATTAAATAATAATTAAATACATATTTATTTATCCTAAAAACATAAAATATTTAATTTTCCTCACATAATAAACAGACGATTATTTTAACATTTTTTTAGCGTTTCGGCTCGTGGTACGCTACGATTTTTAGTGTTCCGACAGTCGGAACACTACGATTTTTAGTGCTCCGACAGTCGGAACACTACGATTTTTAGTGTTCCGCAGACGAACACTACGATTTTTAGTGCTCCATTGTTCAAACACCAAATCAGATGTTTTTCACATTTTCTTTTAATTTTTATTTATTAAAAAAAATATATATAAAATATTTAATTATCTCAGAAATCATAATAAATTCATGTATGGTTCATTACTTTATAGTTTCAAAACGTGGTACAAAACGATTTTTAGTGCTCCGGCACGACGATTTTTGTGCTTCATTCCACAAAAACTAAATATTGTTTTTTCATAATTTTGACCAAATTTCGGAATGTGTTTAACTAATTTAAACATACATGGATGTAACAGTCTATCTTAATTTTTATTTGATCAAATTTAACCAAATATTTAATTTTCCTAAGAAAACATAATCAGTGTTCCAACACGTGGTGTACAATGATTTTTAGTGATCCGGCAGTCGGAACACTAAAATTTTTAGTGCTCCGCAGTTGGAACAATAAAATTTTTAGTGCTCCGCAGTCGGAACACTACGATTTTTAGTGCTCCGGGAGTCGGAACACTAACATTTTTAGTGCTCCGCAGTCGGAACACTACGATTTTTTGTCCTCCGCAGTCGGAGCACTACGATTTTTAGTGCTCTGGCATGCGGTACACTACGATTATCGTTGTGTTCCGGTACAGTATCACTAAAATATTTTTTAGTGTTTGTGTTCCGGAGCGGTACACTATCGTAGTGTACCTATCCACCTTGGTACGGTACAGAACGGTACGGTACGATACCATAGTGTTTATTTTCGAACACTGACAATTACCAAGGTAGATGCATCGGCGAATTGCTACAACCAAGGCATATTTATACAAGGTAGAAGTGACAATCAGTTGTATTCTTACTTTTTTTGTAAATTTAGTTCTCAAAATGTAATGGGGTGTACTCATGAAACTTGAAATTTGATACCATAAAGTACTGCTTTTCATCCTAAATTTGTAATAAAAATTACCTACGAGAGTTCTGAATGCTTTACATTTATATTTATAAACAAAATGTCAACATTTGTAAACAAGGCGAATACCAAAGCTAAAGCTATACCAAAGCATATGAATTTCGCGGCAAGTTTATTTAACTAATCAAAACTCAGAATAAAGGAATTATATGGTTTTTGTCATGGTACAATTAGAAAGGTAGATGCATCGGCGAATTGCTACAACAAAGCAACTTTTTTTGTAATGTAAATTGTCAAAATTTTCGCCAAATGGTCTCTTGTTGTCTCTTTTTATCGCTTGTGATTGTCTATAAAGTGTAGACATGCTATATCTTACTTACCGAATCATATTAGTTTCCGTTTTGAACTAGATTCTTCTATTTATGATTGTTAGCATCCGTTTTGAACCTCATTTATTTTTGATTCTCATGGCGCAATAAAAAAGGTAGATGCATCGGCGAATTGCTACTGCAAACAAATGAAATGAAAGTTCATGGCACAACTCATGGTACAATAACAAAGGTAGATGCAACGGCGAATTGCTACAACAAAGCAACTTTTTTTGTAATGTAAACTGTCAAAATTTTCACCAAATGGTCTCTTGTTGTCTCTTTTTGTCGCTTGTGTTTGTGTATAAAGCGAACACATGCTGTCTCTTACTTACCGAATCATATGGTTTTTTGTTTTGATTTTTCATGGCGAATTCCTAGTTTTTTGACGTTTTAGATTCGATCAGCTGGGCTGAGGCATCTACCTTTCTAATTGTACCATGGTTTTTGTTTTGATGGTTTTTGACGTTTGCGTATTAGTTTTGTTTTTTCATGGCTAATTCCCAGTCTTTCTCAAATTCGATCAGCTGGGCTGACGCATCCGCCTTTGTGGTTGTGCCATGGTACAATTAAGAAGGTAGATGCCTCAGCCAAGCTGATCGAATCTAAAACGTCAAAAAACTAGGAATTCGCCATGAAAAATCAAAACAAAAAACCATATTATTCGGTAAGTAAGAGACAGCATGTGTTCGCTTTATACACAAACACAAGCGACAAAAAGAGACAACAAGAGACCATTTGGTGAAAATTTTGACAGTTTACATTACAAAAAAAGTTGCTTTGTTGTAGCAATTCGCCGTTGCATCTACCTTTGTTATTGTACCATGAGTTGTGCCATGAACTTTCATTTCATTTGTTTGCAGTAGCAATTCGCCGATGCATCTACCTTTTTTATTGCGCCATGAGAATCAAAAATAAATGAGGTTCAAAACGGATGCTAACAATCATAAATAGAAGAATCTAGTTCAAAACGGAAACTAAAAATCTACCTTTTAAAAACAAAACAAAGAATATATTTACAGCTCACATTATTTTTTATTGTCGAAACATTTATCGCAATAAATAATAAACTCAATCAAGATGGAAGAGGACAATAGCGAAGCGGATTACGGATACGAGAGTGCTCCAAAGAAAATGAAGACAGAGTGGAGTCGAAGCTATTCGAACAAAGCAATGGAAATGATGAAAAAGATGGGCTATCAGACCGATAAAGGTCTGGGAAAACAAAGTCAGGGCCGACTTGAGCCAATTGTAGCATTCCAGCAAGATGGCAGAAAAGGTTTGGGTTTAAAGCAAGGAACCTTTCTTGCCTTAGGAGATAACTGGGACTCGGAAGAAATTATTATTCCCGAAGAAGTGAATTGGATATCAAATTCGGATAACTTCACATTTAGCTGTGAAGATTTGTTAAGTTTCATTAAATGCGGCTCACACAAGCGAACTTTGGAAGGTGAGACACAGTTCGTAGAGCCGGATATTCTTGACGGAATATTAAATGCCAAAAATGTATTTGACAATCTTAATGAAGTGGATTTGAGAAGAGCACGATCGAGAAGCAATCCGTTTGAAACTATACGTAGTTCCATATTTCAAAATAGGGCTGCAGTTAAAATGGCTAATATTGATTCGATGTTGGATTTTATGTTTACCAATCCCAAAGATAAGACAGGATGCCGGTTATTACATGATCAAGAACTTCTGTACTTTGCTGATATATGTGCAGGTAATTTATGTTGAAATATGAATGAATCAATTTATCTGGAAATAATCTTTATATTTGGATTAAAGGTCCTGGTGGATTTTCTGAATATATTCTATATAGGAAGTCTTGGGAAGCAAAAGGATTTGGTTTCACTTTAAAAGGTCCTAATGACTTCAAACTGGACAAATTTTTCGCTGGGTCGCCTGAATCATTCGATCCATATTATGGAGTCAATAATGACGGTGATGTATATATAGAAGCCAACCAAGATTCCTTTAATACTTACATACGCAAGCACACACCAGAAGGCGTTCATTTCGTAATGGCTGATGGTGGATTTTCCGTTGAGGGGGAAGAAAATATTCAAGAAATCCTGTCTAAGCAGTTATACCTGTGTCAGTGTTTAACAGCGTTAAAAATACTTCGTAGTAACGGAAGCTTTGTGTGTAAATTATTTGACATATTCACACCATTCAGCGTGGGCCTCATTTATTTGATGTACAAATGTTTTGACCGGATTTCTATTATTAAACCAAACAGCAGTCGGCCGGCGAATTCCGAGAGATACTTAGTATGTAAGTGGAAAAATGATGACACGCGAAATATATGTCAGTATTTAAATCACATCAATAACATTCTGAACCAGAACAATGATGAAGATGTACTTGAAATCGTTGCCACGGACCTTATAAAGGAAGACGTTGATTTCTATGATTACATTAAAAAGTCAAATGATTCTATTGGAAAAAATCAAATTCTGGGATTAAGAAAAATTACAGCATATTGTAACAACAATCAGCTCAAAGAACTAAGGCAATCTGAATGTCGAAGAAAATGTCTTGATTTATGGAATTTACCAGATAAATTGAGACAAGCGCCAGAGAACAAATCGACTGAAAAGTTCGTTGAAGAGTTTATGAGTGACTGGTTTGAAGATAAATCATTTTTTAACTCAACATCTGAGGAGCTTTTGTCAATGGAAGACTTACACAAAAAAATTGACAGTGTTTTTGATTGGTATTTTGTACCCGTAGGAAGAAGAGAAACAAATGTAAACGCCAGCAGTTTTTTTATTTGTACAACTCGGGGCAAATTATTGCGATATACCGATATGAAGAAATGGGAGCCAGTTGAATACATGTTTGAGATATCTCCGAAATCTCTGTTTTATGGAGAATTGGTATTTGAATACAATGGAGAAGGCCGGACACAAACCCGAGTTTGTTGTCTCCATATTATTGACGGAATTATTCTAGGCGGAAAGGATATCCGCAGGTTGCCTTTAAGTGAACGTTTGAGAATGTGTGCAATGTTTGCTAAAAGTTTAAACAAGCCATATAAAGAAGGAAACGTTCTTACAGTTCGCAGCAAAAAACTCTATAAACTGAGAGACTTGGAAATGTTCTTTGCCGAAATGAGACATTATACACTGAAAGATAATTCATCACGCCTGGGAATTTCCCTAAACTCGGACGAAAGCAAATTCTTTGTTCCTGGTGGTTTGTTATTGTTATGTGAGATATGCCACAATTTTTCTTCAAAAATGTCAAAGTCTCGCAATATGCTTTATTATATTGACAGAAGCAAAAATGTATCCTACTACAAAGATCAAATGCCAATCGAGGTGCAAAATATACTATATGCTTCATTTCGCAACACTTTTGCCAGAAGACTAGTTTGGAAGTGGACCAATACTTGTCAGGTAGAAGAGCAAAGCATTAAAGTGGATGAACGTGTTTTATATCGTGATGACCTTAAGCAATTCATCTTTAACAGATAGAAATATACACAAAATGTGTAGGAAGCAAATAAACATAAGAAAATAAAAAATAAAACGTATTTTTTTCATGCATTGGAAGCACAAGGCATAGTGTTTGTTCCAGAACTGGGGCTGGATTCTCGTTCTATGAAAATTTGAAATGAAAAATATTTGCCTTATAATATTTTTCATTTGACATTTACATATTTCCTTTTTAAGGAAATAAATAACTTTTCATTTCAAATTTTCATAGAACAAGATTTGAGCACCTGATATCATAAAGGAAAAATTGTTATGGTAGTAACAATTTGTAGATTTTTGCAGGTTCTGGAACAGACATTTAGTTTAACCGATATAAAACATTTAACCCAAAAAACCGAACGACGAACTGATTTCCACTCCTTGCTATCTATTGCCTATCTATCCCAATTTTGAATATCACGCGTTTTGCCTGGCCTATTATTTGTTTACTCCATCGGAGCCTTGGGCTTCCCGATCGGCGTGCCCCGCCATTTACGCCATTTGTCATGTATTTATACGTAATGTATATTTAACAATCTTAATCAAAAGTAGCATATGTTAGTCAATACTATCATTTCCTTATTCCAGGGGTTGGATTCTTGTTTTATGAAAATTTGAAATGAAAAATATCTTCTTTATAATTTTTTTCATTTGACAGTTTTTTTCCTTTATAAAATTTTTCATTTCACATTTTCATTGAAACAAAATTGAGACCCAGAACTGATTTTTTAAGTCTACTTATCATGGTGCAAGAAAGAAACTGTCCGTGTATTCGATAATTTGTAATATGCCGGCCGTGTACTCGATAATTTGGGCATAATCCGGGTTTACCCGTCCCAAGATATAGGCCTAAGAAGTTGCGAAAATTCCCTTGTTAAAGACCGGCTACTTATGTAGTGAAAAATTTACTATAAAAACAATTTTTTGTTCCCGTGCCCGAAATTAGCTCCTGTCCATAGGAGAAAGTCTTAAATCCCCGGACGAAGACCGTCTATTTAAGAAAATTTTACATTTTTAAAGAAAATTTTATTCGCCTAGTGCATAAACTCGACTTCTTCCATAATTTGTAATAATAAATGTGTCTGCGTACTCCATAAGTTGTAATAATTATTACAAATCCCAATAAATAATTGAGTCTTCGATGACATTTTCATCGACGATTCATTGATGAAATTTCCGAAATTGTCGTGCACGACACGATGCATAACCAATCCCACGGCAGCGGGTTCTTTCGTACCGGATTGACCCGGAACAACATAAAACCAATGTTCCGGCCAGCGGCTGCGTGTTCATATTTGTACATGTTCGTATTTGTTTCGTTTTTCTGTGTTGGGAGCAGCATATCCCGGAATGCCTGCTCCGAATTCTATTGGTCCGGGACGGAGGAAAACCCAGGACCACACATTCGCATCTTCACCCACATCCAACCTTCGGTGAGATGCAATAGGTGTCAGGAGTGGGTGCATCTAAGGGGTTGCTCTGGACTCGTCCACGTAAGGGACTACGACAGGGACTATGTTGCTGCATGCTGTTGTGTGAACACAGTTCCCAGTGAGTCGTCGTCGGACTACGAGACTCCCTCGTCGTCTGATTACGAAACTCCCCTGCAGTCCCCTCGACAACAATCGCACACACAGCCTTTAACACCAGCCGTTTTTGTCCCAATCCCCGAAAATGCAGCCTTTTTGCAATTGAATTGCAATGGACTCCGAGGTAAGATCGAGGAGGTAGTAGATTTTATGAGTCGGAAGAACATTAAGGTCGCGGCGGTGCAGGAAACCAAGCTGAACAACAACCACAGCTTAGAGCATTGTGATGGTTACAAAGTTCTGAGGAAAGATCGTACCAGAAGTGGAGGTGGGGGATTGGCTTTCCTATTGTACCAGTCTGTCCAATACAGACCTATCTCGCTTGAGCCTGTCTCTAATGACCCATACATGGAATGTATGGGGGTAGCAGTCAGGTGTGGAGCTGCCGAGATAGAGTTGCTGAATGTATACATCCCGCCGAGAAATAGCTGTATCCCTGATTATAGGCCTGACATTAGCCCGCTCTTGCAAGGTCATAATCGTCTGGTCCTGGGGGATTTTAATGCGCATCATGAGATGTGGCATTCGGCCCTCGGAAACGGCCAGAGAGGTACAGCGCTGGCTGAGCAGATTGATAGCTCTACGTTTTGCACGGTCAATGAGGACGCCCCTACCAGAATTAGAGTAGAGTGTCACAGTTCGCCTGACATAACCATCGTGTCACCTGGTCTGACAAATGACGTTACCTGGCAACCCGTCATTTCCCTTGGATCAGACCATCTCCCCATAATTGTCTCCATTAGTAGACCACCCGACTTCATCACCCCTGAACGCCGCACGTTCGTCAATCATAAAAAAACTGATTGGCCGAGTTTCAGAGAGTTCACCAATCACCGCTTCAGAGAATTGCCCAATCCTTCTGATGTTCGGGTAGGGGAAAGGACGTTCCGGGACATCATCACTGCTGCAGCCTCTCGCCATATCCCTGCTGGTCGAATATCCGAAGTAAGACCAAATTTCCCAGCAGAGGCGACGGGATTAGCAAACGAGCGTGATGAGCTTCGTCGTATCAACCCCAATGACCCCAGAGTCAGGGAGCTGACACTGGAAGTTAACAGGCTGGTCGGCGAGCATAAGCGGAACAAATGGTTAAATCATCTGAAGAGCTGCAACATTGGAGCCGGTATAGGTGAATTGTGGGCAACGGTTAAGTCACTCTCGAACCCTGGAAGAAGGGAAGATAGGACCTCAGTCACGTTTGGCGACGTTACGTTGACTGACCCGAAGAGGTGCGCAAGTAATTTCAATCGACAGTTTGTCGAGCATCCCGAGAGAGACAGGGCTAAGAGAAGAGTATTACGTCGCACAAGATCTCTTCCTGCCGAGGATGAACCACTACAATTTACAATGGATGATGTTGCCAATGCCATCAGGAACGCTAAATCATCCAAAGCGTTGGGCCCTGATGGAATCTCCATTGTAATGTTGAAGCAGCTGGATGAGCCGGGAGTCAAGTATCTCACCAAAGTCTTCAACTTGTCGCTAGCCACCCTCGTTGTGATCGCCCCGGAGAATCTCCGAGTGGCGATCATCGATAAGGCTGATCTTGATGGAAGGATCAGCGACACACACTGGATCGCAGTGGAACGCCTTCTCAGGAAGGCCATCACCTCCGATGAGGTTGACGCCAGAAAGACCGGCTTCGGCAGGGCGGTTATCCAGAGGGGAATCAGAATCCTCTATTGTCAGGATGAGGAGTCGAGAGACTTCCTCATCCAGTTAATAGAGGATGCTGGTGACCTCTGGGACGGCTGCAGGCTGGCTGCTGTCCCTGTTGAGGAGATACCCAGGAGGATCGTAGCCACAACGTGGGTGCCTCCTCCTGACTCTGATGCAGGGGAAGTGGTCAAAATGCTGAGGAAGCAGAACAGGGGTCTCTCTGTGGATGGCTGGAGGCTTCATAAGCTTTTCAAGGAGAGGGACGGCATGGTGATGCGATTCACCATTGACAGTGAGAGTGCGGACTACATCAGAGACTGTGGGGGAGTGCTGTTCCTCGAGGTCGCAGTAAGGTAGTTCAGCAGCATGGCCTTCGGGTGCTGCAGATCAATCTGCATCACTGTAAGGCTGCGGCTGCTGAACTCCTTCTCTCCCTCACAGACTCTGCAGTAGATATTGCTTTGGTCCAGGAACCCTATTTATATAAAAATAGGGTTTCTGGACTAAACAATAAGCATTTCTCACTATTCTTTACGAATAATGGAGACAAGGTAAGAACCTGTATTGTAGCTAGAAAAAGTCTAAATCTTATTCAACTCTACAATTACAGTGATGGCGATACGACTGTAGTGAGGCTAGACGAAGTTACCGGCAGGGCTTTAGTTCTGGCCTCGGTCTACATGCCGTACGAGGCACCCGACCCACCAAGCGAATTGGTGAGCAAACTGGTGGAGGAGACGACGGGCAGATGCAGGTTAGTGATGGGCTGTGATGCAAATGCTCATCACTTCCACTGGGGAAGCAAAGACACCAATGCGAGAGGTGAGTCCATATTCGATTTTATTTTAACTAATAATCTACGAGTATGTAATAGGGGTAATACTGCCACCTTCCATAATAGGGTAAGAGAGGAGGTCATTGATCTCACCCTTACGAATATGGAAGATACAGCCATAGCGGACTGGAGAGTATCGGAGAAGTGCTCTTTTTCAGATCACAGAGCGATACACTTTCAAGTCCACTATGGAAGTAAAAGGCAACCGCCTCATAGGAATCCAAGGAGGGCAAACTGGGAAAACTACAACTCCCTTGTTTCCTCGAGGTTGTGCGAGCTCCCTGAACCACGCACAACGGAGGAAATAGATGGCCAAGTTGCAGATCTTACGCGTGTCCTCCAGGGTTGTTATGAGAAGTCTTGCCCATTATCTTATCCTGGTAGGAGAACTCATCCAGTTTGGTGGAACGAAGAGTTAGCCAAACTTAGGAAGAATAGCCGGAAAGCTTATAATAAAACTAATAACACTAAAGTTGATGCCGATTGAGATCTCTATAGGGAGAGCTTCAATTGGTATAAAAGTGAAATCAGGAAGGCTAAGAGAAATTCGTGGATTAGCTTTAGTGAGTCTATAGAGGGTGTTAATGCAGCAGCTAGATTCCGTAAGGTGATTTCAAAGGGTCCTAAACCCATTGGGAGCATCAAGCGGGATGATGGTACCTGGACCAACTCTGCTCTAGAGACTTTAGATCTGCTGACAGGAACCCACTTCCCTGGGAGTGAGGATGCCTGCTCGAGTAACCCCGGTGTGGACGCGAGTGGGACCCATACCTCAGAGGAGTTGGCACTTGTTGACAGGCTAGTAAGCTATCACAAAATCTCATGGGCGATTAGTACTTTTCAGCCCTACAAGTCTTCAGGACCGGATGGTATTATTCCAGCGATGCTTCATAACGCACCTGCTGTTTTGATAACCATTCTTCAGAAGATCTTTAGGGCATGTCTACGACTATCGCACATTTCGGCATTGTGGAAAGAGGTAACATTGACCTATATTCCCAAAGCTGGGAAACCAAGTCACTCGTTGCCGAAGGACTACAGGCCGATTAGTCTCTCCTCCTTCCTTTTGAAGACTTTAGAAAGGTTATTAGATTTAGAAATAAGAGCTTTCATAGGCCAAGACCTTATAAGTAATTCACAGCATGCTTATATTAAAGGGAAATCGACAGAAACAGCACTACATACTGTCGTAGGGTACATAGAGAAAAATCTGAATGAATCGAATTTCACTCTGGCAGCCTTTCTGGACATAGAGGGCGCCTTTAATAATGTGAAACTCGAATCCATCCATTCTTCTCTAGAATCATTGGGTGTCCCCTCTATCCTAATAAACTGGATCGATATCATGCTTAGAAGCAGGCTAATCAATTCTAATATTGGGGAGAGCTCCATCAGGAGATCTGTTACCAGAGGCACTCCTCAGGGGGAATTCTGTCTCCCTTACTCTGGCTACTGGTGATAAATGGGATACTCACTGATTTCGACAAACTAGGAACTAAGGTAGTGGCTTATGCGGATGATGTAGTTATCCTGATTAGTGGGAAATTTTTGTATACATTGTCCGATTTAATGCAGGGAGCACTTGCCAAACTCTCGCGCTGGGCGCACATCAACGGCCTTGGTGTGAATCCGGCGAAGACAGAGCTGGTGTTCTTTACCCGAAAAAGAAATACCGCCGAGTTCGTACCGCCAACACTAGATGGAGTGCGGCTAAATCTCTCTACGGAGGCGAAGTACCTGGGAGTGATTCTTGACCATCGTCTCAGATTGAAAAAGAACACAGAGGAGCGCTCTAAGAGTGGTCTAGTTGCACTCTACTCCTGTAAGAACTCCATAGGTAAGAGTTGGGTTTTGAGACCGCATGTGATACACTGGTTGTTTATGACAGTGGTCTGCCCAATTTTGACCTATTGTAAGCACTATAAGTTTTAATTTTGATATTATACAAATACATATAAAATATAGAAGGCAAGGAAATATACTTTTGGACTAGATAGGTTTTCCTGTCGAAAAGAAAAAATATTCATTCAATAAATAGAATTTGAAATCGTTGGTTTAAAAGTCCGGAAGAGAAAAAAAAATTAAATAATTTTAAAGAAATATATCAAGGACTCCGCTTTAAGAACTATAAGGATACAACCTAAATATTATAAGGATACAACCAAAATATTATAAGGATACGACCGGAACATTTACAAAAAAAGGATGATATTCGAACAATTGTGGATGATACATATTTTTAAATATTAAGAGGACTCAAACGAAAAACTAAATGCCAGGAATTTTTACGAGGACTCTCCTGAAAATTTATACAAAAGGATCTTTCTTAAAAAGGATATTGCCTACATTAAATAAAAGTTAGAAAGTCGGCATGGTTGGGTGGGTTATTCGGCTTTGGGATGACATACAACATCAAGTTATCCTTGTATCTTTTTCTTTCCGAAAGAAATAAGTTTACTCCCGTCAATTTGCACTTTTAAGTTAATGCTACCTAAAAATTTTAATTTTTCTTGATCGACCTAGACTGATTCCTTCAGGTAAGAACACCCCCCCATCAGCCCTGAGCACAGCCGGAATAAAAGGTAGCGTTGGGCCTGAAGGAATAGGGTCTGTAGGGAAGCGGGTCGTCACAGAAATTTTATGGCGCCCAACGTGGGGCCCATCTAGAAGAGAATTTGAAAATTAGACAATTTATAAAACATTTAAAGATTTGATGGATCCCTTATCATTTAATTTATTATGCAAATTGGCTGATTTTTTTGTTTTTGTAATCTAACCTCTTTTTTCTTTTGATTTCATTTTGGTTAATATCGAAGTGTACTAAGTAAATAAAGAGGCTAGAGAGAATATACCATAGAAAAGCTTAGGTGAGAATTTATTCTGGTTCATATTGGAATATACTCCTTGATTTTATTCTTGGGTTTTGAGTGAAATGCACTTGGTTGAGATTATTGGTAATGGATTATTTCGTTTCCAATCTCCTCAGTATATTTCAACGCTTATTCAAAATAATTATTGTTTCGGTGTAGATAGAATATGTATAGTAGAGATTATTGGTAATGAGGTACATTGTTTCCAATCTCCTAGACGATTTCTATCGGAGTTTCAAATTAATGTTTCTTCGGAGAGAATTTGATCTTATAATTTAATTTAACGCTTTCTAACTCAAACCTTCAAGAGTAGTGGAAATAACCTTACATTTGAACATTTATATTGCTATATTTAACTTAA
Source organism: Musca autumnalis (assembly GCF_047663935.1). Classification (NCBI taxonomy): domain Eukaryota; kingdom Metazoa; phylum Arthropoda; class Insecta; order Diptera; family Muscidae; genus Musca; species Musca autumnalis. The sequence continues at coordinate 66,782,515 of NW_027411866.1, read as the reverse complement.
ATTTGAGCATATAATTTATTGACTGGTAATTAATTTTTTTTTTTTTTGATAATCATGCCCCTTACAAGAAGTAGAGAAAATTTGAATGTGTTAGACGTGGATGAACCAATCAACTGTAGCTTTACAGTAGATTTAGAAAATAACGATACGCAAAATTCAGCTCGAACGCAAAATTCAGCTGGAAGAATAACTAGGGCCCAGAATTCCAGAAATCCCAGTAGGAATACAAGTACGCGAACCGTTCCAGACGATAATCATATTAGGTCTTTGATTAGCGAATCGGTTACTAATTTGAGGGAGGAGTTGACCAGTGTCATAACAAATGAATTAAGAGTGTTAAGGGTGAACAACACATTAACTGGTGGGGCTTCAGATTTAAACTTAAATACGACTCAAATGCCAACTTCTAGGACAGGAGAACAACGTGGAGAACAGAATGCGACTCAATTAACAAATTCTAGGACAGGAAAACAACGTGGTACAGAGGTGATGAATTCTGAAAGAGTTCTAAACATTATCCGTAACTGGAAAATTAAATATACCGGAAACTCCTCCGATATGAGAGTAGAAGAATTCATTTATAGAATAAATACATTGACTTCTAACACTTTGAATGGAGACTTTGAACTTTTGTGCAAGAATGCACACGGCATATTTGACGGAAAGGCTTTGCAATGGTAATGGAGATTCCATAGGAACGCCGATGACATTAGCTGGCAAACTTTAACCGCTGCTCTGAAAAGTTATTTCAAAGATGACTTTAGCGATTTTGACATCATGGATGAGATACGACGACGTAAACAAAGACCCCAAGAGACTATTGATGACTATTTGGAGGTGGTAATTGCAATGACTGATAGACTGAAACATCCCATTTCTGAATCGGAACTTTGCGGGACCGTATTGAAAAATTTGAAACCAGATGTTAGACATGAGTTGCTTCACTTTCAGATTGACAGCATGTCTCAGCTCCGAAAGGAAGTGCGAAGACATGAACGGTTTATGCAAGAAGTGACCCATAAAGACTCGAGATTATTCAAGGCACGAATAGCGGAAATAACTGATATGACTGATATTCCCCAAGTTCAACCGGATGAATCTGAGGAAGATATTTGTGCTCTTCGTATAATAAAATGTTGGAATTGCGATGAAACTGGGCACACATATACAGACTGCATGAAAACACGACGCATCTTCTGCTATGGATGTGGCTTACGTGATACATATAAACCGACGTGACCTAAATGTAGTATAAAGAGTCAGGGAAACGCGAAGTCGGATGTCCGCAGAAAATAAATCGGACATCCGTTGAAAACAAAGATAAAACCGAAAGGAAACTAAATTTAGAAATTCAAAACAATGATAACGCTCTTTTAAGGCCATTTCATATTCGGATTAATAATATTCAGAACCAAACACATGAAGCACAGACAAGACATATTAAACGGTCCACTAGGCGTATAAGGAATTATTACCGTAGAATGAGAGACTACAAGCGAATTACAATATCCTCGTTTTTAGTTAGAAATTCCGACAACAGACCCTATATAAACCTCAAGATTGGGGAATCGAATCATTTTGCTTTACTTGACAGTGGGGCAAGTAAAAGCGTTATAGGAGGGAAATATGCAAATGAGATTCAAAGTAGAGAAGAATTCCAAAAATTTAAAGGGAGTGTAAAAACTGCAGACGGCCAGACGCAGAGCGTCTTGGGGACGATTACTTTAAATGTCTCATTTCAAAATAAATGCAAACTTTTCGAATTTTTAATTGTGCCAGCCATACAACAGAATGTTATCTGCGGTTATAACTTTTGGAGGGAATTTGGATTACAAATTGCTTTACCATATATTGGGTCGATTGACGCCATGGAGAAGAAACCAGATAGATTACAACTGACACCAGAACAAGAACGTAGGCTTAATAACGTAATATCCACTTTTCCTGATTCGGAAATTGAAGGATTGGGATGTACGTCATTAATAGAACATCATATAGATACAGGTGACGCAAAACCAATAAAGCAGAGGTATTACCCCATATCCCCGGCAGTAGAAAAACAGTTGTGTGGGGAAATTGATCGAATGATTTCGTTAGGGGTAATAGAAGAGGCACCCACTTCCCCTTGGTCATCACCAACAGTGGTCGTAATAAAACCTGGTAAAGTCAGAATGTGCATAGACAGTCGCAGATTAAACTCTGTGACAGAAAAGGATGCCTACCCAATGCCAAATATTGATGGTATTTTGGCCAGACTTCCTCCAGTAAGATGTATTTCCAAGATAGATCTTAAGGATGCCTTTTGGCAAGTAAAACTGGATGAGAGTTCAAAACCGAAAACGGCTTTTACGGTCCCTAATAGACCGCTTTATCAATTTACACGTATGCCCTTCGGGCTATGTAATGCCCCTCAGACTCTTTGTAGGCTGATGGATATGGTAATCCCGTATAATATGAAGTCACACGTTTTCGTGTATTTGGATGACCTTCTTATAGTTTCCAAAAATTTTGAAGAACACATAAGCCACCTTCTAGAAGTAGCGACCCATTTACGAAAAGCGGGATTAACTATAAACGTTAAGAAAAGTGAGTTTGCGTTGAGCAGAGTAAAATATTTAGGTTATGTAGTAGGAAATGGAACTCTGCAAGTCGATGAGGAAAAGGTTAGTGATATTAGAAATATACCGGTACCTAAATCTATTCGACAAGTTCGAAGGTTTTTGGGCATGACAGGATGGTACCGCCGATTTATACAGGATTATTCCACGATTGCATTTCCTCTAGCAGAGCTTCTTTCTAAAAAGAAAGCTTTTGTTTGGACCGAAAATGCTCAGAGATCTTTCGAACTCTTAAAAGAAAAGTTAACATCAGCTCCTGTATTAATCCATCCGAATTATGACAAACCGTTCATACTACAGTGTGATGCAAGTACTTATGGCATTGGTGCAGTATTGGCTCAAGAAGATGAGGAGGGCATGGAAAGGTCTATAGCATTTATGTCTCACAAGCTAAATAAGAGTCAGAGAAATTACTCAATAACCGAACTAGAATGTTTAGCTGTTGTAATGGCAATAGCTAAGTATCGACCCTATATCGAGGGTCAAGAATTTAAGGTAGTGACCGACCATGCAAGCTTAAAATGGTTAATGGGACAAAAGGACCTATCCGGACGACTAGCCAGATGGTCGCTAAAGTTACAAGGCTTTGATTTTAGTATAGAGCATCGTAGTGGCAAATACAACGTCGTGCCTGATGCATTATCGAGGGCTTATGAAGGAGAGGAATTTCTAGAGTCGATAGACATAGAAAATATTCCAGCCATAGATTTGAAATCCTATTCTTTCGAAAGTGTTGAATATGCAAAATTACGCGAAGAATGTACCAAATCAAACTTACCAGATTTCCGGGTAGTAGATCAGTATATCTACAAACGAATGGAATTTTCAACTGGTGATGTAGACGAGTCGGAATCATGGAAACTTTACGTACCATTAGAATTGAGACAACAAATAATGTATTGGGCTCATGATATTCCGAAATCAGGCCATGGTGGAATTGCGAGAACACTCGAGCGTATAAGGAGATACTTTTTCTGGCCAGGATTAGTAGTGAATGTACGACGATATATCCAGCAATGCAAAATGTGCAAAACATCGAAGGCTCCTACTTCACTACTAAAACCACCATTAGGACAAATGGTAATTACAGAAAGACCGTTTCAACGTTTATATGTTTATTTGATAGGACCATATTGGCATATTGATAATTTTGGATCACTTTTCTAAATTTACGTTTCTGAAACCACTGAAGAAATTTATGACCAAACCAATTTAGAATATCTTCAAAAAGAAATTTTTAGTTGTTATGGTGTTCCGGAAGTGATTGTGACAGACAATGGTTCACAGTTTAGGAGCAAGGATTTTGAACGATATTTAGAGAAAAACGGTATCAAGCACAATCTTACTGCATTGTACAGTCCGCAATCTAATGCAAGCGAACGCGTGAATCGTGTGGTGAATGAAGCTTTACGATCCTATGTTAGAGAAGATCAGAGAGAATGGGATAAGTACATAGACAGTGTTAACTCTTCTCTACGTAACAGTGTTCATCAGAGTATTGGGAAAACTCCGTATGAAATAGTATTTGGACAAAGAATGATAACACATGGTGGTGATTACGAGATTTTAAGGAGATTAGAACACCTAGCCGAATCGGACGCAAAAATAGAAAGACAGGACGAATTTTCGTTAATACGAGAGTCAATAAGGGAACACATGAAGAAAGCCTATGAAAGAAATCAAAAAAGCTACAACTTAAGGTCTCGACTTAGAGAATTTAATGTAGAACAAGAAGTAATAAGACGGAATTTTGTTCAGAGTTCCAAGGTCGGTTACTATAGTGCAAAATTAGCACCGGTTGGTGTTAGAGCGAAAGTGGTGCGACGGATTGGTAAGGTTTACTACGAGCTGGAAGACATGGAAGGAAGGACGAAGAACGTTTACCACGCTAAGGACATTTGGATTTAGATGGGCACTAAAAATCTTTTTTTTTTTTTTTAAGTCGCGGTGTGAAATTGTAAGCACTATAAGTTTTAATTTTGATATTATACAAATACATATAAAATATAGAAGGCAAGGAAATATACTTTTGGAATAGATAGGTTTTCCTGTCGAAAAGAAAAAAGAAAAAATATTCATTCAATAAATAGAATTTGAAATCGTTGGTTTAAAAGTCCGGAAGAGAAAAAAAAAATTAAATAATTTTAAAGAAATATATCAAGGACTCCGCTTTAAGAACTATAAGGATACAACCTAAATATTATAAGGATACAACCAAAATATTATAAGGATACGACCGGAACATTTAAAAAAAGGATGATATTCGAACAATTGTGGATGATACATATTTTTAAATATTAAGAGGACTCAAACGAAAAGCTAAATGCCAGGAATTTTTACGAGGACTCTCCTGAAAATTTATACAAAAGGATCTTTCTTAAAAAGGATATTGCCTACATTAAATAAAAGTTAGAAAGTCGGCATGGTTGGGTGGGTTATTCGGCTTTGGGATGACATACAACATCAAGTTATCCCTGTATCTTTTTCTTTCCGAAAGAAATAAGTTTACTCCCGTCAATTTGCACTTTTAAGTTAATGCTACCTAAAAATTTTAATTTTTCTTGATCGACCTAGACTGATTCCTTCAGGTAAGAACACCCCCCCATCAGCCCTGAGCACAGCCGGAATAAAAGGTAGCGTTGGGCCTGAAGGAATAGGGTCTGTAGGGAAGCGGGTCGTCACACTATGGAGGTCTTGTTTGGTGGCAGGCCCTGAACAGTAAGTCAAATTTGTCTAGGTTAGCTACTGTGCAAAGATCTGCTTCAATTCTAATTACAGAAGCAGTGAAGAGCACCCCTCAGGCTGCACTGAATGCAGTACTAAACATCCAGCCTCTGGATATTCTTGTTCAGTACCAAGCATCGCGTAGTGCCTTGAGGCTCAAGGAGCTTAACCAATGGCGCTCTTCAGGGTCTGGACATGCTAGCATTTTACAACAGCAGCGGATCGGACTAAGAGGGGGGAATGAAACCGACTACACTTCGCCTTCACTGGATTTTGATGTAGCGAAGATAACTATCCCTGATAGAAGTGAATGGAAGTATGGCAGACCACTACCCGATAGCCTTTCCATCTTTACTGATAGTTCAAAGATGGATGAAGGTACTGGAGCGGGGCTGTACTGCGAAGAGCTAAACATTAAACGATCGTTCAAGCTTAATGCAAACTGCAGTGTTTTTCAGGCTGAAGTCTTTGCAGTATTGAAGGCCTTAGAATTAGTAGCAGGAATGACAGGCAACGCAGGCAGGACAGTTACGGTCTATGTAGATAGTCAGGCTGCCCTTAAGGCGTTAGGATCCTACACTATTAAATCTAAGATCGTTCAAGATTGTAGGCCCACCTTAAAAAATTGCAATATAAGCGTCAACCTTTGTTGGGTTCCAGGGCACTGTAATGTTGAAGGGAATGAGATTGTTGATGAACTAGCAAGGCGAGGCTCCCAGTCCTCTGACCTTATGGTAGAGGACTATGTCAAGCCACCGCTCTGCTACTTCCTCGGCAAACTCTGCCAGTTTTATGCAGAGAAAACCGTAAGAATTTGGCAAGACGTACCTGGTTGCAAGGTATCGAAGTCAATCTGGCCGGCAATCTCAGGGCGTAGGACTGCGTCCCTTCTTTCACTTTGCAAGTCGGAAACCAGAATCGCTACAGGGGTCATAACTGGCCACTGTAGAATAAGATCTTTGACTTGTAAATGGGATGATAACAACATTGAGTACTGTAGGTTATGTGAGGATGAAGAGGAAACGGAGACAATCGAGCACCTTTTATGTAGATGTAATAGACTGATGGTCAAAAGGCATAGACTATTTGGTGTACATGTGATTGACTCTCTTTCTTACTTCTCCTCTATTGACCCTACTATCCTGGTGATTTACTGCAAGAGTCTAAAGTGGCTCTGGGGCGGGTCAGAACAGGCTTAGTACAGTCTAGGAAAATAATCTCTTTCTTCTTAAAACAATCTACCACTCTTCTTTACAACTACTCATTCTTCTTATTCTTGTCTCTTTTGTCTTACCACTTTCCCCTTTCCTCCTTCCCATCTTTCCAACTTAATCCACAATCTCCTCCCACATAGCTCATCATAAACAGCCTTGCATCATCATCTGTAGGCTTACAGCACCATTCAGAACACAATCAGCATCATACAGCATCGCCCACATCAAGAAACACATCACACTCTCCACTACTCATAAACAGAACACAATCTGCAGTCATGCAACATCATACAGCTAGAAACACATCACACCCTTCACTACACATCAACAGCATCTGCACTCACACATCACCATATAGCTGCATCTAACATCATTCAGAATATCATCACCGTATGCACAAATCACCATATACCCATCATACACATATCACCACAATCCGCAGTCACGCAACATTATACAGCCTCGCTCACAGCATGAAACGCATCACACTTTCCACTACACATTTACACCATCTGCACTCACATATCACCACATAGCTGCATCCAACATCATCTCATTCATAGTCTACAATGAATCCTCTTTTCAACACCATCCATCATCCATCCATCAAATCCATAACCGTTACATCATCATCATCTCTACAACACATACATTTCAATAGTCAGGATGATCACAATGGACCTCAAGGTCTCCGAGTGGAGTGGCTGCCGGCACGGCAGTTACGCATCCTAAACCTAACCCTCGTTGTTCCCGAAGTCTGGAAAAAGGGCAGGGTGGTCCCACTACGGAAGCCAGGCAAGGATGCCAGCAAAAGTGAATCGTACAGACCGATTTCGCTTTTGTCGCCCGTAGCAAAGACACTCGAGGCCTTGATCCTCCCCAGTATCAGAAATAGCTATCAAGTTGCCGATCATCAACATGGATTCCGTAAGCAGCACAGCACGACAACAGCGCTGCACGCCATTTCCACATATATCTGTAAAGGACTCAACCAGAGACGGCCGTGCGATAGAACAGCGATGGTGGCTCTTGACTTATCAAAAGCCTTTGATACAGTCAGGCACTCCACGCTGTTTGAGGACATTGAGCAGACAACCCTCCGGCCAAGCTTGAAACGTTGGATAGTCAACTATATGCGTGTCGTACGTGGAATTCAGGAATAAGAAGTCCAAACCCCGTAGAGTGAAACAGGGAGTTCCCCAAGGTGGGGTGATATCTCCGGAACTGTTTAACCTATACCTCTCCTGTATTCCACCCCCTCCAGACGGCATTGAGATCGTGACGTATGCGGATGATTGCACGATCTTGGCGTCGGGTACCTATCCTGATGACATCTGTGAGAGACTGAACAACTATTTAACTGATCTTACCACCTTTTCCATTCGAGGAATATGCAGATTTCCCCCACAAAATCTACAGCCACTCTGTTCACCACATGGACAGCGCTGTTTGGACGTGAGTTGAATGTCGTGGTCGACGGTAGCAGAATTCCGACCACGAACTGCCCTAAAATTGTAGGGGGTCACATTCGACACTACATTCACGTCGTGCGCACACGCCACAGCTATCTGCGACAAGTTGAAAAGTAGGAACAAGGTCCTCAAGTCCCTGGCCGGCAGCACTTGGGGTGCAGATAAAGAAACCTTGTTGACCACATATAACGCGATAGGTCGGTCTGTGGTAAGCTATGCGGCTCCAGTCTGGTCCCCGAGATTGTGTGATTCGAACTGGAAAAAGATTCAAACTTGCCAGAATGCCGCACTGAGAACGGCGACAGGGTGCCTCCTCAAATCTTCAGTGTACCATCTACATGAGGAGGCAAAAATTCTTCCTGTAAACCAACACAATGATATGCTTTCGTTGCAGTACCTGCTTGGATGTTATCGTGTGAGCCATCCCAATCACCATCTAGTGGGTAGGCCCGGCCCATTCAGGGAGATCAGGAAGGATATCCATGCTCTAGAGGGAGAGGTCCAACGATACAGGAGAGAACCCCTAGATCAACAAGCATATCAAGCAGGATTGAATAGCATTCACACGGACGCAGTTGCCGAGGCCTTAAGCAATTATAGTGTGAATAAAGTACTCCATCTATCGCAGCTGAGGAGCGTCAGCTGCCACGACAAACTAGAGTAGTTTTGGCTCAACTACGCTCGGGATATTGCAGTCGCCTAAATTCTTATTGGGGGGAAATCGATCGCGCCGTGCAAAACATCTGCCCAGTATGCGGCATGTGCCCGCACGACACACAACACCTTTTTAACTGCCCCGCCAAACCTACCCATCTAACTCCAGTGGATCTGTGGCTACATCCCATCGAAGCAGCCACTTTTCTGGAACTGGAGACAGACCCAGAGCCAGATTGAACAGAGGAACGAACAAATAAACACAACAAAAACACTGTTACAACAACAACAACAACGCGATGCATAACAATTTTTTGCAATGTGTCACCAAAAATACTCAAACAAAATATGCTATGAAATAATTATACATATAACTGAAAATTGTTTATATTTTAATACGACTGAGATCGTTAAAACATTATGGTTTGAATTAAAAACTCGCGACTTTTTCCTAAATGGCGGGAGGTAAGTGAGAAATAGTATGACTGGCATACATACATATTAACTATAAAGCAATGATTTTGTTTGTTACTTTAACATATGTAGTATGAAGCGATCAACGTAGAATTGTAATTTTAATTCTATTATATTGAACACGATCCTGGAAACAATCAAAGGGAAGTGTATACACGACATACATACATTTATACATTGCAAGATTGTGCATAATATTTTATTGTTTGCAGAATTCGCCTATAAGTATTGCCGTCCTAGGAATGTTGGGAGTCTTGGGCCGTTCTTGATTATAGACCACACTGCAGCGGAAATCCTTTTATATTATGTAGTTTATTTTTATATGTACAGTTTGCTCTCAACACCTGTTGTGAACGGACATATTTTTACTCAGCGCACGCAGTTACATTTTTCTCTTTACAATAACGATTTTTTACGAACATTTTCTTACGTGTAAATTGCTATAGTGATAATAATTAGGCCATCGCTGTCATGGCATCCTCATCAGGAGGAAACTACTATGGGATCTTAGATCCCGATGGGGGTAACCAATCCCCCTAACGGAAAAAACAAAAGACTGCACCTTTAGTTTTGGGAAGCTCTTTGAACTTCCCCAGTCTAACCCATCAAAAACCCAAAAAACAAGCCTGTCCATAATTTGTGGTAATGAAAAGCAAAAATACGGAGAAAACTCTTAAATCTTTCAACATCTTCCTGATATTAAAGGTAATTCAAGGAATTTCTTCCGAACCCACTCTCAAAACAATATTGACCCGTGATTGAAATCTTCTTTTCTTAACAAAAAATGAATCCCAGGCCAACCGCTTTATAAAAACCAAAAACCTTGCTGTCATTCTGCCAACAAAGAAAAATGGTACTCAGGTACAAAATACATAAGTCCCGGTCCACACTAGAGTGATTTCATTGAAAAAATTGCATGAAATTACGTGTCTCTAGATCGACCTCCATAGTAGACTAAAATCATAAAATTTCTGTAGTTGGGAATTCGATTTAAGAACACCTAATTTCAGGAATTTTTTAAATGAAATTCACGCTAGTGTGGACCGGGACTAACGAATGTTCTTTAAAAAAAAATCTATTAATGCCCCAAAGCATAAATAATAGCTCATTTAGACTAGCCATAAATCCTCGACTGGATTTAATAAATCCAGGACAAATCTCATTGCATTTAGATATACATTTTGGAGGATTTAAATGGCAGTCAGCTGATTTTTGTTCATAGCACAATTACCAAGGTAGATGCATTAGCCCATATGAAAGAATTTGAAACGTCAAAAGAATTTTTTGTAAATTGAATTCGTCTCAAATTTATTGTTTAATAGTGAAAATGTTAGCACATTATGCTACCTATGCTAACTAAAGAGCAAATAAATTATTATTTTATCGCATCTGAAATAAATAAACGAATTATTTTATCGTTTAGACATCATAAATAGTAGTATTGGTTTATTAAAATCAACTTTGTACATCAAAACAAATTTAATTTTTCCGCCTTGTTTACAAATTTTTACATTTTGAATTATTTTTAGTGTAGCAATTCACCGATGCATCTACCTTGTTTATTGTGCCAGCTTGCAACTTTTCGTATTTTCTAGCAACATGTTGCTAAAAACAGAGTTGTATTCGAGGATTTATGCCAGATTTAAAACAAATCCACTCAATACGAGGATTTATTTTTGTATGGGAAATCTGGTAGATTTTGGGTGGATTTAGCAAATAAAACCTGATAATGTGCTAAATCCGGCTAATGAAGTCATATCTAAATGGCATATAAAATTCGTACTGAGAAACTCTCAGATGCCATTGAAGAGCGTAACAACCCAGCAAAATAAATTGGAAGTAGTGCAATGTAGACTAGTTCTTTCATGGCATGTTTTTATGCAGTTCAAACGGAGTCGTGAAAAATGCACTCCATTCCTCACGTTTTAACCGCATTTGGATGCAATCCAAAGAATCACATCCATTTGTCACATTTTAACAACATCCGGAGGCAGTTCAACGGAGTGGTGAAAAGGCACTCCAATTCCTCACAATTTAATTTATTTCAATTCTCTTATGCCCAGTCTTTCGACCTTAAGGCTGTACACTACAATATAATGCTATGATAATTTAAAATTAAGTAATTTAAGGGTGGGATAACAATACTAATCCAAAACTCAATTACTATGTATAAAAATATAGGTAGTAATATATAATTAAACTACTCCATAACAAAAATACAGAGCTTTAGTATAAAGAGTTAGAGATCCCTACATGTGCATAAATCAGTTAGTACATCTCTACAGTAGAGCTGGCAAAAAATCGATGGCACTATCGATAATATCGATTGTTATTTAAAAATTCAATATCGATAGATAGTTTTGCCTATCGATATTATCGGAATAAAAACCCCTAACCTGAAATCCATTGAAATAAATAGAAATTTCGCTACTTTTCGGTTATGTGTGTGTAAGAAAGTAAGTCCGTAGTCACACGTACAAATTTTTCGGTTAAATAAAATGTGTTTTTTTACATTTTTTATAAAATAAAAGCATTTGTTTATTCTCCTTTACATTTCTGTGAACTACTTTTGCATAATTTCAAGAAAATCATTGACATTTCCGCCATTTTTATCTCCAAATTAATAGCGACGACAACGTAACGATAATATCGATAGCAATCGATATTTTAAAACATCATATCGAAAATATCTAATGTTTGGAATATCGATGGTTTGCCAGCTCTACTCTACAGGCAGCGGAATTGGTGTGTTCCAGTACTGCACATTTCTACACATTTTTACTATTTTTTTCGATAACATAAAGGAAAAATCGGTTATCGGAGTAAAAATGTGTAGAAATGTGTAGTACTGGAACAGACCAATTTCCAAAAAGAGATAATCATGTTAACATTTCCAAACATTTGTTAATACAAACTAAATAATATTTAATTTGTGAACATTTTTCCGGTAACTCACGAGAAGAAAATTTCCCAATGGGGTGCTGTTGGAGTACATGTCGAAATCTTAACTGGTGATGGGAAGACAATATCAAACCCGTTTAGCAGATGAAGCAAAAGCACTTAAGCTTGGATTAAATGAAGAGCGGATGAAACACACATGTTTGCGATTGAATTCAATCATGGTAGAACAAGAAAAGGTAGCAGCAATACCCAGCTGACTGAACTGGGTTGTAGTGTTATAGGCCGTTTACATATAACCGGGTTAACCCAGTGGGTCTGGGTTTGAAATGTCATTTCCATTGTGTATACTTCAAATAAATCCTCATAAAGGAGGTTAACCCTGCAAAAAACTATAATATAAACGCCGTATTAGTGTCAAATTCCATGTTCGATGTATATTAGGGATATATATTTTTGAAGAACAAATTTATTCATCAGAAAAAAAACTATTTCGCATAAATACGACTTCATATCATTGACATGTAACCTCCTACAGGTCCGAACGACATGCCGCACACTAAAACACCGCTTATAGAGGCGGTACAATATTTGTTAATCACCCTTATTACGGTTGGCGTTGTCGTAGGCGTTCAAGTGTCGTAGACGTAGTCGTAGGCGTTGTCGTATTCAATAATTTTTGGTATTATGTAAAATTTTCGACTACGTCTGTTTTTTAATAGATTGCAAAAATACAGGGTGTTGAAGATTATTAACATTTTCGACTATTACACGCCACCCTGTTATAAAAAAAGAAAACAAAAAATAGAGTCAGTTAAAATAAAAAAAAACAATTATTTATTAATAAACCATAAAAATGTTAAGTATGGGTTATTTTATATCCGACGATGAGGATGAATATACTTCGAACGATTTAAAAGTAAGACGAAAACAGTTACGACAAGAATCAAACATATTTTCCATGACTGATACTCAGTTGCTGTTGCTGAAATCCATTTCTGTGAGTGGTATTTGTGACTAGTGTGCAGGGATCCTGGTTCACTTGGACCTGTTGCTCATTTCCATGAGTGATACCTATGCTTACAAGGGTTATTGTGCGGGGATCCAGATTCACTACGACCTGCGGCTCTTTTGCATGAGACCTGCTTACGCGTTGGGGAGTAACTGTGCAGGGATCGTGGTTTTCTAAATCTTCATGGATTATACATGCTTCAAACAGTTCTTCCTCAGTGGTTGTTTCTCGAAGCGTTGAAGGCTGCTGGATTCCAATTGACTGATTGCCCGCGTTTACAATTGTATCCAATTGTAACAAGCTTGATGCTGCTTCTTCCGTGTCTGTTAAGCTGAAAACAGATACAACGTTTGATTAAAGTTTTGCGTTGGTCGTCGAGAAAAAAACAACATCAACAGGGCGACGACGATACCAAAGTCCAGCGTTTATCTGTTTGTCGGCATATATTTCAAATGAATTTGAATTTTTCGGCATCATGCCCAACAGTGTAAAAGCGGCCAAAACGACACAAAACTTTAATCAAACGTTGTATCTCTTTTCAGCTTTAGTATGTACTGCTTGAAGGATCCTCCACCTGTAGCACGACATTCCGCCTTATTGTGAACTAACTTCTTCCTTAACTTGAATTTGTAGTCAGCCCAGACTTTCATCCAACCCTCACCTGTTCGTACTGGCGGTCCTAAAATGTTGAGTTTCGTACTAATTTTATTCCACTCTTCTTTCACGCTATTTTTTTTTATTCCATTGCTGTAACCTCTGGCCAAATTTGGATTGTTCTGCAAAATCTAGACCATTGTGTCAAACTGCTTTTTTGTGGTGACTTTTGTTCTAAAACATGTGCAATATTATAAAATTTATACGAATATATAATAAGTCTGTCTGGTTACTTTCCCAGCAAGAATTGTCCAGCAAGAACTTTCTCAGAGAGTAAGGGGTTTTTATTCTCTTTTGCTAGAAAATTTTAAAAAGTAAACAGACACCTTCCCAGCAAAAACCAGCAAGCAATCAGCTGACTTGACAAAACAGAACAATTTGTCCGCCAACAAAGGAAACAAACACGTTGTATTTTATTAAAAATAAAAAAGAAAATGAAACAAAAATGTATTTTTCCACTTTACAAATTTGTTCTTCCTAAAACAATACAATTAGACTATGTTATTTCCACAATAAAATTGTTTTTAATGTTCACAAACATAAATCAAAAAAAAACTAAAAACGGCTGATTGATTGTTTTCAGGAAGAAGAAGAGCTTGCAAGTGCTTGCTAGAAGAAATTTGTCCAGCAAGAATTTGCAAGCTCTCAGTGAAAGAACTGTCAAAATGTCTCTCTCGAATCGCTCTCTTTTGCTGGTTTTTTGTGTTAACAGACGACTTCCAGCAACAATTGGTACAAATTGTTACAAATTTTAGGGTAACCAGACACAGCTAATATTTTTGTTATATAGACACATACCTTTTGTTTAAATCCATTTTATTTGTCCGTTTTTATTAACGTTTTAAGAAATTTGTCTGTTGTCGTCAACAAAATCTCTAACGACTAATTTCACAGTGTTTCTCGTAATAAAACGCCTCTCGTGGTAGCAAAATTTTAAAAGAATGGCATACAGAGTTGTAATATATCGTATACGACATACATAATACCAAATAGTCGTTGCGAAAATGTCGTGTACGACATACATAAACCAATTAGACGTTACGACACGTAAATTTGCAATTTTGGATACGACTACGCCAACCGTAATAAGGCAGAATATGTGTGGTATTTTGTTAAACTTGAAAATAATAAAACCCTAATAAACATGTGCTTTTTTGTTTTCAAAAGCAAACGATTGAAGCAGCTTCTCTTTTTCAATGAATTACCAGCTACCCCAAGCATTTTTGAAAGAATTCTACTTTCTGCGAGAAGTTATGCATTCATTCCACTAATATGGAAACATTCAAATTGAAAATCTAAAGAGTTTTCATTCATGTTTTTTCAAAATATTCAATCAAATGTAAAAAATTATTAGTTTTTTATATTCCAATAATTTATAGACATTTCCTTGTTTTGTTTACATGTACGTTGACACTAAGGTTTACAAACAAAAACAAATTTCAGTGTCTTATATTTGTTCTACCAAGGAATTCAATAGAGAATTTTCATAATTTGTGTTAATTTAATAAAGTTATTAATATTTTTGTTTTACACAAATAATAAATGCATTTTATTTTGTTATTCAAAACACGTGCTCTGGACTGCCTCCTATTCTACCCCAAAGGGTCAGTTAAAATGCAATGCCAAAGGGTCAGTTAAAATGCGGTGCAATGGAGTGCCTCTTTCCGGCACTCCCTTGTAAAAATCATGAGTGAAAATGCATAATTTGATGCACTTCCAAATCACTTGTACATATCATTTAACTGCCTCTTTGGAGGCAAACTTTTCGCTGGGTATATACCGACAAATTTCTGACGGAAAGTTTTTAGACTCAAAGAAGACTAAATACCAAGTTTCCTATACTTCGGTAAGAGAATGTGGCTAAAACTTAAAAAAATACCGAAAATCGGGAGGTATCGTTCTGTGGGGGCTATATCAAAACGTAGACCGATATATCCCATTTTAAATACCAACCATACTGCATGCAAGTAATAAAAACTTCTGTACCAAATATTGACAATCTATCTCTAAAATTGCGACCTGTATCTTGATTTCAACAGACAGGAATGGACGGACATGGTTAAATCGACATAGAATTTTATGCAGATCAATAATATATATACTTTATAGCAGGTATCGGCACCAATACAAACGCATTGTTTGCGGCCTCACGCATACGACTCTCTCTCGCTCTCTCCACAAACAGCGTGTGCGTTAATGCATTGCTAAAATAAAAAATCATTGAAAAAACCGACAACAGAACCTTCTTTATTGACTTCTGAATGAAGACTGAGTGGTGGTTGTTCTGTTGTTATTCTCATCAAGGGCACGTGTGCCCCTTTTTGCCGGATGTTGCTTTATAGGGTCTCCGACGAATATTTCGATGTGTTACAAACGGAATTCACTCGAATTCAACTGTCAAATCCATAGGTTAAACGTCAAATGAAATCCAATGGATTTCAAATGAGATTTCATTTGACGTTTGAGCTGGAATTGACAGTCGAGTGGATTTCGTAAATGTAAACATATACTATGTTTACATTTACGAAATCCTTCTTCTTCTTCTTCTTTATTGCGTATTCGATTTTCGAATGTTAGCGATCATATTACAATTGTCAAAAAATTACATATTTATGTTTTTATAAATTATTAACAAAATAGGAAAATATATCTCTATTTCTCGCAATGCTTATTAAATTTTCGGCGTTCTGGAATTCTGTCCATTGCTGGATATTTTGAATCCATGACATTTCTTTTCTTCCTCTGGTACGTCTTCCTTCTATGTTTGCTTGAAGTATTTCCTGGAGAATGGTGTATTTACGGTTTCGCATAATGTGCCCTAGATATGCTGTTTTCCGTTTCTTTATGTTGTTTAATAATACTCTTGTAGTATTCATTCTTCGCAATACTTCAATATTTGGTACATGCAGGACCCATGGTATTTTTAGTGCTCGACGGTACACCCACATCTCAAATGCTTCGAGTCGTTTGATATCTGCCGCTTTTAACGTCCACACTTCGACTGAATATAACAAGACTGGCCATATATACGCTTTTATGAAACGAAATTTTGTTGCAACATTTATATCATGGCTTATTAGGACTTTTTTATATTTATGAAATGCATCTCTTGCCATTTCTATGCGACATTTGATTTCTTTTGAGTAGTCCCATTGATCATTTAGTAAAACTCCCAGGTATTTGAAACTTTGTACCCTCTCAATTTGGAAATTTTGTATTTTTAAAATCAACTCGTTATGAGCGTTGTTCTTACTTATTATCATGAATTTTGTTTTGAGGGTGTTTATTTTTAGCCCATACAACTCACTACTTGATGTTAGTCTATCAACAAGATTTTGTAGGCCTGATATGCTGTCGGATATTAATGTAGTGTCATCAGCATATCTGATATTATTTATGTAATTGTTGTTTATCAATATACCTTCTTGGATGCCATCTACTGCTTCGTGAAAAATTTTTTGGGAGTAAATATTGAAGAGTAGTGGGGATAAAATGCATCCTTGCCGAACTCCTTTAGATATTGCTACATCTTCAGTTAAATCTCCATTTATGTTGACTTGGGCAGTCTGGTGCCAGTACAAGCTTTTAATACACCTTATCTCTTTCTCATCGATTCCAATTGCTGTGAGAATTTCCATGAGCTTATCATGCTGCACAGTGTCGAATGCTTTTTCGTAATCTATAAAGCATAAAAATACGTCTTTGTGGACACTTCTACATTTTTGAACGAGTATTTGTATGCAGAATAAAGCCTCACGGGTTCCCTTTCCTTCCTTAAAACCAAATTGAGTTCCTCCCATTTCCTTTTCACATGTCTCATATATTCTCTTCTGGATAATTTTAAGAAAAATTTTAAGAGCGTGACTCATTAAACTAATGAGACGATAGTCATTGCATTTTTTGGCATGGGGTTTTTTTTGGTATTGTTATAAAGGTGGATTTTAGCCAATCCTGTGGGTATATACCAGTATCGTAGATGTAGTTAAACAGTTTTGTCAGTAGCTCAATGTTGCTGTTATTTAGCATTTTTAATAATTCAACTGGAATTTCATCAGGCCCTGTAGCTTTTCCATCTCGAAGGGATTTTATTGCTGATTCTACTTCATTATTTGTGATGCTGTTTCCTGTCATATAATCTGGTGCATTGTTAACGTAGCTTGATCTGTTATCATCCTTAAATAGTGTTTGGATATATTCTTTCCAGATATGTTTCTTTTCTGCAATTTCAAAGACCGGTTCATTGTTGTTATTGAAAAGGATAGATGGATTTGTATTCCTATATTGTCCAGATGCTTCTTTCAATTTCTTATGCAGGTTGAAATCGTCATGTAGGCTCATAAGTCTTTCAATTTCCTGACATTGAGTATTTAGGTGATTATTTTTAGCATTACGTATCTCTCTTTGAATTTCTCTATTTAGTTCCCAGTATTTTTCGTAATCTTTATTTTTAAATGCTCTTCTTTCATCCATTAGCTGCAGTATTTCTTGAGTCATCCAAGTTTTGGTCTTTGGTTTTATAAAATTGCCTAGGGTGTTTCTGGCTATTCAGTTTATAGTATTCTTTACATTATTCCATATATTTTCTATATCTTCGCTGTCGACATTATTCAGCTCTGTATTTAGTTTTGTACATACATCCGATTTTAGTGTTTGGTTTTGAAGTTTTCCTAAGTCAAGTTTTTTACTTTGTGCCTTTTTAGAATGAGTTTTTAGTTTTATGCGTATCTTTGCCATTAAAAGGTTATGATCAGATGGTACATCAGCACTCGGATATGTTGAGGCCTTCCTAATTGATGAGCAGTGTCGCCTGTTGATAAGAATGAAGTCTATTTGGTTTCTAATGATGTTGCCAATTCTGTCCTGTGGAGATTTCCAAGTGTAGAGCTTTCTTGGCGGTAGAGTGAAAAGTGTATTTGCTATCTTCATGTTGAATTCTTGACAGAATTGAATGAGTCGTTCGCCTCTTTCATTTCTTTCGCCCAATCCATATCGTACTGTAACACCAGTTACTTCACCTCTCCCTACTTTTGCATTAAAATCACCTTGGATGATATTTATATCATGTGGTTTTGTAAGTTTAACAAGACTTTCTATTTCATCATAAAACATTTCTACTTCTTCATTGCTTCTGTCTGATGTGGGAGCATATACTTGAATTATATTGATGTTGAGCGGCCTTGCTTTTATTTTGATCATCATGGTCCTATCTGACTTTGGAAAAAATCCTACCTCGCTTTTGGAAATGTTCCCTCTAATGATAATCCCAACACCATTCCTATGATTCTTGTTCGAATTTCCAGAGAAGAAGATTTTGGCACCATGGGATACGAATTCCGAAACATTCGGCCACCAGGTTTCGCATACACCTAGGATATCTATATTCAGTCTTTCCATTTCGGATATTGTGTTGCTTAGTTTGCCTGACTCATAAAGGCTTCTAACATTCCAAGTACCAATGTTAAGCGTCGTTTTAGTTTTACCTCCGGGGATTCTTAGCACCTTCGAGTTACCGGAGATTGAGGGCCATATGTTTGTTTCTGCATTCATTGTAATATGGTTTTCAAGGGATAATACATCAGTGATTTCCCCTTATCTTCTGATGGGTTGTAAGTTTTCCGTCCTCGTTTCAGCCGCTCTTCTTAGAGTACAGACGCTGTTTGCAGCCGCCCACTGTGGAAACAGACACCGCTACCTGTTGGTCCGCGAGAGGTATTTGATTTCCCTCTTACCACCCATATCTGGGAAGCATTCCCCTATCCGCCACCTGGGGACGCGTCCTCTAGGGGTTACAGGCTCCCCCGAGGAAATCCACTCGATTTAAACTGTCAATTCCATTGCTCAAACGTCAAATGAAATCCAATCGATTTCAGATGAGTTTACATTTGACGTATACACAAAGGAATTGACAGATGAAATCGGGTGGATTTCGTAAATGTAAACATAGTATTAGCACTCAACAACTAACCCTGCGTTTACAAATGACAGGACAGTAGAGTTCATGTATTGATTGTCAAAATCGCACAACTTGCCTGTTTGACGTAGGCGTCCCGACAACTGCAAAAACAGTTTTAAAATTTTGAATGAAAATCGTCCATTTCTT
Organism: Musca autumnalis; assembly: GCF_047663935.1. NCBI lineage: Eukaryota > Metazoa > Arthropoda > Insecta > Diptera > Muscidae > Musca > Musca autumnalis. The sequence continues at coordinate 66,762,695 of NW_027411866.1, read as the reverse complement.
TTTATTTTCCGTTCACATATTTTGTTTATGTCCATGTTCTTTTGTTTTCAACACATCTCAATTATTATTTCACCTATTTTTACAAAAATGCCAAAAATTTGTCTTCCTTACTGTCTGTGAAAAAATGATGGACAGCTGGGAGACAAACTACAAATGTATATATGTGTTAGTAAATCAGAGTTGTATTCGAAGACAAACTGTCTGGTGTAAACGCCTAGTAATCAACCAACTCAGAGAATCCCTCTAATGCCTTAGCTACACTACAGTTTTTTGCCGGGTTAACCCACTTCATGAGGATTTATTTGCTTAATCTGGTCAAATCTGACCAGATTTTCCATACAAAAATTAAATACTCTTACGGCTGGGTTTATTTTAAATCCGACACAAATCCACCAAAGATGCGATGTTTGTACAAAAAAATCCAACTCTGCTCAAAAAGTACCAAAAGTGTTTTACACTTATACGATTGGTCGTATTCAGAGATGGTCTGTCTACAATGATGACGTATATGACATACATTTCTGACGTATATTACATACGTCGGAAACGTCGTAAACCTAGCCAAACAAACAAGGTTTTTGACAGAATAAACAAATGAATTTTATATCCTAAAAATCTATGTTTTTCCATAATAATAAAACTCATTTTATTATTATTTTTTGAGATCCTATTTTATTACAAAACAGGCATAAAAAGATTTCACTCTAAAATGTACGTTTTATGTATATTTTTTATGTTATATGGGCATTATACATATGTTTGTTTATTACTTCACCCGCAAATTCTTTGAATCTACGTAAAGTAGTGGTAGTGTTCGGAATATATTGTAGATGGCGTACTAAGTGCGTAATCCAATTTATTGTTCAATTATGTCAGTTATTTTAAAAATTAAAATATTAATAAAAATATGCTGTTATTTTCAAAAAGGGTACGGACCCTCTTCAATAACAAAGACAGGCTTGCAGAATTAATATTAAGTGAAAAATATGATGGTAACATAAATTTTTTGAGGTTTATGACATTTACTACTTTTTATACGTTTTCTACGGGTATATGACGTTTTCGACGTTTACAACTTTCTTACAGTCGAAAACCTAAAAAATCGTCATACAGACCATCTCTGGTCGTATTATGTCATGTTCACACGAGCGTTTCAATTACGTTGTTCGCCTGTCGAACGACGTATACGAATTAACCCGTTTCCACGACACCATGCGTACTTAAGAGAAACATAATTTATTTTCCTTACTTTTTGCTTCCTCGTTTTTATGAGAATCTGAACACATAACACGTGTAACATCCCAGCAAAAAGTTTGCATCCGCGGATGCAGTTAAATCACTAGAACAATTGCCGAGGGAGTACATCTTTTCCTATGAATTCACCTATGAATTTTACAAGAGGGCGCGCAGCTAGGATGCACTCCATTTTGCTTTCACGGCACACAGCTAGGATGCACTCCATTTTCGATCCAAATCACAGCCTTTGATGTAGTGTTTTGGAGTGAATTTAAATGCAGTCTAAAGATGCTATAAAATGCAAGCCATTGCAAATATCCCAAAGTAAATAATATACATTGGTTATTCGTGTTAACAAGAATATTAACTTTATTATACTAATACAAATGATAAAAACTCTCCACTTAATTTGATCATAACTGAGTTTACTTCCTCTGCTCTGCTTTTTGTGACACCGCAACTGATATTACTTCATCATCCAAATGGTTTTTCATTTTTTCTCCAATTCCAGTTCAGATTTCCAAAAAAACTCTAATCCCAATTCAAAAATAATTTGCGTCTCGTGTATTACAGCAATGTTCGTATCTTTAGTTTGTATTTCTTTATTTTTTTAAACAAATTCTTATAATTTAAGAAACTCTTTCTTGTGTTCAGAAAAAAAAACTGCGACTGTAGTGATCAAAAAATTGGCTTGCTTGGCTAGGGATCTATAAGCGAGTGCTTCTAAAATGTATCGAGCGGAGTGCATTTTTCAAAACTCCGTGTGGGCTGCGTCGAAAGATGTATTGAAATCATAACTCTGCATTGCACTACTTCCAAACTTTTTTGCTGGGATATATCGACACCTCCAAATAATAGTATGCTAAGTCTAAAAAGTGAGTTTTGCAGGAGAAGCTCTGAAAGTTTGGAAATTTTTTTGAACTTCAGTACTATGCTAAGTCAATATTTGTTTATAACTTCTGTTCGGATTGACCGATCATTACCAAAATTAGACAGAATTTAAGTTAAAGGACGTTCGACACCTCCAAATAATAGTTTGCTAATTGTGAAAAGCGAGTTTTGCAGGACAAGCTCTAAAAGTTTGGAAATTTCTTTGACCTTCAGTACTATGCTAAGTAAATATTTGTTTATAACTTCTGTTCGGATTGTCCGATCATTACCAAAAATTGACAGAATTTAAGTTAAAGGGCGTTAAATATAAAAATTTAAAGAACTTGAAAACATGCTAAGTCGACTTAGCATACTATTGTTTGAAGGCGTCGATATTAAAAGAGCAGGAAAAACACTAACCTTTCCTGCGAAAGGTTATTTATTTAATTGCACACTTTTCTTTCATATTTTCCATTAATTTTGAATATTTTTGTATTTTCTGCATTTTTTTATATGTTTCCATTTTAAAAATTAATGAGAGAGAGACATGTCAGAACAATATTTGTGTATACAGACTTTCAGGCAGGTATTTGACTTTTGTTTCTAGATTTGTACGCGAATTTGAAACAATGGACAACAAATGTAACTGCAATGAAAGAGAATAGAAAATTTGGTATGCTTTGAATGTATACTAATCGTTGAACCGTTTACTTTACATTTTCATTAAAAAAGCCCTACATTTTCAAATTTTGTCTGTCATAATTAATTTATTTCGATAAATGCTCTCATTTGTTAGAAATGGGACATATTTTATCGTTGTTCGGAGAGTATTTCTACTTGAACAACGTAGAAAAATCGTTGCTCGTTCTCAGAATTTTGTATGGGGAATCAAGTAATTTATTCGTATTTGAGGGTCGAATAACGAATAGAGAACGAACGACGTACCGTGGAAACGGGCTATTTAATATTATGATCTTTATAAATCTAAAGTTATTTGAAAATAATAAATTGCTCTCTTGTTTACATCAGGGAATTTTTTTAGCAATAAGTACGCTTGATACCACCTTACAGAAAATGTAACATTTGTAGTCGAATTCGGTAATGAACACACCCATTGTAAATAATACATTTATCGATAGCATTTAGTACGATTAAACGCAACAATGTATTTGTAATCGATATGTACACTAGTATAGAGAACTGAGTATGATCAAATAAAAATGAAAAGAAGCCATTCTTGTGCCAAGTTTACATTTACGAAATCCACTAGATTTCAACTGTCAATTCCATAGCTCAAATGTCAAATGAAATCTCATCTGGATTTCATATGACGTTTAACCTATGGGTTTGACATTTGAAATCGAGTGGATTTCGTAAATGTAAACCAAGCATTGGCATACCCTCAGAAAAGCTAACAACTCAGGTGTGACAAAGAACCCGTCGGCGGAAAAAACTGAAGACAAAGCTGGATGGTGAAATTAAATTAAAACGCAAAAGAAAGGGAGTGAAAAAAACTGTAGAAAAAAGGAATTTAGTGAAACTGAGCTAAAAAACTAGAAGAAAAGTAGACAGTGGAAAAAACTCTAAGAACCAAAAAAGAAAAACTAAAATTTAAAAAGAAAAATGTCGTGTGAAATTTTAAGAGAAGAGCTAAGAAAGCTCGGCTTTCAGTTTCCAGAAACTGCCACATATATGCAGCTACGAGACTTGTTGAAGGAGGTGGTTGCTGGACAGGCAGAAAAAACTGCCAAGAGCAAAGATATGCCTGGTGAAACCAACACACAAACAAGCTAGTGGCAGCAGCCAAAATGAGCAGGCAGACATTGTTGAACGAGCCAGTGGCAGCGCTCAGACAAGCCAAAGCTAGCAAGCAGACATCGTTGAACGAGCTAGTGGCAGCGGCCAAACAAGTCAAAAGCAAGCAAGCAGACATCGTTGAGCGAGCTAGTGGCGGCGGCCAAACAAGCCAAAGCAAGCAAGCAGACACACAGACAAACGAGCATGCGGGTACATCCAACAAGGCAAGTAGGCTGATGAAAACGAAACAAATTACGCCTGCTACAGTTGCAATTCGAAATAAATGAGTTGGAAACAAAAAGCGGAACGCCGAAAAACTATGTAAGTTTCGTTGTTGTTGTAACAGTGTTTTTATTATGTTTATATGTTCGTTCCTCTGTTCAATCTGGCTCTGGGTCTATCTCCAGTTCCAGAAAAATGGCTGCTTCGATGGGATGTAGCCACAGATCCACTGGAGTTATGGGTAGGTTTGGCGTGGCAGTTAAAAAGGTGTTGTGTGTCGTGCGGGCCCATGCCGCATACTGGGCATATGTCTTGCACGTGACTGCAATATCCCGAGCGTAGTTGAGCCAAAACTACTCGGGTTTGTCGTGGCAGCTGACGCTCCTCAGCTGCAATAGATGAAGGATGTACTCCGAGTACTTTATTCACACTATAATTGCTTAAGGCCTTGGCAACTGCGTCCGTGTGAATGCTATTCAATCCTGCTTGATATGCTTGTTGTTCTCTCCTGTATCGTTGGACCTCTCCCTCTAGAGCATGGATATCCTTCCTAATCTCCCTGAATGGGCCGGGCCTACCCACAAGATGGTGATTGGGTCGGCTCACACGATAACATCCAAGCAGGTACTGCAACGAAAGCATATCATTGTGTTGCTTTACAGGAAGAATTTTTGCCTCCTCATGTATATGGTGCACTAAGGATTTGAGGAGGCACCCTGTTCTCAGGGCGGCATTCTGGCAAGTTTGAATCTTTTTCCAGTTCGTATCACACAATCTCGGGGACCAGACTGGAGCCGCATAGCTTACCACAGACCGACCTATCGCGTTATACGTGGCCAAAAAGGTTTCTTTATCTGCACCCCAAGTGCTGCCGGCAAGGGACTTGAGGACCTTGTTCCTACTTTTCAACTTGTCGCAGATAGCTGTGGCGTGTGTGCACGACGTGAATGTAGTGTCGAATGTGACCCCTAAAATTTTAGGGCAGTTTGTGGTCGGAATTCTGCTACCATCGACCACGACGTTCAACTCACGCCCAAACTGCGCTGTCCATGTGGTGAACAGAGTGGCTGTAGATTTTGAGGCGGAAATCTGCATATTCCTCGAATGGAAAAAGGTGGTAAGATCGGTTAAATAGTTGTTCAGTCTCTCACTGATGTCATCAGGATAGGTACCCGACGCCAGGATCGTGCAATCATCCGCATACGTCACGATCTCAATGCCGTCTGGAGGGGGTGGAATACAGGAGAGGTAGAGGTTAAACAGTTCCGGAGATATTACCCCACCTTGGGGAACTCCATGTTTCACTCTACGGGGTTTGGACTTCTTATTCCTGAATTCCACGTACGACTGGCGTCCACACATATACAGTGAGTGTCAAAAATATTCGGTTTTAAATTTCACCAATAATAACACCTCAGTATTTTAGAAGCCCATGCCCAATATCCAACAATCCAAATACTTAAATAAATATTGGTCCTGTGGCAATTAAAAAGTGTATGTAACATGCATCCATGGCAACCCTATAAGCGAGAATAACAAAGAAAACGTTGTTAACCCTGTTTCCTAAGCGTCAAAAATATTCGGTTTTTGTATCTTTTGTTAAATATTTTGCCAAAAAACAGGTCATTATCGAACTTTTTCTGCAATATTAGCATACATTTTAATAATTGCGAACAGTAACTTTGTTTCTGTGTGCAAAAATATTATATTTTATAGCAAATTATTAAAATTTAGCGCTAAGGAAAAACGCTATCCCAGAAAAGAGAAAACTGGTTATATTTCCTTATAAAAACAGTAGAAATAAAAGGAAATTTTGCATATTTTGAATATTTAGTCGAATATAGTTGAAATAATGTACAAAAGTCACGAAAATACAGAAATAATCGATTTCGTAAAACACATAAGCCAGCCAAAACCAAGAACTGGGAGGGAAGGTAGAGGAATCTCCTGAAAAATTACGGCTAAACCGCCTTAATTTTCTTGAAATAGGTCACTGAGGCCTAAATGACTTTCAGAAGATAGAAAATATGCGCTTGATAAATACATGTCTCCTAGAAGCTCCTTTGTGCTTTATGTGTTGGAGTACACAGAAAGGCCGGAAACTTGGTGGTATACTGATTTTCCTGCTTAGGCATTCAAAACTAACTCCATTTCACCAAGTTTCTGATGTACATCAAGTTTTGAAGGTACATCAAGGCGAAACTTGAACTAGATTTTTGGTTACGTAAATAAGCCGATGGTTTGTGATGTGTTACCAGGCCATGAAAGGCTTTATCCTTACGATTTTTTTGTAATGTAAGTGCATATTTTCTAACTTCTGAAAGTCCTTTAGGACTCAGTGACCTATTTCAAGAAAATTAAGGCGGTTTAGCCGTAATTTTTCAGGAGATTCCTTTACCTTCCCTTCCAATTCTTGGTTTTGGCTGGCTTATGTGTTTCACGAAATCGATTATTTCTATATTTTCGTGACTTTTTCACATTATTTCGGCTATATTCGACTAAATATTCAAAATTTCCTTTTATTTCTGCTGTTTTTATAATGAAATATGACCAGTTTTCTCTTTTCTGGGATAGCGTTTTTCCTTAGCGCTAAATTTTAATAATTTGCTATAAAATATAATATTTTTGCACACAGGAACAAAGATACTGTTCACAATTATTAAAATGTATACTAATATTGCAGAAAAAGTTCAATAATGACCTGTTTTTTGGCAAGATATTTAACAAAAGATACAAAAACCGAATATTTTTGACGCATAGGAAACAGGGTTAACAACGTTTTCTTTGTTATTCTCGCTTATAGGGTTGCCATGGATCCATGTTACGTACATTTTTTAATTGCTGTAGGACCAACATTTTTTAAGTCATTGGTTTTTTGGATATTGGATATGGGTTTCTAAAATACTGAGGTGTTATTATTGGTAAAATAAAAAACCGAATATTTTTGACACTCACTGTATGTAGTTGACTATTCAACGTTTCAAGCTTGGCCGGAGGGTTGTCTGCTCAATGTCCTCAAGCAGCGTGGAGTGCCTGACTGTATCAAATGCTTTTGATAAGTCGAGCGCCACCATCACTTTTCTATCGCACGGCCGTCTCTGGTTGAGTCCTTTACAGATATATGTGGTAATGGCGTGCAGCGCTGTTGTCGTACTGTGCTGCTTACGGAATCCATGCTGATGATCGGCAACTTGATAGCTATTTCTGATACTGGGGAGGAGCAAGGCCTCATGTGTCTTTGCTACGGGCGACAAAAGCGAAATCGGTCTGTACGATTCACTTTTGCTAGCATCCTCGCCTGGCTTCCGTAGTGGGACCACCCTGCCCATTTTCCAGGCTTCGGGAACAACGAGGGTGGCTAGAGACAAGTTGAAGACTTTGGTGAGATACTCGACTCCCGGCTCATCCATCTGCTTCAACATTACCATGGAGATTCCATCAGGGCAAAAAGCTTTGGATGGTTTAGCGTTCCTGATGGCATTGGCAACATCATCCATTGTAAATTGTGGTGGTTCATCCTCGGCAGGAAGAGATCTGATGCGACGTAATACTCTTCTCTTCACCCTGTCACTCTCGGGATGCTCGACAAACTGTCGATTGAAATTACTTGCGCACCTCTTCGGGTCAGTCAACGTAACGTCGCCAAACGTGACTGAGGTCCTATCTTCCCTTCTTCCAGGGTCCGAGAGTGACTTAACCGTTGCTCACAATTCACCATGTTGCAGCTCTTCAGATGATTTAAACATTTGTACCGCTTATGCTCGCCGACCAGCCTGTTTACTTCCAGTGTCAGCTCCCTGACCCTGGGGTCATTGGTGTTGATACGACGAAGTTTATCACGCTCATTTGCTAATCCCGTCGCCTCTGCTGGGAAATTTTGTCTTACTTCGGGTATTCGACCAGCAGGGATATGGCGAGCGGCTGTAGCAGTGATGATGTCCCAGAACGTCCTTTCCGCTACCCGAACAACAGAGGGATTGGGCAATTCTTTGGAGCGGTGATTGGTGAACTCTCTGAAACTCGGCCAATCAGCTTTTTTATGATTGACGAACGTGCGGCGTTCAGAGGTGATGAAGTCGGGTGGTCTGCTAATGGAGACAATTATGGGGAGATGGTCTGATCCAAGGGAAATCACGGGTTGGCAGGTAACGTCATTTGTCAGACCAGGTGACACGATGGTTATATCAGGCAAACTGTGACACTCTCCTCTAATTCTGGTAGGGGCTTCCTCATTAACCGTGCAAAACGTAGAGCTATCAATCTGCTCAGCCAGCGCTGTACCTCTCTGGTCGTTTCCGAGGGCCGAATGCCACAACTCATGATGCGCATTAAATTCCCCCAGGACCAGACGATTATGACCTTGCAAGAGCGGGCTAATGTCAGGCCTATAATCAGGGATACAGCTATTTCTCGGCGGACATCGAGAATGCCCTTGAAAAATTCAGCGGAGATAATGAGTACAATATCTCAAAGTGGACGAGAGAATTTGAAAAGATTACTGCAGTGATGGGATGTACCGCTGCAGAACAGCTTGTGTTTGCGAGAAGGATGATGACAGGCAGCACCAGCCTGTTTTTGCGCTCTTCGAAGGCCACCACTTGGAAAGAACTCAAGGTAGAGCTGACTGGCGAGTTCAAAAGAACAACCGGGGTAAAAGAGGCCCTAAAACTTTGGAGGACAGAAAATGGAAGAAGCAATCCTAAATTCTCCAACGGTATGTATTTTCCATGCAGGAGCTGGCTGAGGAGGCACCTATCAATGAAGCCGAATTATAGAATTCATCGTGGAAGGCATGCAGGATAAGACGTCAGCAACAGCGTATGGGAAACAATGAAAAGTACGTATGAAAAATGCAAGGAACGCATGCACAAAATTAGAGAGGGACCAAAATGGATGTGAGGAAAGTGCAAAACCAGTTTTTATAAAGGAAGTACAAGTTCCTTTTACTCTACGCGAGAAATGTGAAAAAGATAATCAACTGCATCTAACAACAAAAAATCCAGAATACCTGAAGTATGAACAAGATGAAAAACTCAAAAACGTTTTAAATTCAATTCGGCTCAAAAAGCCTAAAGAAAATAAAAAAGCTGTGTTCCATCAAATTAGCGTGGGAGAAAGAGTACCCATAAAATGGTATATACAAAACAAAGAAATATCAAAGTTCGGAGTCGTTCAGAATAAAGTAGAAAATTGCAATTCAGAAAAAAGTTGAAAATTGCTATTACATTTACTAAAGATAATCAGTCATATATGTCCACATTAGCTCAAACGACACAAACGAATCAAGAACAACATTCACCACATGATACAAGGTAACCTCAAGCTCACAACTCACAGCGTTGTATTCGCTTTGCCGTCCCTTGAGTGGCAAATTATTTTGACAAACTTTGTACATGTGTATGTAAATGAACATATACATATATGTCAGTTACATTTAATTTGAAAATTAAACGACAATTTATAAATAAATATTTAAGTATCTTAAATTCTCAACAAATAAAATATGTGGTTTTCACAAAATTGAAATGTTCCAAGTGTTCAAGGGATTGTGACGACAAATGTGAAGAGGAAATGTCGCCAATGTAAGTAAAGTGGTGTATGTCGGACAAACTTTTTTGTATATGCATATATAGCCCGTTGTTTGGACATATGCCTAAGTATGTACATGTATTTAACAACGGCTATACGTGTAATTATCGCTGAGAAACTATTCCATTAGAATATTCAGTAGTGTGTACATATAATTTCAGGCACTCCGTCGCAACTCGTGCTCTTCAATTAATTTTGACGTTAATCTCAAACTGTTTGGAATATTGACTATTTTGTTGTCCCTGATGTTTTGGCTGTATGTTGTTCCTGCCGTCGCTCATCTCTCATGTTGGGTAGTTACCAAAATTTAGAATAATCACTATAATACGTCAAATTCTACACATCATAATTGAAATTAAGATTGACCTCTACCATCTTTATAAAATACCGCTGTAGATTTAATCTGTGTTTCAATATTCATCCTCATTTCTTCTTAAATACAAACCATTGAAATAAATTTTAATCGCATTTCAGTTATATATGTATGTATACAACAGATAAGAGCCTTCTGATAGAAGAGCTAAAGATCTATGCATAGAAGAGCTTCTGATAAAAAAACATAAGACTCTATTACAAGGTGTCTTCACTGCGTGTTTATTAGGATAACAATGACATAGAAGGAGATAAATCAGAAATGTTATATGTCCCAATAACGTGATCATTTTAATTTTTTCCCGCATCTTCAGCAACATGAACCTGATGTTTGGTATCACAATAAAAATAGCCCTATAAATAGTTTGGACGTTTTAGAGGTTTTATTTTTGTAAAAGGCAAACTACATGGATGTTGTTTTACTAGACAATACATGCAGCAAAGTGATACGGCTGCATAACTTAACATGGTTTTATTTTTTTTTTTTTCATATATTTTGCAGCTTTAAAGGTGTACTTTAAAAAATTGCCGTATATTCCTGTTCAAAAGTTTACTTTTTCTTGGTGCGGCAGCGGTTTTCTTCTTGCTGGCTTCAAGTGCCTTCTGTAGTATTTTATAGCTTTCGTAGCAAAAACAGCAAAGTTGTTCTTAGGCAATTCAACGTTGTTCTTCATGGCGACAACCTTGGCAAAGCGGAGGACAACTTTAGCATAAGGATTCAACTTGATGAGTTTAGTGAACATTGGGCAATGGAAAGAGACGACGAACACGGCGGAAGACTTTCTTTTGTTTTTTACGGGCATCTTCAGATTTAAGAATGCGAGAGAAATTGGTGTTAGCCATCTTGGGATAAAGAAGGTTGGAACCAGATTTCCATGTACCGAAGAAAACCTACATCCTTGTAGTATGTGATGAGGGACCCAGGACGTAGTGCGGCAACGTTCGCGCATGTTACCGCGGCCAGCACGGAAGCGTTGGGATTTGTACGGCTTTTGGATGCTGGACCAGATCTTGATGGTCCTCTGAAAGGCAGCAGCTTGCTAGGTCTTTGTTCATCATCAGAATTTACTAAAGGAAATTCAAAGTCCCATCAATGATGTGGCCTTTAGATTGGCAGAAACCCAAGAGTAGGGGCGTTGGTTTGCATTGACGTTGCAGTACCAACGCAGAAAGTCTTAGTAGGAACGAACATGTAACCACCACTGCACATGTTATCAAAAGCATCCGACCAAAGCGATGAGAACCACTCCTCGGACAGAGGAAATACGGGAAAAAGCGAAACCATGCAACCAGTAGCCCAAGAATCGGCAGAGGTTTGGTGAACTGTAACAAGGAGCACATTCAATGTAGGAATATAAACCCATATATCATCGCTCCAACCCAATTACTTACCGGCTTGTTTGCTGTCAGCCTTATGTTGACGCGCATCAATTGGTTGTTGCTTTTGTTACATGGATGAGATGCTGGGATGGTCTTGGGACAATTAATTGGTAGTTGACATCAGGGCGATGCAACATTAAACACTGCTGGTCGATTTGTTAATTCTTTTCCACAGAATTTCGATATATGTATGCACATTAGCCGCGATGTCTGTTTCTTTTTTGCACAATTCAATAATTTAATTTTATTTGTTCCAATAAATATTATATGTATACAAAATAAAATGTAAACAAACAGTATGTTGTTGTTATTGTTGTCATTGACATACAATAACAAAAACAACTTTTGTCAACGTTTCGATGCATGGTTGTATTTGACAGCTCAAGGACGGTTTTTTGAAATGAGATTAGCTTCTTATTATGCCATGCATTCACCAATGCCTAAACCACTTAGAAGAACTGCCCGTATAGAAAGACCACTCCACATTTAGGCGGCCATGTCTTTTATTAGCGTGGGAGATTGTTGTATCCTTCATTATCTTTATCGAAATCCCTATCTGTTATACTTGTATTTTACTGTCATCAATGTTTGTCATTATAAACTCATTTATCAATACCTGTTTTATTGTAAACCGTAATCTTAGGCTTTACATAACCATTGTTCAATATCAGTTTCCCTTCTTGTTATAACCTTCAACAGTGTCACACGTATTATTCCCTTTAGTTTATAATGTTTTATTCATGGTAGAATAAAGTAAAGGTAGGCCACAGCTAACAGCTGATTACAATTTTTTTCTTTTTATGGCCTAATCTGTCAAAAGCAGGGTTGACATTTTGTACTGTTTTTGACATTATGCAATCATAAAGGTAGATGTATCGCTGAATTGTTCCAACAAAAAACTTCTGCTGTAACACTATTGGTCTGTTCCAGAACTGCAAGAATCTACTAATTTTTACTATTTTTTCCGATAACATAAAGGCAAAATGCTATCGTGGCAAAATAAAATTGTTGATTTTTTTAGCAAAACTTACAAATGAACATCGGATGCCAGCAATCACGATGTCAGAATAGCCAAACTTGTCAAGTAGAAAATAAGTGAATGACATTCTTTCACTGTCATAAGTTTGGGAAGAACTTTTGCTATTTTTGGAACACTTTCCCAACAAGAATATTCTGGAGCCTAGCTAAAGAAATGTTTTTACACTATATGACACTTTTAACATATAAAAAGTGAAGCTCTAAGTTCCATATGTTTTTGTAATACGGGATAGCTATGCAGGTACATCTACCATTATTATTGTACCATGCCATTTGACGTTTTAATGCTTAGTTTACATTTGGCGTCGTTTCGTGATTTCGAAGGCGATTCGTGATTTCGCGCGGAATCAAATAAAATTTATCATGATTTCGCATACAAAAATGAAATCATCTCATTTCGTGATTTCAGCGAAATCAACATCGAAATCACAGTACACATGATATACAACCCTGTATTTGCATAAAAAAGTACCAAAAGTTGCAACACTTTTCACGTATCACCCCAGCAAAATGTTCGATGCCAAAGATGACATTCAATCATGGGTGCAAGTGATCTAGCATGTCATCTTTTTAGCATCTTCATCGATGAATTTTATATGAGCGTGGACCCCAAAAGATGACGTTCTTTTCTGGATCCTAAACATGTCATTTTAACCAATGCTTTGGCATGTCATTTTCACCAACCCCTTGGCATGAAATTTTCATGTCTTGTTTGGAAAATGGAAATGCTGTATTGAAATAAGGTTTTCATGAAAAACAAAACTCTTTATTAATTCAAACGAATTCATGAAATAGCTACAATTAATTTATCAGTTTAGTTTTTCAAAAGTTTACATCCAAAATCGCAATGCAATCACCACCGCTGCAACGCAAAAGATTACTTCCTCCGTTCTCCGCAACTGATATTCTTTCATCTTACAAAAGGTTTTTTCAATTATCTTCCCATCACCAGTTCAGATTTCGACATGGACTCCAAATGCACTCCTTTACGTAATTTTATTTCGTAAATTTCTTTGATTTTATAATTTTGTTATTTTATAACAACATTTTGGTAATTTATACTCTTTTGTTTAGTGACGGAAATATGTAGGGATCTACAACCCGGCTTGCTTTAGGGATCTCTAAGAATAAAATGTAACGAACGGGGAGGAGAGACTTTTTATGGAAAATACCATTTATGCTTAATTAATTTATTTTTAATTGTTTCTTTTCAAAAGTAGTTTCTTCTTTATTTTCAGATTCTTGTTCCTTTTCGTTTCGGACTTTTTTTCAAATTCCAAGAAGCGAGATTTGATTGATTTCATTCTATGTCAGATTTAGAACAGACAAGGGAACTTTAAAATAGCAATGTGTGCAGTCCGATTCTATTTTTAGCTCGATGGTTGGGACTTCATATAATACCAATTGTTTAGAAGTTTTAGTTGTTTGATATGCAGGAAATGTAAGACAACATCACGACGACAGTTCTAACAACTTTGGTCTGTTCCAGAAACTGCAAGAATCTACTTATTTTTACTACGATAACAATTTTTCCTTTATGTTATTGGAAAAAATAGTAAAAATTAGTAGATTTTTGCAGTACTGGAACATACCAAAATGAAAATAAGCAGGTGTGTAAATAAAAACACCGACATCATCTCTATTGGATCGATGGAATGGGTACAAATGCTGATGAAAAGATCGGATCTTTCACGACTTCCTTTGCATTGGTTCAAATCCTAATGAAAAGATCGGATCTTTCACGACTTCCTTTGAACCAATGCAAAAGATGACATGAAATCACGTCATCGCAAAGAACCCCTTCCGTCAAATTTTGCTGGGACAATAAATAAGGTAGATGGTCAATTGCTGCAAAAAAAAAAAAAAAAAAAACATTTTAGTATCAAAATTTGAAAACAATGTGAAAAAATATTAAATTATTTTGTTACAATGCTATTTTTCATTGTGCTCACGTACTTTTTTAATGGTAATGTTAGAAAAAAGAGCGAATTATCAAAAATTGCTTCCCCATACAAATTTCTTAAAAATTACGAAAACGGAAAAATTACGGAAATTGCAAAAATTCCAGCATTAATGTCAAAATCAACGTGTCAGCTATCATATTAGATACCAACCCAGCAAAATGTTCGATGCCAAAGATAACATTCAATCATGGGTGCAAGTGATCTAGCATGTCATCTTTTTAGCATCTTCATCGATGAATTTTATATGAGCGTGGGCCCCAAAAGATGACGTTCTTTTCTGGATCCTAAGCATGTCATTTTAACCAATGCGTTGACATGTCATTTCCACCAATGCTTTGGCATGTCATTTCCACCAATGATTTGACATGTCATTTTCACCAATGCTTTGACACGTCATTTTCACCCATGCTTTGACATGTCATTTTAACCAATGCTTTGGCATGTCATTTTCACCAACCCCTTGGCATGAAATTTTCATGTCTTGTTTGGAAAATGGAAATGCTGTATTGAAATATGGTTTTCATGAAAAACAAAACTCTTTATTAATTCAAACGAATTCATGAAATAGCTACAATTAATTTATCAGTTTAGTTTTTCAAAAGTTTACATCCAAAATTGCAATGTAATCACCACCGCTGCAACGCAAAAGATTAGTTCCTCCGTTCTCCGCAACTGATATTCTCTCATCTTACAAAAGGTTTTTTCAATTATCTTCCAATCACCAGTTCAGATTTCAACATGGACTCCAAATGCACTCCTTTAAGTATTTTTATTTCGTAAATTACTTTTATTTTATAATTTTGTTATTTTATAACAACATTTTGGTAATTTATACTCTTTTGTTTAGTGACGGAAATATGTAGGGATCTACAACCCGGCTTGCTTTAGGGATCTCTAAGAACAAAATGTAACGAACGGGGAGGAGAGACTTTTTATGGAAAATACCATTTATCCTTAATTAATTTATTTTTAATTGTTTCTTTCCAAAAGTAGTCTCTTCTTTATTTTCAGATTCTTGTTCCTTTTCGTTTCGGACTTTTCTTTTCAAATTCCAAGAAGCGAGATTTGATTGATTTCATTCTATGTCAGATTTAGAACAGACAAGGGAACTTTTAAAATAGCAATGTGTGCAGTCCGATTCTATTTTTAGCTCGATGGTTGGAACTTCATATTGTAACAGCCCTCAATGTGTGATCGGCGTATTTTTGTACCTGGATAACATTGGTACTCGTTTTCTTATTGTTCATGTTGCTCCGGCTTTGCTCATGTCACACTCGAGACTGTACAAACATATTATGCTAATGAGTAGAATAAATGAAAAAACGTTTTGTTTCGCTTTTTCTAATAAATGTTGTTGTTGCTATAGTAGGATACACTGGTGTTGTTGTGCACCTATCTCTGCCCACCCTATGGATTCTGCTTGGAATCCCCTTACGAGCCTCATTCATATGAGTGCTCCCTAATCGTTACATGACCGAAATCTCACCTTTACTTCACCTTAAAAATTGATTCAGTTCAACATATTCATGTTTAGATTTCAAAAATTCATAAATGACAATATTTATTGTTAATAAAGGTAATGGACATTGTGTCCTTAAACTTAAATAAAATTTACATACAACTGGCTAATAATATGGATTTGGTTTTAATAGTCACTATCGTGAATGATCAGTGGTAAAAACAAATTTCAGAATAATTTCTCTTATAACGATAGAAAACGACTTTAAATAATGTTCACCCTAATGGTGATCCCATTTACCAGCGCCACTTTGCACTATTATTATTATTTACCCCCTTACCTATTCGAGCTCGATTAGAAAGGAATGCAGTGTAATATTTGCCAATACGACAACGGTTTAAAAAGAAGGAAATGGGATATCATTGGGCAACCAATAATAGCATAATAAATCAATAATCTTATAGATAATTTCTTAAATGTTAATTGTTTTATGCAAACGCCTCAAGGTATGCTAGATTTTTATGTATGTACTCGAAAAACAAGATTCTATTGGGAATTAATGTATCTGTTCCCACTGAACAGACATGGGAATGGAAAACTAGAATTAATCATGTTGTTGCCGAAGGCCAAAATAGTCAATCACAATAAATTGAAGAAGAATCATAATAATTCAAAATAAGAAAATGTAAACAATACCGATTTAGAAAAAATAGCATTAATAATAATTACCAAGATAATACGTAAATACTATCACATCGATTTTCTACATACATATTTTGACTTACAGTCTTCCCACAGTTTGTTACCATTCTGCTACCAACTACTTTACTAAATCAATATTATCCAAATCCTCTGTTCAATGACGAATGAATGATCTCGTTGCTGGTGTGTAGTCTGTTCCACTGATGACGTGAGTTAGGTTTAGTGGTGATGACGGTGGTTGATGTAGACTGCTGTCGGTGTCTGACGATGTTATGCATATATGGTCGTCTTCAACAATGATGATGAGTACTTATGATGATGATGATATTCTATGGTGACGTTGGTCTGCTGGACTGTTGTTTACATGATAGGCTGGTGGTTAACTTACGATCACAACTGCTGCTACTGCTGAAGGGGATGATGAAATGGTGGCTACACGAGGTGTTGAACGGCTTGATGATGATGTACTTTTTAACGTTGTGGGAAAAAAATGATTATGGTCTATGGCGCTGATGATGTTTATGCACAATGGTGTGGTGAATGTGATACAATATGGTTTAAAAGCTGATGGTTGCTTGATGATGATTATTGGCGTACGTGGGGGGCTGGTATGGCTATGGATGACGGTGGCAGTTGTTCATGATACGGACTGATTTGTCAGAGCAAGTTTTCATATTGATGATGGTGTATTCTTTCTTTAATTTTGTTATGATGTACGGACAATGTGTGCGGCGGACTTATTTAGGTAGAGCGGACGATATGATAAATGGACGGTTCTTATTTCTGGGCTATGGTACTTGGTGATAAGAAATTATCATTCTTCTGGTATCCTCATGATGATCGGCGAAAGAAACATTGCCACTAGCAAGACCCAAAGTCCGTTTTATACCCCAACAGACAAATTAATTGTGGCCGCACAGGTTCGTTTGCGTGTTCCAAGAGAGTCGAGGGGATGTTATTCGAAAGAAATGCACTGATTTCAGCAGCTTCCGTGGCGACTGAGGACGAGCTTATGGTGGTTTTCTTCTTGTTGTGGCTGCTTATCATGGATGCTTGGCTCAAACACGTGGAGGTGACGGCAGTTTTAACTTGCAATAGGTGTTTTTTTTTAATTTTCTGCAAATCCCAATTTCAATTGTTTGACTTCATCATTTCGGCCAGGCAGAAAACATGTTAAAAAAAAACAACAGCGTCAAAAACCACAAATCACTGCTGAAAGAGTGGTCTCCTGTCTCGAGCCGGAAAATTTGAGGCTCCACTTTCGTCGTATAATTCGCACCAATATGAAATACGGGTGGTTTGCCAATAAACTGCCTGTTGCAATAAATTTTTTTGCCAACACTTTTATTCCAGCAAGATGTTATACGCTGCTGCCTTACAGGGAGTTTGCAAAGTTGCTCGTTGTTGGCCCAGCTGACAGGCACTTCTATTTACCTGGAACTCTGGGGCTATTGCGCGACTTGCTTCGTGTGCAGCTTCAACCAAAAAGAACTTTCCCACCTCGTTTTGCAGATTGCAAATTTTTCTCTGCTGCTCCTCTGCTTGCGCAACCACAAGGAAGAGGATCGTTTTTCTCTTCGTGTGCTACCTGAAGTTGGTTGTAGTTCAGTGCCACGTCACCATCCCCTGAGTATTGCCAGCACTAACAAAAAAAAAGTCAAATCGATATTGGGCAATTATAGCACGACGTAACGTGCTTTCGTTGCGTGCATGAAGGGTGACACAACAAACCCGAACAGTCTACGGAGACCAGTCGAAGTAATGCTGATTCGGGAAGTCAACCTGTCTTTGAGAACGTGGGGAAGAACCGCGACCCTGAGATTGCAAACATCCAAGAGAAAAAGAAAAAGGAATATCAAAAGCCGGGCATCTATTTCATCGGTACCATATGTTGTAAATCCTTCGTATGATAGACCCCTATACTTCTACCCTGAAGGTCTTCGATTTCATAGAGTGAGGTCCCTACCTTTTTGACAACTCGACATTTGACAAACTTCGGACACAGTTTCGAGTTAAGATGGCGCGAAGCGTCACTTAAAACAAAGTTACGTCTTAATATTTCCTGTCCCGGTTTATAGCTAATGTCGCGTGATCGGATGTTGTAACGAGTCGCCGTTTTTTCATAACAATCGTGCATCTTCTTTTTAATATTATCTCTGACCAAACTCAAAATATCCTGTTTCGGAATTACCTCTATTGTGCCGTCTTCTAAAACGCCAAGTTTTCCCGCCAATTCATATTCACTCGCGTGCGTGATCATGTGAGTGCCAAACAGTGAAAAATATGGCGAGCAGCCAAGTGTTGTGTGTCGCGTGGACCTTAAAGAACATTCAATCGCGGATAAATGTTTATCCCAATCTTTTTGGTCTTCCGAAACGTACGATCGAATCGCCGCGATAATGCTCCGATTGACCCTCTCGGAAGCATTCGCTTGAGGCGAGTAAACCGCGTTTCGGATTTGTTTGCAACCATACCTCTGCAAGAACGAAGTGAAATCATGAGAAACAAATTGTTTCCCATTGTCCGAATGGACTAACTGAGGCACGCCGAATTTGTGAAAGACTTCCGATTCTAAAAATTTTACAACACTTTTTGAGTTGGCTTTCGCGAGTGGTTTTAACAATATGAATTTTGACATGTGGTCCAAAACAATGAGTATAAATGAATTACCTGACTTCGACCGCGGAAAAGGGTCTATAAAATCAATGAAGATCTTTTGCCAAGGTCTATCAGTGACTGTCTCATTACCCATTTTACCCCTTAATATTTTATTTGGAGCTTTAGTCTCCTTGCAAACGATACAACGATTGATGAAGTTTTGAACTTGTCGTGCCATTTTTGGCCAAAAGAAATATTGCCGAAGCGTCGCTATAGTTTTTCCAATACCGCAATGACATTTACTTGAAGTGTGTACGTTTTCGATAAGTGTTTCGGTTAACCCGGTGGGAACCCAGAGTTTCCAAATAAAATTTTCGTGGACCGGTTGTCCATCCGACGGAAGTGTTTTCTTATAAACAAAGTGATCAGAAACTTTTAAGTCCGGAAGACTATCCTGGTTTTCGAGAACCAAAGAGACAAGTTGTGAATATTCTTCACTCTTAAATTCTGGTGAATCCAAATCAATCAAAGGCTTATCATCCAAAAACATATTTACTTCATCCATATGTAAACGGGATAAAGTGTCCGCGACTACATTTTGTGACCCTTTTCGGTGCTGGATGTCGAAGTTAAATGCCTGGAGTTTCAGACTCCATCTTGCCAACCGACCGCTGAGATCCTTCTGTCCCATCAACCATTTCAGAGCGCTGTGATCCGTCACGACAGTGAATGGCATCATCTCGATAAAAGGCCGAAACTTTTTTATCGCACTAATGACTGCCAAACACTCCCGCTCCGTCACACTATAATTCTGCTCAGCCTTCGAGAGCTGCGCAGAATGAAAGGCGATGGGACGTTCCAGACCCGCAGCGTCCAGCTGGAACAAGACCGCACCGATGCCCAGATTAGAGGCGTCACATTGGACATAAAATCGCTTATCGAATACCGGATGGTGTAAAACAGGACTAGTCGTTAAAGCGACTTTAACTTTTTCGAAAGCCTCGATTGCTTTTTCATCAAAACAAAACGGTTTGCCCTTTTTTAAGGTGCTTGTCAT
The DNA here is from genome assembly GCF_047663935.1 of Musca autumnalis. Classification (NCBI taxonomy): domain Eukaryota; kingdom Metazoa; phylum Arthropoda; class Insecta; order Diptera; family Muscidae; genus Musca; species Musca autumnalis. Next base: position 66,742,411 of record NW_027411866.1, on the reverse strand, counting down.
TGGCGCTGTGATTTCTGCATAGTCCTTAATAAAACGTCTGAACCATGAGGCCATGCCAAGAAATCGACGAACATCCCGAGTGTTCTTTGGAATCGGCAAATCAGTAATGGAATTAATTTTTGAAGGATCCGGCTTCAACTTACCCTCGCCCACGATGTAGCCCAAATACTTCAGTTCGCGACGACAAAATTTCGATTTATTCAAATTGATGGTCAGGTTTGCCCTAGACAACGATTCGCCTACCTTGCGAAGGAGTTCGACGTGAGACTCAAAATCCGGTGAGACCACTAATAAGTCGTCAAGGTATACGAAAACTTTGTTCTTCAGGTCCGGTGAGATCACTTTATCCATTAACCGACATAACCGTTGGGCAGCATTACACAACCCGAACGGCATGACGGTAAACTGATAATGTGGTCTCCCCGGCACTGTGAACGCAGTTTTCGGACGGCTCTCAGTTGCTAGGGGCACCTGCCAAAACGCATCTTTTAAATCGATGCTCGAAATGAAATATGTCTCTTGCAATCGCCCTAATAAAGCATCAATAAATGGCAAAGGGTAAGCGTCTTTAACCGTAACCTCATTAAGCTTACGCGCGTCTAAGCATAGCCTGTTTTTCTCGCCTCTGCGAACTAATGTGACCGGTGAGTTCCACGGACTGGTGCTAGGTTCGATTACGCCTAAACTCAACATCCTATCCAGCTCTTGGTATATTAAAGACTCCACCGCCGGAGACACCGGATAATGGCGCTGTTTCACAGGGGCCGCATTGCCCGTATCGATTATGTGCTCCTCAACACTCGTCTTCCCAAGACCATACGTTCCGAAATCTCGAAAACTAGTTTTGGCTTTCTCAAGCGCTTCCATTTGGTCTGGAGACAAAGTATGCATGTCAGGATCATCAACATTTAACTCGAGACTACCGATTAATTTGGGAGCAATACTAAATAATTTCCAAAAATCGACACCGCAATACATTGCATTTTCCAACCCTGGAATCAAATAAACGTCCATGGTTTTCGTTTCGCCATTAAAGGAAATATCAACTCTAACTTTACCGGTACAATGAACACGTTGGCCACTAGCAGTGCCAACACTGCATTTGAAAACAGGAATAACGCTCAACTTTAATTCATCAACGAGAGAAAAACAGTCTTTGCCTAAACACGTAACGGTTGCACCGCTGTCAAACAATGCTAAAACAGGTATGCCGTTTACCAAAACTTCTCGGAATGGTCGAGGATCATTCTTAAAATCAGAAATATGAGCAGAAGAAATAGATAATCGTCTTAAGCGTCGAAGTCGGTATCGTTCTCGAGCCTTTAAAATTCTTTTGGATACAACAGGTTTAATTGAAATCTCGGAATTGAAAATTCTGTTACGGACCTTCAGGTAATTCGCCATGCGAATATGTAATGGTTGTGTCAAATCTGGTTTGGATCTAGCTAAGTTATTGGAAGGTCTGGGTAATACTCTACATGGATCAGAAAGAATTGGATCTGTAGACGTGGAAACATCAGTAGAGGCTAGTCAATCCACTGTCTGAGTAGCTATGGATTCGGACTTAGAAACATTAGAACGACTAATTTGTTTGCAGTTATTGCATTGTGGGGTGGTAACCCCTGGTGATCCGCAGCGGAAACAAAATACTGAACGATGAGAACTGGAGCAATTCTTAAAAATGTGGCCATTGCCGCCGCAATTCCAACACCGTGAAGGCTCATTTTTGGAAACACCAGTTGGCTTCTGCCGTAAACGCAACTCCTCAACATCATGGACTAAATCATCAAAATCAGAATCGTTAATTTCATTTATCATTCGAGGGGGTTGGTTGGTCCTAAATCTCAGTGATGATTCCCTTTCCAGAAATTCCTCAGCTTTCCTAACTTCATTTCGGAATTGTTCCACCGAATAAAAAGTGCCACTAAATGTTAAATGGGCAAGTTTGGGTTTCAATCCAGCTTTGAGGATGTCTATAACTTCAAAATCTTTCAAAGGTTCCCTTAATTGAGTACGCAGACTATTTATAGCGTCTATATATTGTGTAGCAGACTCATCTCTCCCCTGCTTCCTGTCCATAATCTGCCTCATTACATCAAGATTTGATTGAAAACGCTGGAATTCCCTAACTATACACAGCTTTAACATCTCCCAGTTCAAATTTGGATATTGACGGATCAGACCCCAGTACCACTGACAAGGACGGCCTTCCAGTAAATGATGAAATTCATCAACCAATTCTTGTTCTGGGCAGCCATAACTATTTCGAAGCCTTTCTACTCGAAAGATGAAATCTTCGACATTTGGTGTCTTTGGGGTAGCATCCAACTTAATGCCCCACTTACTGAGATATGGATACCTGGGCCTGCTAAAATCTTCCCTATTTCGATTTGGAACTTCCTGGTTTCTACTACCCGATCCTGCATGTCTGGTATCGGTTTGTAGTGGTGGCAAATCATGAGGCCAATCAATGCTTTGAGAATGTGGTTCTTGTCTGTTAATAGGATTAGCTGGAGGAACGGAAGATTGAGAAAAAGCAGCTTGAACTGCAGCAGCAACCGCTTTCTGCATTTCCTTTTTCATGGTTTCAACCATTGATGCTTGGGTGGCCTCTAAGGCGGATTGAACTACCTCAAGAACTCCTGTGCCACTAAGCCTATCAACCTGATCTTCATCATTGCCACGAATAGTCAAAGGGCTAAAAGAAGGTCTAGTAATTGTGCTTGGTTGCTCATTTACTTGCGAAAGAGTAGGTGGACTTGCAAATTCGTTTGGTGTAGGCGGATCATTGCCATCAGCGCTAGCTGGGATACCTGATCCGGTACCTGGTTCAGTTCCAGCAGCTTCTCCCACTGCTTGACTTGTCGACCTGGTAATAATGCTGTAAGTTTTTGGCTTAGCACCTGTAGCAGGCTGCATGATGTCCAAATCAAAACGAAATCTCCAAGAAGAAAAAACAATAAACTTTCCAAAAATGTTATTGTACTGACCAGTCCGAATAAAAATCTCAATAAAAGTTCAAGAATGTAACAGCCACCTGTGCCTGTGCGGCAGTAGTTCTACTGTGGACATCATTGTTATTTTTGTTTGTATGCAAAAATATGTGCAAATTGTTGCTGATGTCACTGGTTTGTCCTACAGTACAAAGCAAAGGACCGTTGTCGTTTAGGAAGTTGATGTATTTGTACAAAGTACTGAATAAACGAACACATCGTCTCTGAATATTTATATTAAAAATATGTGGTAATGCTTGATTGTCTATCACCATTGATCGGTTTAATGCATCTTTCTGTGGGCTAAAGGTGGATATTACGGTCGTTTATTATCGTGAAAATATCTCACTTTTATCTGGGTGGTTACAAGATTTTTTTGTTGTTGTGCGTAACCGGATCAATGGTAATGATTTTCCTTAACGTTATCTGTATCCACAACCACAATGTTAACGACACGAATATGTGAATCTAGTACAATACAATAAGCCACCTTAGTATTTGCTTTGCGATTTTTTATATCCATCCATTTGATACATTATCCCTCAACTTTAAAGACAACTGTAAAAACACTTAAAAACTTGGGTTTATTCATGATCATGGAATCCCCAAATGAATTATTTAGATTCTCGTTGTGAACAATAGAACCACTTGCATTATTCGTTCAGCCACCACCACTTTCAGATATTTGCGTTGTGTGAACAGACTATGACTTTTACCATTTGCAACACTATTATTTCCATATTTTTTACATAATTTCTAGAGGAATAGTTGAAATTATTCATATTTATGACTCTATTGTTATGGTTTGTAATCCTTTGTTGTGAAAATCAACATTATTCCACAAAAGGTAAATAAACGTCTGTCAAATGCACTAAGTGTTGCAAAACGACACCCTAGAAAAAATTATGTTGCCACAACGTTTGGTACAAAATTTAAACTTGCCACATTCATAAAAGGCGATCGAAGTACAACGTATGATGTGTTTTTGGAAATTATTTCACCCTAAATAATATTAATTACATTTTATAAAATACAAATATTCTTTGACTTACGTCAACATTTAAGATTATAATTTTTAACAAATATTCAACAACGCCACCTACATTAACTAGTTACATTACAAATTATCAAACTGAGATGCATAAAATACGATTTGTTGTCACAAACTGTCAGGCGCATGTGGCTTGAGATATTCTTGAATGTCACCTTGCTCATTGAGCGATCATTATAAAAGTTGAAAGCGAAAAGTACAGTTCAAATTTTGTGGTATTATATGTAAAAAGTTAAAGTTTCTTTTTTTTTGAAAAATATATAAGAAAGAAATCGTTCATTTAATTTCTCTGGTACTCCTCATTAAGCCATTGGTCGCTGGAACTTCATTTACAATTTAATTAAATTATATTTATCTAATTACTCGGGTAAGAACATTAATTTCTCTTTTTTCTAACACATCCAATTACCGTACATACATATATTCATCTTTTCGACCCCGATTTTAGAAGTTAAGTAAATTTTGAGTGATATTTGATAATACAAAGTTGAAGTGAAGTGTTAATATAATTTGAAGCCGTATGTTGCAACATCAAAATTTACTTAGAACATGTGAACTATATAGGGGTCGTAAAGTGTAATATGTTCAGACATGAGAATAATGTATACTATTATTTTTTTTAATCTAGGGTATTGTGGTCAAAATTCTGTCAATTTCCCTAGAAACAGATTGGCCACAATACTCCCAAAGTTCTGGCAATACATATTCCCAAAAATCTCATCATCCAAATCCGACACGTGGTAACTCAGCCTATCAAAACCAAAAGGGAATTTTTTGGTTATGTTAAATACCACCAGATGACCACGTGAAAGAGTGAGTACACAAACCACATAACCAGCCTTCATAAAGTTATAACTTTTCGACAAGGGCAAAATGACAAGAATTAAAGAAACCATCAAATAATATCCTAAATTTACATATAAAATATTTTATTCCAAAAAAAAAACAAATTCTAAAAATAACCTATATTGTTCAAATTCAATCAATGCACATGGTGCAGATGTAAACTAGTGTCAAAACGATTAACTATCTTGTTGATTCAAAAGAAAAATTGTTGGAAGTTTAAACACAGGATATACAATTGAAGCATAATTTTAGGCGCTTACTCTTAATGTAAATCTTGTTAATAATATCAAAAACTTCATTATTATCTAGACGAACAAAGAAAAGTAACAGAACACTATTTGATCCACAAACGTAAAAAAATACATTTCAAAATATCAATATACGGAATCAAAGCTCCTACAAAATTAAAATATATATATATTTAAAATAAATAAGTTATATTAAAACATATAAATAATTATACTCCTAGTGATAAATCAAATATATTGCCTGTACAGTATTTCATATAAAATAGTTGAATATTCATATGAGTTAACCAAATAGTTTTTTTATTTAAATACCTAATTCTAAATATTTTTGTTTCTTTTTCTATGCATATTCATAAATATTTGATATGGAATATTCTCTATCCACTTTACCTTTATTATCACGCTAAGAGTTAAGAAACATTATATTTTAGATGCTAAAAGAAATGAACAAACTTTCAAGAATAAATACCATTATATGAGATATTATGAACAATACCAAAATGTGCTAAAATAATTTAATCATGGACTGAAGGTAATTGTCGGTTGGTTAGTGTATGTTTGGGGTATCTTTGAATAATAATAAATGGAGAGAAGATACCATGGTTGACCACAGAGTCATAAAGGGGTGGGTTCCATTTGAGGCATGTCATCTTAGTCTCACAAAAAGGGGAATCTAACATCATTCACTTCAAAGTATGAAAGCAAGAAAACAGTAAGTTGTAATGCATCCGTCAACTATTTGATTTTCTCTTATTTCATGTAAATTTAGAGTTTCAGTATATTATTAAAAATAATAATCATGGTACAAAATAACAATGAAATTAAATGTACAATCAGTCGGAGAAACAACCCCCCCATCCGGCGAGCTTAGCCGAAGCCTAGTCCACCATGTACCATCTCCGCACCATAGGATTGTCACATTTATGGCGCCCAACTCTCGAGCAACTTTTCTGATTCTACATAGCCCAAGCCCTTTCATGAGACCTTATCTCCACTTCGGTATCCCAGAAGGTTATATCTACAACCATGCTGAGTAGTAACGAAAGGTAGATATTGTCAAATTGAGGGTTACCAATCGAGGAAAGAAATACCTTTACGGAAGGAATCGTATAAGGAGGCTATACAGCAAACCATATACTTGTTGCTTTCTCAAAATAGTATTTATATCCCTTGAGTGGTATAATACAATTATTTTTTACCAAATTGCATTACAATTTGTCTTCAGAAAAATATAAAAAAACAAATACAACTTTAAAAGTGAATGGTTTGTTTTTACGTTTTTGTAAAAAAATACAAAAAAAACAATTAAGATACTACATACAATTCATATTTCTAGGTAATTGTTTTTCTAAATTAAGTTAGAAAAAAATAATAATTTAGAAAAATAAATAATTGTATTTAGATTTCCCAATAAAACAAAATGTTGATTTGTTATAAATTTGCATAAATTGACTAACTTATCCGACAATTCAAACATTCAGTCCAAAATCTCTTATGAAAATCAATTGCTAAAGAAAATATAATACATAAAAAAATATATATACGTCATCAAAAACATAAATAGTTCCAAAATTTCGTTACTAAAAAAAACAAAACAAAATATTATTTAAATTGTACATCATTAAGAAATGTATTTTTTTTAGTCTATTATTTAGTAAACAAATATATTTTTAAGATATACAAATATACTTTCACAACGCTAAGCAATATTACATTCATATTGCAAATATATTTAATTAAAATTTCCAACATTTTAACCTAAAACATATCGTTTAATAAGAAAACATTAGTTAAATAAAATCGTTAAATCGTTTAATAAGAAAACATTAGTTAAATACTCTGTGCAATTTGTCATAAAATTGTACATTGACATTATAATTTGGTCCTACTTGTCAAAATGGCTAGCAAGAATTCTGCGAATGCAACCAAAAGATCTTCAGATCGAATAGCTAGTAAAAACGCTGCTGGTACTTCCAATGCTACCAATAATATACCTGGCAATTTTCTTTCATTTCCTGGTGTTTCCATGAATACTAATAATACCCCTACAGATTTTCTTTCATTACCTGGTACTTCCAATAATACCACTGCAGATTTTGCCTCATTACCCCATAACGCTGAACGTAATAATAATAATATGAACAATTCTTCGACATCTGCACCAGATGTAAACAGAACTATTGTCGATACAGGGATACCACCGCTTATGTCGATTACAGTTCCACCACCAATAGGACATCAAACTACTTCTTCTCCTGGACCTCAGTTCAGCAGTTTAGCTGCTCAAGAAGTCCGAAGAGAGTATGAGGAATCTAGACTACCACCTATAACAGAGAATGTTAATTTAGAGGCCTCTATAAGTAGTAGGCATGGTCCAAGTCTTCGAGACTTTATTGATGCTGCTGTCAGAGTATCCCAGTCAAATACTTTAAAGACATTAGAAGATAAATTAGCGTTAATGGTCCCTCAAGTGGTAAGAAATTCGTTAGAATCGATGAGAAATGAAACATTTAATAGCACTCAACAACAGATCAGAGGTGATCAATCACATAATAGACCATATCCTCAATACCCCACTAGTCAGTACCAACAACAGCAAAGTCAGCAAAATATACCAAATGCTTCTAGAGAACACATTTCTCACAATTATAACCAAAACATTGCGATGGGTTATAGTAAACCCATAACTCCTCTACAGCTTCAAAAGTGGGGGCTGAAATTTGATGGATCTTCCAAATCAATAAGTATAGAAGAATTTGTCTTTAGAGCTGAAGCTCTTAGAGTAGATTACAATTGCCCTTGGGATGTGTTTGTTAAGGGATTTCACCACCTGTTATCTGGAAGAGCACACGATTGGCTTTGGCAATTTCGCCAACAAAATATTTACTGCGATTGGGATCATCTGAAATATAATCTCATAAAGAAGTTTCGAAGTTTCGAAAGCGACTTCGAAATTCAGAGGAAGATTATTGAACGTAGGCAGATGCCTTCAGAAAATGCAGATGTGTTCATCTCTGACATAATTCGACTCAAGAATCAGATGAGATTTCCGATCCACGAGTATGAGATTGTAAAAATAATTAAAGATAACCTGAAAGAAGGATTAGTTCAATTAATCTACCCAAAGAATATCGAGACGATTGATGAACTCATAGAAGAATGCAAACGAGCCGAAGTTAATATAGCCAAACGTGTTGCATATCGGCAACAGCAATCTAATTTCAGACGTTTACATGAGCTCGATTTCCAACAAAATGAGTGTATTGACCAAAATTATGAAGTCGAGGCATTGATTAATACTGCAGGTCAAACAAAACAAACAATTTGTTGGAACTGCAAAAAGAACGGCCATAACTTCATAGATTGCACATTAGAGCAGAGAAACGTTTTCTGCTATAAGTGTGGGTTCGACGGGGTAACGTCACCCAATTGCCCAAATTGCGTGGGAAACCAGAACAGGAGCATGGGGAAATCTGGGGCCCCATGTTCACCCAAAAAACCAGCCCAGTAACATTTCATACCAAAACGTTATTAAATCATAATGATAATATTACAATATACAATACGCCACATACACCAACAAAAAATGTAAAAGAAATTATTCCTTACAAACAACGATTACAATTATATAACAAAAGAAGGGAAGAAATATTTAAGGACTTTAAACCTACTTTAAGTAAAAAAGTCAGTAAAGCTAGGATAGGATATACACGTAGGAAACAGGAAAGAAAGGAAATTGCATCCACATGTATACAAATAGAAAACGACATTAGGCCATATATGACCGTTAAATTAAATGATGTAGAAATCACGGGGTTAATGGACAGCGGTGCTTCCGTTAGCTGCCTGGGCCAAAATTGCATTGAAAATGCTAAAAAGATGAAAGCTGAAATCTTAAATTTCAAATCATCTATAAAAACTGCGGATGGCAAACATCAGCAAATTATAGGAAAGATCAAGGCCATAGTAAGATGTGGAAACAAAGTGCAGAATATGACTTTTTATTTGGTTCCAAACCTCAAACAAAATTTAATACTAGGTTATGATTTTTGGAAGCATTTAAACATTAAAATTTCGTTAGAACCAGAAATTGGTGAAATTGTAGCTGAGGAGGAAGGTGATAGGAAGATGCATACCTTAACATATGAACAAAATATAGTTCTAGAAAATGCAAAATTTTCATTTCGGTGTTACACCAAACACGGTTTGGGCAAAACCCATTTGGAGCAACATATCATAGATATTGGGAATGCTCCGCCAAAAAAGATGAGGTATTACCCTATAAGCCCTGCCGTTCAAAAATTAATGTGTGAAGAGCTAGATCGAATGCTCGATCTAGACGTGATTGAAATAGCCAAAAACGCCGAATGGAATAATAGGGTCACCCTCGTAATCAAGCCAAACAAAAATCGGTTATGCCTGGATGCAAGGGAACTTAATAAAGTTACCCGAAAGGACGCTTATCCGCTACCGAATATTGACGGTCTTTTGGCGAGACTCGGTGACACCTATTATATTTCAGCTATAGATCTCAAGGACGCATTCTGGCAAATTCCTCTGGAGGAGTCCAGTCGCCCCTTGACGGCTTTCACAGTCCAGGGAAGGCCTCATTACCAATTCAAGGTAATGCCCTTTGGACTGTGTAATGCTGCTCAAAGGATGTGTCGACTTATGGACAAAGTGATTCCTCCAGAGTTGAAAGACCGGGTGTTTGTGTACCTTGATGATCTGCTGATTGTGTCGCAAAACTTCGAGGAACACATTAATATGTTAAGGATAGTAGGAAGTCAGTTAACAAACGCGGGACTTACCATCAATATGGAAAAGTCAAAGTTCTGCTACAAGGAATTGAAGTATCTGGGGTATATTGTTGGAGCCGGGAAATTGAAACCCGACCCCAGCAAAATTGAAGCTATAGTCAACATCAAACCCCCTAAGAACCAAAAAGATGTACGCAAATTCCTTGGCACAGTCGGATGGTACCGAAGGTTCATCCACGACTTTTCCACATTGACCGCTTCATTGACAGATACGTTAAAAAAGTCCCCCAAGTTTGTTATGACATCACAGGCAATGGAGTCCTTTGAGAAGCTTAAAGAATGCTTAGTGTCCAGTCCAGTATTGTCCAGTCCGGATTTTTCGAGGCCCTTTTTCGTTCAGTGTGACGCCTCGAACGTTGGAGTGGGTGCTGTTTTGTTCCAGAAGGATGATGAGGATGGAGAACATCCAATAGAATACTTCTCAAAAAAACTAAACAGTGCCCAGAGAAATTACTCCACGACCGAAAAGGAATGTTTAGCCGTATTATTAGCCATAGAACGATTCAGACAGTACATTGAACTAATGGAGTTTACCGTCATTACGGATCACTCGAGCCTACAATGGCTTATGAGGCAAAAGGATCTAAATGGACGACTGGCTAGATGGAGCCTTAAACTCCAAGGCTACCGATTTTCAATTGAGCATAGAAAGGGAACACAAAATGTGGTCCCGGATATGTTGTCACGGTTGGACATGGAGGAAATTTCCTCTGATGTAACAGCTATTCTTAACCTTGACTCGGATGACTTTAAAAATGCATCCTACTTAACACTCATTAACACCATTGAGGAAAACAAGGATCGTCTTCCTGATCTTAAGGTTAGTGAGGGCATTGTTTACAAAAGAGTAAAGTTTAATAGCCAGGACATTGAAAGCGAAGACGAGTGCTGGAAAATATGGGTACCAGATAGTCTTACAAATACCATTATAAAAAGATCCCATGAAGCTAGTACATGTCATGGTGGCATTGGAAAAACCCTGCACAACATACGACAGTTTTTCTTTTGGCCATCAATGGTATTACAAATAAAAAATTTCATCAATACATGCGTTACATGCAAAGAAACTAAACACTCAAAACAAGTGCTAAGGCCACCCATGGGAAGTGAAGTGTTAACACAACGTCCATTTCAAAAAGTTTATGTAGACTTTTTAGGCCCATATCCAAGGACAAAATCTGGCAAAGCCTATATATTCATTGTTCTTGATCATAAAACAAAATTCGTGTTATTAAGAGCTATGGGAAAAGCTACAGTGGACCATGTAAATAAGTTTCTTATAGATGAACTTTTCTTTAAATTTGGAGTCCCAGAATATATTCATTCGGACAATGGTAAGCAATTTACCTCCGAAGCATTTAAAGGCTTGCTAAAAACCTTCGGCATAAAACACATCCGCACTGCAATACACGCACCACAGGCAAATGCCAGTGAACGTGTTAATCAAACCATCCTAAGCAGTATCAGAAGCTATCTGCAATCTGATCAATCGAAATGGGACGAGAACTTGTCTAAGATAGAAGCTGCGTTACGATCCACTATTCACTCCTCTATAGGCACATCGCCATATTTTGCCTTGACAGGCTATAATATGATCACTCATGCCGATGCATATGCCATCTTAAAAAAGTTAAATGCCTTAGAGGATGGAGAAATTCGTGTTTTACCACAGTCCGATAAAATGCAGTTATTGCATAAAAAAATTAATGATAAACTCCATCAAGCATATGAGAGGAATGTCAGATCGTACAATAGAAGAAGTCGTAACGTCGTTTATAGACCTGGTCAAGAAATATACAGAAAGAATTTCGTCCAAAGTAATTTTGTAAAGGGCATAAATGCCAAGTTTTGTAAGCCCTGGCTAAAATGTCGTGTAAGAAAGGCCTTAGGTAACTGTTATTATGAAATAGAAAACCTGAAAGGTAACCTTATAGGCACTTTCCATGCTCAGCATTTGAAACAATAGCCAGATAAACCCGCAAAACAAACCACCAAATTCAAACACAAAACTATTGTTAACATTTTATTCACTACTTCCATTCGTTTGTTTATTTTTGTTGAAGTACATGTAGAAGAAAGGAGAGGACCAAATGATTTTAAAATTCAGGACAAACACTCCATTTCAAATTGTCATCCACATTTATTGATGAAATTAACCAGCAATGATAATGACAGTTAACGTATTGCTCCAATTTTCTCTTTTCCAATACTTTATCTGGAAAGAAAGAAGCGAATGCACAAATTGACACAAGAAAATTCACACACAAGTCGGAATAGAACTTACATTTTCTTCTTTGTACAAGCAGCACACATTGGCAATAAGTTAACATACATGGGCAACATATCACACCCATAGAATGTTTCCCCTTTCCTTTCTGTCGAATGAAAATAGTTTCGCAAGGTCCTTCATTCAAAACAAATAATATTCACAACGACTTTCTATTTTGGATATTGAAGTTACATAGCTATAGATTTTCAAGTGATGATATCAAACCAGTATGCCTTCATTGTTGTTTATATATGTACATATGTAAGTATGTATGTTGGAAATGCTATTATGTCAATTACTCCTACAGAGATTCACAAGTATACAGGGACCTTTTAAAACAAAACGGAATGATTATACGAAATGGTCAATTAAAGAGTAAAATGCATATCAAATTATAAGTATTTACCTTGGACGTCAGTGCAAAACAAAACGTAGTATCAAAGTCCCAACTTTTTTATGTTTCACAGGCTACACAAAAACAGTTGGGTTTGTAACAGCCACCTGTGCCTGTGCGGCAGTAGTTCTACTGTGGACATCATTGTTATTTTTGTTTGTATGCAAAAATATGTGCAAATTGTTGCTGATGTCACTGGTTTGTCCTACAGTACAAAGCAAAGGACCGTTGTCGTTTAGGAAGTTGATGTATTTGTACAAAGTACTGAATAAACGAACACATCGTCTCTGAATATTTATATTAAAAATATGTGGTAATGCTTGATTGTCTATCACCATTGATCGGTTTAATGCATCTTTCTGTGGGCTAAAGGTGGATATTACGGTCGTTTATTATCGTGAAAATATCTCACTTTTATCTGGGTGGTTACAAGATTTTTTTGTTGTTGTGCGTAACCGGATCAATGGTAATGATTTTCCTTAACGTTATCTGTATCCACAACCACAATGTTAACGACACGAATATGTGAATCTAGTACAATACAATAAGCCACCTTAGTATTTGCTTTGCGATTTTTTATATCCATCCATTTGATACATTATCCCTCAACTTTAAAGACAACTGTAAAAACACTTAAAAACTTGGGTTTATTCATGATCATGGAATCCCCAAATGAATTATTTAGATTCTCGTTGTGAACAATAGAACCACTTGCATTATTCGTTCAGCCACCACCACTTTCAGATATTTGCGTTGTGTGAACAGACTATGACTTTTACCATTTGCAACACTATTATTTCCATATTTTTTACATAATTTCTAGAGGAATAGTTGAAATTATTCATATTTATGACTCTATTGTTATGGTTTGTAATCCTTTGTTGTGAAAATCAACATTATTCCACAAAAGGTAAATAAACGTCTGTCAAATGCACTAAGTGTTGCAAAACGACACCCTAGAAAAAATTATGTTGCCACAACGTTTGGTACAAAATTTAAACTTGCCACATTCATAAAAGGCGATCGAAGTACAACGTATGATGTGTTTTTGGAAATTATTTCACCCTAAATAATATTAATTACATTTTATAAAATACAAATATTCTTTGACTTACGTCAACATTTAAGATTATAATTTTTAACAAATATTCAACAACGCCACCTACATTAACTAGTTACATTACAAATTATCAAACTGAGATGCATAAAATACGATTTGTTGTCACAAACTGTCAGGCGCATGTGGCTTGAGATATTCTTGAATGTCACCTTGCTCATTGAGCGATCATTATAAAAGTTGAAAGCGAAAAGTACAGTTCAAATTTTGTGGTATTATATGTAAAAAGTTAAAGTTTCTTTTTTTTTGAAAAATATATAAGAAAGAAATCGTTCATTTAATTTCTCTGGTACTCCTCATTAAGCCATTGGTCGCTGGAACTTCATTTACAATTTAATTAAATTATATTTATCTAATTACTCGGGTAAGAACATTAATTTCTCTTTTTTCTAACACATCCAATTACCGTACATACATATATTCATCTTTTCGACCCCGATTTTAGAAGTTAAGTAAATTTTGAGTGATATTTGATAATACAAAGTTGAAGTGAAGTGTTAATATAATTTGAAGCCGTATGTTGCAACATCAAAATTTACTTAGAACATGTGAACTATATAGGGGTCGTAAAGTGTAATATGTTCAGACATGAGAATAATGTATACTATTATTTTTTTTAATCTAGGGTATTGTGGTCAAAATTCTGTCAATTTCCCTAGAAACAGATTGGCCACAATACTCCCAAAGTTCTGGCAATACATATTCCCAAAAATCTCATCATCCAAATCCGACACGTGGTAACTCAGCCTATCAAAACCAAAAGGGAATTTTTTGGTTATGTTAAATACCACCAGATGACCACGTGAAAGAGTGAGTACACAAACCACATAACCAGCCTTCATAAAGTTATAACTTTTCGACAAGGGCAAAATGACAAGAATTAAAGAAACCATCAAATAATATCCTAAATTTACATATAAAATATTTTATTCCAAAAAAAAAACAAATTCTAAAAATAACCTATATTGTTCAAATTCAATCAATGCACATGGTGCAGATGTAAACTAGTGTCAAAACGATTAACTATCTTGTTGATTCAAAAGAAAAATTGTTGGAAGTTTAAACACAGGATATACAATTGAAGCATAATTTTAGGCGCTTACTCTTAATGTAAATCTTGTTAATAATATCAAAAACTTCATTATTATCTAGACGAACAAAGAAAAGTAACAGAACACTATTTGATCCACAAACGTAAAAAAATACATTTCAAAATATCAATATACGGAATCAAAGCTCCTACAAAATTAAAATATATATATATTTAAAATAAATAAGTTATATTAAAACATATAAATAATTATACTCCTAGTGATAAATCAAATATATTGCCTGTACAGTATTTCATATAAAATAGTTGAATATTCATATGAGTTAACCAAATAGTTTTTTTATTTAAATACCTAATTCTAAATATTTTTGTTTCTTTTTCTATGCATATTCATAAATATTTGATATGGAATATTCTCTATCCACTTTACCTTTATTATCACGCTAAGAGTTAAGAAACATTATATTTTAGATGCTAAAAGAAATGAACAAACTTTCAAGAATAAATACCATTATATGAGATATTATGAACAATACCAAAATGTGCTAAAATAATTTAATCATGGACTGAAGGTAATTGTCGGTTGGTTAGTGTATGTTTGGGGTATCTTTGAATAATAATAAATGGAGAGAAGATACCATGGTTGACCACAGAGTCATAAAGGGGTGGGTTCCATTTGAGGCATGTCATCTTAGTCTCACAAAAAGGGGAATCTAACATCATTCACTTCAAAGTATGAAAGCAAGAAAACAGTAAGTTGTAATGCATCCGTCAACTATTTGATTTTCTCTTATTTCATGTAAATTTAGAGTTTCAGTATATTATTAAAAATAATAATCATGGTACAAAATAACAATGAAATTAAATGTACAATCAGTCGGAGAAACAACCCCCCCATCCGGCGAGCTTAGCCGAAGCCTAGTCCACCATGTACCATCTCCGCACCATAGGATTGTCACAAGAAATCAAAATTCAATAGTATGTCTTCTACAATGCACAACAGGTAATCCAAAAGGTAGGTATGATATCATAAATTCAACAAAATTACAAAAAAGTATATATATAGCCGAGATAGTCAAAGTCCACTATTGAATTCTCATACGCAACAACAACACAACCAGAATACTGAATGGTTACAACAGGTCAGGTATTTCGAAAAGAATCGAATCAAAAATCAATAAATCTTGCAAGGTTTCTCAAAACCAGAACAAATGCTCGGAAATTCTGTAAAACAGAATAAATCGAGGCAATACAATATTTTTCTCTAGGCTGTGGTAGATCAGGGTAAAAGTTTGTAAGTCCGGGTAAAATTAATTCGAATAATATTCGAATCAGAAAAAGAAAGGTCTTGGCTGGTGAAGAAAAAAAAAAAATATATATATATAGGCTCTTCAGTCCTCTTCGCCTACCCCTATCGTTCTATGAGGTAAACTGTTCAAAACGTAGGAGTGATTGTTGCCGGTTAGAATTTCCTCAAAGAGTTTCTCGAGGTCTCTTCAGTGTATCTTTAGTTAAGCATAGAACGGCTTTCTAAAGATACACTGAGAAATCGACAACCAGACAACAACCAGTTCTGCGGAAAATGCTCCAACTCAAGGTTGAGCGCTGCCGTCCGAAGGCTCTCCAGACTAACCGCTCCTACAACCTTAAGGTACTTCAGTTGACCTCGAGTCAGGCTGAAGACCAGTCTTCGGTTACAGTTAGTCCAGTTCTGTGTACACCCTGTGTGTACGTGAAACCAAAACAAAAATATATTACTACTTAAAGCTTATATATTTTAAAAGTAAGAACTAGCAATTGGTAGTTTGAGCCTATCAAACCCCTCCTGCCGTCTTTTAATACAAAAAAAAAGGAAAAACAAAAGTCTTGAGGGCGACGACCCTATGCCTCACGCAATCGGAAAAAGAATGATAATTAGTACCACGGTAGAAAATCCAGCAAATCAACGTCAATCAAAAAGAATCAACGTCAAGATTGATTTTCAATCATTCACAGGAAAATTCCAAATAATTGTAGGTCAAAAAGGTGTAGGAAGTAGTAAGTAGAAGCTTTCAACTAACGTTGGTTTAGTTAGCATCCCCCAGAATCAAAATTATTTTTCACAGAAACTTTGAATCCAAAATTTTTAAACCGGAATTCAATAGTTATTAAATTGACAAAAATGAGTGCAATTCTATCGAAATATTTGCTTAAATAAATTTCCAAAATCAAAGATGTATAAATATGGTTAAGGTTATAGGTAAAAGTTTGATTCGGTCAATGTAACTAAGCAACAACATCATTCATATAAAACTGTATAATCCTACAATTTATCAAGATAAATTCTACCTCAAAAGCACAGCATAAAAAAGATATATCCATTATCGCTAATTCTGCGGTGAACATAAGCTATCATCCGCGAATGACTATATAATTTCAATACCTATACTGAATTTTTATACTAGCATGTTGTCGCACCATTAAACTTCGTCGCACAAAAACGAACTATACAAGGCAACAAACTGCTTTTCCTTGACGATAGAAGTTTAGGAATAAATTTATCTCGTTTCACATTACGTTGCTGTTGGTTCCTTATAGTATAATAACAAACCAAGACACGTAACTAAAACAAATTTGTAACTAAAGTGTATATAATCAATATGAAAAGTAGAAATTTTGACCTTTATTTTGTCGCAATAGTTGAAAACTGTTATAAAGACAATTGTTCAAGACGTACAAAATAGTATGCAAAAGATGTTGTATATGCTTAACTTCCTTCTCCGATTCAGCTGCGAAGCTACTGACTAATGTAATTGAACAATAAATCAGGACTCCGAAACCAATCTATCAACACAAAATCAAAATTTGCTTCTACGTTGGGCGCCATTTTGTAACAGCCCTCAATGTGTGATCGGCATATTTTTGTACCTGGATAACATTGGTACTCGTTTTCTTATTGTTCATGTTGCTCCGGCTTTGCTCATGTCACACTCGAGACTGTACAAACATATTATGCTAATGAGTAGAATAAATGAAAAAACGTTTTGTTTCGCTTTTTCTAATAAATGTTGTTGTTGCTATAGTAGGATACACTGGTGTTGTTGTGCACCTATCTCTGCCCACCCTATGGATTCTGCTTGGAATCCCCTTACGAGCCTCATTCATATGAGTGCTCCCTAATCGTTACATGACCGAAATCTCACCTTTACTTCACCTTAAAAATTGATTCAGTTCAACATATTCATGTTTAGATTTGAAAAATTCATAAATGACAATATTTATTGTTAATTAAGGTAATGGACATTGTGTCCTTAAACTTAAATAAAATTTACATACAACTGGCTAATAATATGGATTTGGTTTTAATAGTCACTATCGTGAATGATCAGTGGTAAAAACAAATTTCAGAATAATTTCTCTTATAACGATAGAAAACGACTTTAAATAATGTTCACCCTAATGGTGATCCCATTTACCAGCGCCACTTTGCACTATTATTATTATTTACCCCCTTACCTATTCGAGCTCGATTAGAAAGGAATGCAGTGTAATATTTGCCAATACGACAACGGTTTAAAAAGAAGGAAATGGGATATCATTGGGCAACCAATAATAGCATAATAAATCAATAATCTTATAGATAATTTCTTAAATGTTAATTGTTTTATGCAAACGCCTCAATGTATGCTAGATTTTTATGTATGTACTCGAAAAACAAGATTCTATTGGGAATTAATGTATCTGTTCCCACTGAACAGACATGGGAATGGAAAACTAGAATTAATCATGTTGTTGCCGAAGGCCAAAATAGTCAATCACAATAAATTGAAGAAGAATCATAATAATTCAAAATAAGAAAATGTAAACAATACCGATTTAGAAAAAATAGCATTAATAATAATTACCAAGATAATACGTAAATACTATCACATCGATTTTCTACATACATATTTTGACTTACAGTCTTCCCACAGTTTGTTACCATTCTGCTACCAACTACTTTACTAAATCAATATTATCCAAATCCTCTGTTCAATGACGAATGAATGATCTCGTTGCTGGTGTGTAGTCTGTTCCACTGATGACGTGAGTTAGGTTTAGTGGTGATGACGGTGGTTGATGTAGACTGCTGTCGGTGTCTGACGATGTTATGCATATATGGTCGTCTTCAACAATGATGATGAGTACTTATGATGATGATGATATTCTATGGTGACGTTGGTCTGCTGGACTGTTGTTTACATGATAGGCTGGTGGTTAACTTACGATCACAACTGCTGCTACTGCTGAAGGGGATGATGAAATGGTGGCTACACGAGGTGTTGAACGGCTTGATGATGATGTACTTTTTAACGTTGTGGGAAAAAAATGATTATGGTCTATGGCGCTGATGATGTTTATGCACAATGGTGTGGTGAATGTGATACAATATGGTTTAAAAGCTGATGGTTGCTTGATGATGATTATTGGCGTACGTGGGGGGCTGGTATGGCTATGGATGACGGTGGCAGTTGTTCATGATACGGACTGATTTGTCAGAGCAAGTTTTCATATTGATGATGGTGTATTCTTTCTTTAATTTTGTTATGATGTACGGACAATGTGTGCGGCGGACTTATTTAGGTAGAGCGGACGATATGATAAATGGACGGTTCTTATTTCTGGGCTATGGTACTTGGTGATAAGAAATTATCATTCTTCTGGTATCCTCATGATGATCGGCGAAAGAAACATTGCCACTAGCAAGACCCAAAGTCCGTTTTATACCCCAACAGACAAATTAATTGTGGCCGCACAGGTTCGTTTGCGTGTTCCAAGAGAGTCGAGGGGATGTTATTCGAAAGAAATGCACTGATTTCAGCAGCTTCCGTGGCGACTGAGGACGAGCTTATGGTGGTTTTCTTCTTGTTGTGGCTGCTTATCATGGATGCTTGGCTCAAACACGTGGAGGTGACGGCAGTTTTAACTTGCAATAGGTGTTTTTTTTAATTTTCTGCAAATCCCAATTTCAATTGTTTGACTTCATCATTTCGGCCTGGCAGAAAACATGTTAAAAAAAAACAACAGCGTCAAAAACCACAAATCACTGCTGAGAGAGTGGTCTCCTGTCTCGAGCCGGAAAATTTGAGGCTCCACTTTCGTCGTATAATTCGCACCAATATGAAATACGGGTGGTTTGCCAATAAACTGCCTGTTGCAATAAATTTTTTTGCCAACACTTTTATTCCAGCAAGATGTTATACGCTGCTGCCTTACAGGGAGTTTGCAAAGTTGCTCGTTGTTGGCCCAGCTGACAGGCACTTCTATTTACCTGGAACTCTGGGGCTATTGCGCGACTTGCTTCGTGTGCAGCTTCAACCAAAAAGAACTTTCCCACCTCGTTTTGCAGATTGCAAATTTTTCTCTGCTGCTCCTCTGCTTGCGCAACCACAAGGAAGAGGATCGTTTTTCTCTTCGTGTGCTACCTGAAGTTGGTTGTAGTTCAGTGCCACGTCACCATCCCCTGAGTATTGCCAGCACTAACAAAAAAAAAGTCAAATCGATATTGGGCAATTATAGCACGACGTAACGTGCTTTCGTTGCGTGCATGAAGGGTGACACAACAATATAATACCAATTGTTTAGAAGTTTTAGTTGTTTGATATGCAGGAAATGTAAGACAACATCACGACGACAGTTCTAACAACTTTGGTCTGTTCCAGAAAATGCAAGAATCTACTTATTTTTACTACGATAACAATTTTTCCTTTATGTTATCGGAAAAAATAGTAAAAATTAGTAGATTTTTGCAGTACTGGAACATACCAAAATGAAAATAAACAGGTGTGTAAATAAAAACACAAACATCATCTCTATTGGATCGATGGAATGGGTACAAATGCTGATGAAAAGATCGGATCTTTCACGACTTCCTTTGAACCAATGCAAAAGATGCCATGAAATCACGTCATCGCAAAGAACCCCTTCCGTCAAATTTTGCTGGGAATGAACATGTTTGCTGCTAGTTTCTACTAGGCCAAAAGTGTATGGCAGAAAACAGGAGAAGAAGGTGTTATTCGGCGCGATTTTTGTTTGGAGAGAAGTGCAAGTCTTGCCAGATTTCGGAGTACGGGAACGCATTTTTAGCACTAAACGGGAAAACTAATGCAAGTACTAATATTTATTTATTTAATATTGTGCAGGATCTGAGCACAACTTTTATCTATCAAAATTTATTATAACGATGTCTCAACGATAAAATCATTTTTTTATTTTTTCATTTGTTAGTACTATACACAAATAATACGATATATAGATAATTTTACTATAATTTTCCAAAGAAAGTTGTAAAATTCTATATTGTCGTATATTGGCCTACCTCTACTTTATTGTACCATGGTTTTATTAATAAGGCCCATACCTATATACGGACGTAAAGCCAGGGCGTGTGTGGTGAAAAAATTAAAACACATGTATTCTTATGAGAACTACCGAAATACGTCGAGCGTATACTTTTTGTAAGTTGGAAAAATTTAACTTTGACAGAACGTTATTGTTTGTATGTTGTGTGTTTTGTATTTTGAAAACAAAAGCCAAACAAAACATTAAATACAATTCATTGCAAAAGAAAATTATTTGTTTTACGAATGAAAACATTTAATTAAGATTCGGTCGCGGATTTTGTGTTATAAATGTGATTTGGGACTCAACGTATTTGGGTAATACGGACGCTCAGAGAGCGTTGTTTTGGTAGGTTGGTGAAATATTTGTGTACGTCCCGTCGTTATTTAGGTTTAGCAGTAAAAGGTGTGTCTGGTTACCCTAAAATTTGTAACAATTTGTACCAATTGTTGCTGGAAGTCGTCTGTTAACACAAAAAACCAGCAAAAGAGAGCGATTCGAGAGAGACATTTTGACAGTTCTTTCACTGAGAGTTTGCAAATTCTTGCTGGACAAATTTCTTCTAGCAAGAACTTTTAACTCTTCTTCTTCCTGAAAACAATCAATCAACTGTTGTAAAGTTTTCGTTGGTTTATGTTTGTGAAAATTAAAATTAATTTTATTGTGGAAATAACATAGTCAAATTGTATTGTTTTATGGCGCGTCTTCTTATTTAATTCAACATTGTCACACGTATTATTCCCTTTAGTTTATAATGTTTTATTAATAAAGTGATTTTAATATCAAACAATGATCGACCACGCGTCTTCTTATTTAATTATGTCGTAGTACAGACATAATTTCTGATAGAAAGGCTGTAGGTAATCTATAAGAAGACCACATGGTCTTTTATGAGAAGACTTCACTTCATGGTCTTCTACAAGAAATTGAAACTCCTGCCCCATATGGAGCAGTTTACAAGATTTACTATTTGTGACAAAACTCTGATGTGGTGTAGCGGATGTGGTACATACATTAGCTGTTGGCTGCGGTTAGCTCGCCGGATAAGGAGTTTCTTTTCCGCTAGAGGTCGCACATTTAATTTTTTTTTGTACCTCTTTATACAAAAAAAAACGTTTTTTTTTATTTATAGTGACAAATCTCGTTTTGGAAGCTTTGGTGTTTTGATTCCTTGGCTGCCCGCCCCATATGACTCATTCAGTCATCCGTGACATTTTTGTTAGCCTTCAAATTTTATATAAAATTTAAAATTTTATAAAAAATCTCTAAAGCAACTGCTTATAAATTGTATCCAACGGAGTGCATTTTTCATAACTCCGTGTGGACTGCATCGAAGGATTTTGTGAAATCATAACTCCACATGCACAACTTCCAAATTTTTTTTGCTGGGAACAATTTAACTACTTTTAAAATTCGTTCCTTTATACATTTTGTAAAAGCAATAAAATGTTTAGATTCTTTAGGGTAAATTTTGTACTACAAAATATGCTAAAATTAGCCGCCAGTCGGTAAATAAGGCGGCGCGACGCCGCCGATTGGCTAACATATGAACTAGAGTTGTACAATCTAGTTCATTTAAAAGATCTAGTTCAATAGTTCTGCTCCTTTAACTGAACTAGTTCAGTAATCTAGTTCGTAGTTCAATATCCAGTTGAATCGTTCGGATCCACTATCTTGATCCAAAACATAAACAAACTCATCACATTACGAGGGTATCACGTAATACAGACGACGGCGTCACTTTATTCATTTGTGAACGACATGTTGAACTAGATTGTGAATCGTTCGTTCGTTGATCGTTCTTCGTGGATCTTTCGGCTGGCGCTCAGTGAGCTATTGAACTATATTGACTGATCTAGTTCATACGCTCTTCATCGTTCAATTGAACTAGTTCGTTCATGAACTATACAGCTCTAATATGAACTGAGCGAGCGAGTAGAAAAACGTGGTGGGCTTCGTTGTCTGTACGAGGCTCAAGCTGTAAAGGGAGAATTTATTTAAACAAATAAATTTTTATTAATGGCTGCGGGTCCAATTGCTGAGAGAAATCAAGGTAATACTTATAGACGTACAGTTTGGCAAGTAATTGTTTTCAAACTAAGAAAAAGAACAGAAAAAGAATTAATGCATGAAAATTAGTGAAGAATGGCAAATAGTTGTGATAAAAATGTCGGGGTTTTTGCACAATTAGTCGGTCGAATTGTTTAAGACCAGATTAAATGCATAAATAAAAAAATTAGCCCATGTAGATCAACAATAATAACCAAAACTAATAACATGTTGTACAAGGTGGCAAACAAATGTTTTCAAAATGTAATGATGGTATTACATGTAAACAATGTCCTATAGGTCTCCGACCGGGAATGTCAGAAAACTAAGACGTTTTATGTCAGAAAACTAAGACGTTTTTTGTTTCATTTTCTTTTTTATTTGTAATAAAATACAACGTGTTTGCTTCCTTTGTTGGCGGACAAATTGTTGTTTTGGCAATTCAGCTGATTGCTTGCTGGTTTTTGCTGGGAAGGTGTCTGTTTACTTTTTACAATTTTCTAGCAAAAGAGAATAAAAACCCCTTACTCTCTGAGAAAGTTCTTGCTGGGAAAGTAACCAGACAGACTTAAAATGATTTTAATATCAAACAATGATCGACCACGCGTCTTCTTATTTAATTCAACATTGTCACACGTATTATTCCCTTTAGTTTATAATGTTTTATTAATAAAGTGATTTTAATATCAAACAATGATCGACCACGCGTCTTCTTATTTAATTATGTCGTAGTACAGACATAATTTCTGATAGAAAGGCTGTAGGTAATCTATAAGAAGACCACATGGTCTTTTATGAGAAGACTTCACTTCATGGTCTTCTACAAGAAATTGAAACTCCTGCCCCATATGGAGCAGTTTACAAGATTTACTATTTGTGACAAAACTCTGATGTGGTGTAGCGGATGTGGTACATACATTAGCTGTTGGCTGCGGTTAGCTCGCCGGATAAGGAGTTTCTTTTCCGCTAGAGGTCGCACATTTAATTTTTTTTTTGTACCTCTTTATACAAAAAAAAACGTTTTTTTTTATTTATAGTGACAAATCTCGTTTTGGAAGCTTTGGTGTTTTGATTCCTTGGCTGCCCGCCCCATATGACTCATTCAGTCATCCGTGACATTTTTGTTAGCCTTCAAATTTTATATAAAATTTAAAATTTTATAAAAAATCTCTAAAGCAACTGCTTATAAATTGTATCCAACGGAGTGCATTTTTCATAACTCCGTGTGGACTGCATCGAAGGATTTTGTGAAATCATAACTCCACATGCACAACTTCCAAATTTTTTTTGCTGGGAACAATTTAACTACTTTTAAAATTCGTTCCTTTATACATTTTGTAAAAGCAATAAAATGTTTAGATTCTTTAGGGTAAATTTTGTACTACAAAATATGCTAAAATTAGCCGCCAGTCGGTAAATAAGGCGGCGCGACGCCGCCGATTGGCTAACATATGAACTAGAGTTGTACAATCTAGTTCATTTAAAAGATCTAGTTCAATAGTTCTGCTCCTTTAACTGAACTAGTTCAGTAATCTAGTTCGTAGTTCAATATCCAGTTGAATCGTTCGGATCCACTATCTTGATCCAAAACATAAACAAACTCATCACATTACGAGGGTATCACGTAATACAGACGACGGCGTCACTTTATTCATTTGTGAACGACATGTTGAACTAGATTGTGAATCGTTCGTTCGTTGATCGTTCTTCGTGGATCTTTCGGCTGGCGCTCAGTGAGCTATTGAACTATATTGACTGATCTAGTTCATACGCTCTTCATCGTTCAATTGAACTAGTTCGTTCATGAACTATACAGCTCTAATATGAACTGAGCGAGCGAGTAGAAAAACGTGGTGGGCTTCGTTGTCTGTACGAGGCTCAAGCTGTAAAGGGAGAATTTATTTAAACAAATAAATTTTTATTAATGGCTGCGGGTCCAATTGCTGAGAGAAATCAAGGTAATACTTATAGACGTACAGTTTGGCAAGTAATTGTTTTCAAACTAAGAAAAAGAACAGAAAAAGAATTAATGCATGAAAATTAGTGAAGAATGGCAAATAGTTGTGATAAAAATGTCGGGGTTTTTGCACAATTAGTCGGTCGAATTGTTTAAGACCAGATTAAATGCATAAATAAAAAAATTAGCCCATGTAGATCAACAATAATAACCAAAACTAGTAACATGTTGTACAAGTTGGCAAACAAATGTTTTCAAAATGTAATGATGGTATTACATGTAAACAATGTCTATAGGTCTCCGACCGGGAATGTCAGAAAACTAAGACGTTTTATGAGCTCTTTAGTTCACCAGGATGTACCAGGATGGACTGCCATCAATTACAACAAATATGCCTACAGAATAACTCGACTAAAAAAGAACCAGGCCTTATTAACAGTAAACGGGACCACCTAGGCCACAACCACGGCCTACAAGTGGTTTATTAAACTCTAAATTAATTAAGAGATAAGAATATTTCATGAACCAGTCGAAAATAACACATTTGTAGACTACTATTCTTTAGGAATGTGTGGGGTACAGATTTCTACAATTTTCAGAAATGCTTACTACGACCTACTGGAGACATTTTGTGTACTTTGAAGTAATACTGTGGCATAATTTTCTAAGTGACGTGGAAATAATGTTACAGTGTTAGCATGGTATACCATGAAAGGCAAAAAAACTTGGTGAATTTCTCAATCTGGCTGTTAATAGTTAAAATCGGATGTCTATAACAGTCAGTATAAGCTGGCAATATCTTCCATATGTATTTCTACGCGATTTTTGTGTTTTTTGATATATTTTGGTTTGTTTTAAAGAATGTCCTTATCCCTCAGTTCGATTTCAGTTAAATAAACTACTTTTAAGACCTGATTATGGGCAGGTCAAGTTTACTGTTAATAAGACCTGGTACATCCTGGTGAACTAAAGAACTCATAAAACGTCTTAGTTTTCTGATATTCCCGGTCGGAGACCTATAGACATTGTTTGCATGTAATACCATCATTACATTTTGAAAACATTTGTTTGCCACCTTGTACAACATGTTATTAGTTTTGGTTATTATTGTTGATCTACATGGGCTAATTTTTTTATTTATGCATTTAATCCGGTCTTAAAGAATTCGACCAACTAATTTTTGCAAAAAACCCGACATTTTTATCACAAGTGTTCGTTTTCTTAGTTTGAAAACAATTACTTGTCAAACTGTATGTGGTCTATTTAAACGAATATAAATCAGATATTTGGTTTCAGATGCCACAATTTATGTCGGTGGTCTCGATGATAAGGTCTCCGAAACTTTGCTATGGGAGCTATTTGTTCAGGGTGGACCTGTAGGTAAGTTCTGTTTTATTTTATTGACACTACCAAAGAAATTATACATTTACTTGCAGTTAATGTACACATGCCGAAAGATAGAGTCACACAAATGCATCAAGGCTATGGCTTTGTGGAGTTTTTGAGTGAAGACGATGCAGACTATGCTATAAAAATCATGAACATGATAAAACTCTATGGAAAACCAATTAGGGTCAACAAAGCATCTGCGCATCAAAAAAATTTAGATGTGGGTGCAAATATTTTCATTGGAAATCTTGACTCTGAAGTTGATGAGAAATTGCTCTACGACACATTTTCAGCTTTCGGCGTAATACTGCAAACTCCGAAGATAATGAGAGATCCAGAAACAGGCAATTCTAAAGGCTTCGCATTTATAAATTTTGCTAGTTTCGAAGCTTCAGATGCTGCAATGGATGCAATGAATGGACAGTATCTTTGCAATAGACCGATATCCGTTTCATATGCTTTTAAACGAGATTCGAAGGGTGAACGACATGGATCCGCAGCAGAAAGACTTTTAGCGGCACAGAATCCGTCTTCACACGCTGACAGACCACATCAGCTTTTTGCCGATGCTCCAGTGCCAAGTATGATTCCTGTAATGCCGGGACAAATTTTACCTCCCCCATTAATGGCACCACCACCTCCGCCTACAACTAGTACCGCTGCAATGCTACCTCCTCCTCCTCCAGTTCCTCCCCCACAGGCATCATTTGTACCTCCACCACCATTACCACCCATTGGTGGTTCCCAAGCATTACCACCACCAGTAGGAATTCCTCCGCCACCTAGAATGTTACCACCGGGGGCATGGCCGTCTGGAGCACCTGCCCCACCTCCTCCAAACTGGAGACCACCTGCCAACTTTCCTCCAGCCCCGTTTCCTCCATCCCAATTTAATGGAGATCCACCAGTAGGATATCAATATTAATTACACAATGTTCATTACGAATTTAATTGTAAAGTAAATTGATTTCCCTCGCACAAAAAGTGTATATATTATTTCTTCATAGATAACTGGCGTCTCCACAATGTATTAATTTGCTTTATGTCGCTGCAAACATGGCATTAGGAACGAAAACTATTGCATGCTAGTGCTGCAAAACAAAAAATAAAACACTTTTCTTTGCTGCGAACTCCACCAAAGCCCGTCCCCAGAGTAGAGAGTGTTGTGTATAAAGAATTGAAGAAAATGAAATTAGTATTATCGTATACTAATTAATGTATAGACGATGAAATACTCGTGTTATGCGCGGCGTTGTGAATCAAACCAAATAAGATAACGTTTCCACAATGTAAACTACGGCATCCTTTTCAATCGAAAATACCTCTTAAACCTAAAATAACACTGTACAACACAAAAAATAATTACAAGACAATTCGACCAGATTATGAAAGAGGACCGAAAAAAAGAAGACACGTCTATCGGCGTTTTGAAAGTTTACGTCGGAAAGTAATCTAAATAGGCGTGGCAAGTTCCGCCCATTTCTACAGGTTTTGAAATATTCGACGTCAGATTCCTTGGAATCCTTGCATTAAGGTATAAAGTGTCTTTGGCAATATTACTGACAACAATGCGGAGTATCTTTTCATGAAAAAAATTAACCATCATGCGAGTCACTAAAGGGGTCTTTCTGGTCCCTTTTGTCAAAATTAATGGAGATCCACCAGTAGGATATCAATATTAATTACATAATGTTCATTACGAATTTAATTGTAAAGTAAATTGATTTCCCTCGTACAAAAAATGTATATATTATTTCTTCATAGATAACTGGCGACTCCACAATGTATTAATTTGCTTTATGTCGCTGCAAACATGGCATAAGGAACGAAAACTATTGCATGCTAGTGCTGCAAAACAAAAAAAAATAAAAAACTTTTCTTTGCTGCGAACTCCACCAAAGCCCGTCCCCAGAGTAGAGAGTGTTGAGTATAAAGAATTGAAGAAAATGAAATTAGTATTATCATATACTAATTTATGTATAGACCATGAAATACTCATGTTATGCGCGGCGTTGTGAATCAAACCAAATAACATCTTTTGAAGACAATTTTTGCGAGTTAATTGCAAGATTTTGTTCCATATTTTTATATGAGGATGTAGATCCGGCCAAAGACTACACAAGTATTGTATTTTACCAGAATAAATAGTTTAAAAGTTTATAGTTATTGCCATTTTAAAAATTGAGAGTATATTAAGCAGACTCATTATTAGAGGTCGATTATCGATAGCAATTATCGTTGAGTGGAGTTGTCAGTTGTCAAAATTATTTCCAGCCCAATTATGAACGGCATCTCACCGTGAGTTTTCTCTTTCTCGCCTCCTCCCCTATTATAAACATCATATCGCCGTGAGTGCTGTTATGTTCTCACTCTTCCCTTATTATAAACAACAAGAGGGTAAGCAAAACTCACGTTCGTGAAAAAATTAGCTATTACAAATGTAAAAAAAGTGAGAAAAAGAGGCAAATTTGTGCTGAAATTTCTCACTACCGAAATCAAAGTGAGTTGAACAAAAAAATTTAAGTGTGGTCATTTATTTTAAAAAATACGAATATTTTGTATCTGTAATGATAATTAATTGTATTTAAGGTTGAAAGCGACAAAAAATAATTAGAATTTTTTATGTTTTGAGGTTATTGTTGACCTTTGGACGCTTTTTTCTTTGGTTTTAATTTTGGCTTGAGGTCAACTTAAGAATTACAATTTTTTGGTTTTATTCTTATAAAAAGAAAGAAATATCATTGTTATTATAAATTTCTACCATATTGTTTATAGTTGCATAAAACAAATGTTCTTGTTTTTGAAAGCCAATCCCTGAGGATGACCATCAAAGATGGTTGAAATATTGGAAATGGAATAGATTCTACCTTATTGTGATAAGAGTTTCTTTATATTTTTAATCGCAATATGTTTTCGACAAAAACAAATATTAGGACATTTACCGCTAACATTTTTTCAGAGTTCTTTACGAATTCGGTCTGAATCTCTGAATTCTTTCAGAATTTGGTACAAAATTGGGTCTAACTTCAGTTCCAAGAATGGGATGTAACTATCCACTGAAGTTAAATGATTAGGTTTGGCATCGCACCTTTAAAAGACGAAGAGTGCTATGCATGGTGCTATCAACATTTGCCCTATAAGAATTTAGACGACTGCAATATCCCGAGTATAGTTGAGCAAGAACTACTCTGGTTTGTGGTGGACTTTATTCACATTATATTTGTTTACATTAGAAACTGCGACTATGTGAAAGCTATACAAACCTACTTGAAATGCTTGTTGAGCAAGGGGTTCTCTCCTGTATCGTTGGGCTTTCCTCTCTACAAAGTGAAGATCATTCTTGATGGACCTAGTGTGTCGGGCCAACCTACTAGATGGTGATTGGGATGGCTCTCACGGTAACGCCCAAGCAAGTACTGTAACTAAAGCGTTCCCCGTTTTCAGGTATGGACAGATCAAAAAGGTGCATACTGTATAAAGCGGTTCACAAATATACAAGGACCCAATCTGGAGCAACCCATGTCTGCGATTGTTGTTCCTAGAGAGAGTAATGTACACGATTTGGAACTTTTGGGGTCGCAGTCTTGGAAAAAATGGGTGCTGGTGCTAAAAAGATGACATGTACAATAACTTGCCCTCAAGCTTGAATAGAATCAAATATTTTGATGGAATATAAGTCCAGACCGTTGCCCCAAAAAGATCCAAACCATTTTGTCGTGTCTCATCCGGCATCAAATTAAAAGAAAAAAAGAAGACACGTCTATCGGCGTTTTGAAAGTTTACGTCGGAAAGTAATCTAAATAGGCGTGGCAAGTTCCGCCCATTTCTACAGGTTTTGAAATATTCGACGTCAGATTCCTTGGAATCCTTGCATTAAGGTATAAAGTGTCTTTGGCAATATTACTGACAACAATGCGGAGTATCTTTTCATGAAAAAAATTAACCATCATGCGAGTCACTAAAGGGGTCTTTCTGGTCCCTTTTGTCAAAATTAATGGAGATCCACCAGTAGGATATCAATATTAATTACATAATGTTCATTACGAATTTAATTGTAAAGTAAATTGATTTCCCTCGTACAAAAAATGTATATATTATTTCTTCATAGATAACTGGCGACTCCACAATGTATTAATTTGCTTTATGTCGCTGCAAACATGGCATAAGGAACGAAAACTATTGCATGCTAGTGCTGCAAAACAAAAAAAAATAAAAAACTTTTCTTTGCTGCGAACTCCACCAAAGCCCGTCCCCAGAGTAGAGAGTGTTGAGTATAAAGAATTGAAGAAAATGAAATTAGTATTATCATATACTAATTTATGTATAGACCATGAAATACTCATGTTATGCGCGGCGTTGTGAATCAAACCAAATAACATCTTTTGAAGACAATTTTTGCGAGTTAATTGCAAGATTTTGTTCCATATTTTTATATGAGGATGTAGATCCGGCCAAAGACTACACAAGTATTGTATTTTACCAGAATAAATAGTTTAAAAGTTTATAGTTATTGCCATTTTAAAAATTGAGAGTATATTAAGCAGACTCATTATTAGAGGTCGATTATCGATAGCAATTATCGTTGAGTGGAGTTGTCAGTTGTCAAAATTATTTCCAGCCCAATTATGAACGGCATCTCACCGTGAGTTTTCTCTTTCTCGCCTCCTCCCCTATTATAAACATCATATCGCCGTGAGTGCTGTTATGTTCTCACTCTTCCCTTATTATAAACAACAAGAGGGTAAGCAAAACTCACGTTCGTGAAAAAATTAGCTATTACAAATGTAAAAAAAGTGAGAAAAAGAGGCAAATTTGTGCTGAAATTTCTCACTACCGAAATCAAAGTGAGTTGAACAAAAAAATTTAAGTGTGGTCATTTATTTTAAAAAATACGAATATTTTGTATCTGTAATGATAATTAATTGTATTTAAGGTTGAAAGCGACAAAAAATAATTAGACATTTTTTATGTTTTGAGGTTATTGTTGACCTTTGGACGCTTTTTTCTTTGGTTTTAATTTTGGCTTGAGGTCAACTTAAGAATTACAATTTTTTTGTTTTTATTCTTATAAAAAGAAAGAAATATCATTGTTATTATAAATTTCTACCATATTGTTTATAGTTGCATAAAACAAATGTTCTTGTTTTTGAAAGCCAATCCCTGAGGATGACCATCAAAGATGGTTGAAATAT
Organism: Musca autumnalis; assembly: GCF_047663935.1. Lineage (NCBI taxonomy): Eukaryota > Metazoa > Arthropoda > Insecta > Diptera > Muscidae > Musca > Musca autumnalis. Next base: position 66,710,675 of record NW_027411866.1, on the reverse strand, counting down.
TGGAAATGGAATAGATTCTACCTTATTGTGATAAGAGTTTCTTTATATTTTTAATCGCAATATGTTTTCGACAAAAACAAATATTAGGACATTTACCGCTAACATTTTTTCAGAGTTCTTTACGAATTCGGTCTGAATCTCTGAATTCTTTCAGAATTTGGTACAAAATTGGGTCTAACTTCAGTTCCAAGAATGGGATGTAACTATCCACTGAAGTTAAATGATTAGGTTTGGCATCGCACCTTTAAAAGACGAAGAGTGCTATGCATGGTGCTATCAACATTTGCCCTATAAGAATTTAGACGACTGCAATATCCCGAGTATAGTTGAGCAAGAACTACTCTGGTTTGTGGTGGACTTTATTCACATTATATTTGTTTACATTAGAAACTGCGACTATGTGAAAGCTATACAAACCTACTTGAAATGCTTGTTGAGCAAGGGGTTCTCTCCTGTATCGTTGGGCTTTCCTCTCTACAAAGTGAAGATCATTCTTGATGGACCTAGTGTGTCGGGCCAACCTACTAGATGGTGATTGGGATGGCTCTCACGGTAACGCCCAAGCAAGTACTGTAACTAAAGCGTTCCCCGTTTTCAGGTATGGACAGATCAAAAAGGTGCATACTGTATAAAGCGGTTCACAAATATACAAGGACCCAATCTGGAGCAACCCATGTCTGCGATTGTTGTTCCTAGAGAGAGTAATGTACACGATTTGGAACTTTTGGGGTCGCAGTCTTGGAAAAAATGGGTGCTGGTGCTAAAAAGATGACATGTACAATCACTTGCCCTCAAGCTTGAATAGAATCAAATATTTTGATGGAATATAAGTCCAGACCGTTGCCCCAAAAAGATCCAAACCATTTTGTCGTGTCTCATCCGGCATCAAATTAAAAGAATGTCATCAAGTAAAATAATGTCGGCTTTGACACTAAAAGGCTACCTTTTTGCTATAGGCTGACAACCCGAACAAACCATCTAACATCAAACGGCAGTAATACAAACAAAGGCGACGACCAAGTAAAAACAAATCCAATGTGGCTTAAATTTGATATTAAAATGTGTGGTGTTTATTCGCTATAGAAATAAATTAAGTTTATAAAATTAAAATTACAAGTTGTTAAAATGATCTTACATGTTTTAGTTGTCCAGCAAAAAAGGGCAGAATCAACGCCTGAAGGGCCTTTTATAGATTTGAAAAATGTTGCTAACAATTACATTTACATTTACATAGACAATAAAAACAAACTGCAATAAAAATTATTGTTCACAGGACAAAATATTATTCACTGGACGTTTTCGAACTTCAGGATGCGTTGCCAATTCTAAGGTGACCATCACCGACATCCCCGCCCCCGTGAACTGACCCAGAGGGGGAGGCTTCACCAGAATCTTCATCAACATCCAAAACGGCAAGTTTGGAAATAGGCCTTCTATAAATCCCAGAGCTAGTATTGACTTTGGCGGATCGCGCAACACCATCTTTGCCATGGAATAGTTCCACAATTCGACCACGTTTCCATTGAGATCGGGGGAGGTCAGCATCACAAATAAAAACAAGCGTTCCAACGTTGAGAGGATGAGTCGGCAGACACCACTTCGTTCGACGAGTTAAATCAGGCAGATATTCTCGAACCCATTGGTGCCACATACAATTTTTTTAAATTCTTTACAATTCGCCATTGCTTGCGAAGGGACATCAAACGGGGTTCAAATGGTGCTGGTGTCTGCGTGGAGTTGGCACATCCAAGCAAAAAGTGGTTTGGCGTCAATGGATCAGGATCTTCCGGGCTCACAGCCAAATGAGTCAACGGCCTGGAATTAATCATGTTCTCGGCCTCAATTAAAAACGATTGGAGTGTCTCGAATCTCGGTGAATGTTCTCTTAACATCGCATTCAGTGACTTCTTGACAGATTGGACAAGCCTTTCCCATGCACCACCTTCACTTGGATTTGCAGGAGTATTAAACTTCCATTGGATACCCAATGCTGAAAGGGACGAAGTCATAACATTATTGTCAATAAAACCTTTCTCACCATTTAACTCCTTCTCGATCCCAACGAAATTAGTGCCGTTGTCACTTCGGATTACCAAAGGCGCACCTCTACGATTGATAAAATTCCTTATGCATAATAAACAGGCATCACTGGAAAGATCGGCGGCTATCTCCAAGTGGATAGCCCGGACAGTTAAGCAGGTGAACAAGGCAACCCATCTCTTCTCTCTCTGGCGTCGAATAGTGACAGTCACTGGTCCGAAGTAATCCAGGCCAGTGTAAGTGAATGGACGGACATATGGCGTTACTCGGTCTATTGGCAAAAGACCCATTTGAGGCTGGCATGGCTTCGACCTTCGAATTCGGCAAACTTGACATCTTGATTGTATGCTGTTGAGTAAACGACGGAGAGATGGCACCCAAAATTTCAAATGAACTTCAGCGATGACTGTCGACTTATTTATGTGGCAAAATTTGAGATGATACGATTCAACAAGTAGACTTGTGAAAGGGTATTGATTCGGAAGGATGATCGGATTTTTGGAATGGTTCGGCAGACATGGAGCATTCTCAATACGACCAGATACCCTCAATAATTTATCTGGACCGATGACAGGATTCAACATCTTCAATTTGCTGTCCTTACTCACATGACCATGTAGACCAATATCGGCAATTTCGTCAGCAAATACTTCCATTTGTACATTTCGGCATAAATATTGTTCGGCCCATGCTTCTTCTTCTGCCGAAAGTTCACCCTTTAATAGTTCAACTTTTTTGAATTTGCGACAAAAATTTTGTATGTAACGATGCATCCAAGCCATGGTGCGTCTATATCGACGATATTTTGAAAATCGAGTTATATCTGGAACCACCGAATCACACTGACGAGCCACGAGCACGACATGTTTTGATCTCAGCTCAGAGTCGCTGGCATCCAAAAAGTTTTCAATATTATTTGCTGAAGGCCATTGTGATTCGGGAAGACGTAAAAATTCTGGTCCATTTTTCCACCGTCCGTCCACCTCATACCTTACGGGAAATTTGGCTCTTGTTGCCTCATCGGCCGGATTGAGAATACCAGGACACCAATTCCAATTATGTATCCCACTGCTCTCGAGGATTTCTTGTGTGGCCACATATTGCTTATATTTACGGTGATCCGAATGAATATGTCACCCGGTTACGGCACGTCATCACTAAATGATCACCCTAATTCAGGGTTGTATTTTGATCATATGTTTCAAGACAAGTTTCGTTGAAATTCGAGTTTTGTTTGTTGTCAACCCTGAACTCAACGAAAAATGGACAACGAAGAACGAAGACATGCACGAAGGCTGCATTGCAAAAAATTTTCCATCGCAGATACACCGAAGTGGCCCATTCTAACTATTGCATAATTCGCAAATCAAAGTCATACTTGGAAAAATTCCAAGTAGAATTAGACTTTATAACTTGCCTATTTCTTTTTTTTTTTTTTGTGCACAAGTTGTCCTTAGCAATACGGTGAGTAAAGGAAACAACATATGTCTCCAGCAACGAAAAGTAATTTTTGGTGGAAATGCAATTTATTAAATTTTCGCGAATTTTCAGGAAATTTCCACTGGATAACGGTACCGACCGCGTGGTAATCTGGATCTAGGTACACGTTGCCAGTGGAGCACCACTTGTCAGCGACCGGATTGCAATATCATTTTTTTGCAATTGTTCATTGCTCGCCAATTGGAAACTACAAACTTTTGCACCTGCTTGGGGACACTTGTGCAAAAATTCAAGAATAATTTTAGCGACAACACTAAATCGGCTCCGAGAAATACATGCTGCCAACTTTGTATTCCCAACCAACGAACATTCTTTAATTAGCCACATTCGGTCACCACCAGCTGCAACACTTATTTGCAATAAACATTTTGCCCTGGAAAGAAGTTTATTTTTCGTCCGTTTTGAGCAAAACCACATAACAATTAACAGCCCTGACGAACAAGAAACACTGTGTGGTGCAGACGTGTAAAGAAGTTGACATTCGGGACGTATAAAAAGGAGAAATAATTGCATAACTAGTTCGCAAATTATCACTTTGTTCGCCGCCTGCAAATTATCGACCATCGTACTCAACCATAACCAATCTTGGTCTCAGTTCGATCCCTGCATGTGGAAATTACGCAACACAGGTTAACACGTGTCTGATTGTGTGCTACCAGAAGTCATTTATATGACCATACAAATCCATCAACCGACAAGCGGCTCAAACAAAGTGAAGAAAATTTATTAAACATCACCCGACGGTGTCCAGTGGATTAAAGTTTTAACGTTCCCGAAGTGTTTTTATGTTCATTTAACCGAAATCTTACCACCCCTTCTACCAGCGACAGTCTGTGGTCTCAACGGCAGTACAACCTTGAATTGTTTAAGTGATCAACCAGTGATGTGCATTTTATCTGATAAAACAACTTCATCAGTGAAACCTTTGCCATGCCATTATTGCGGTATCTAAAGTGTGCAGAAAAGATGACTATGATATAAAGTGCGAATCGTCTAATCACCACACCATCTCATCACATTCCATAATCACCATAAAACCAGCAAGATAAACCTCCATACAATAGCCTAAGTTTTCATCATCCATCGCCATAGAACCAACATCACCATCAAAACAACCAACATTTATTTATTCGATCCAACCAAACTACACACCAACCTGAAGACAACACATGTTCGTGTAAACAGTGGCGAATTCGATCGAGCCCATTTCAGTTCGAGATAAATGTCACCACTTTTGTTGGAGTTTCCAGTTCATCACATCGTGTTTTAACACAGCTTTTCACCTCATCATCTGCATTCTCAGACATCCAGATAATTACCATCATACTCCGCCTTCCGGAATAAGCAGAAACTAACAGTCATATAGCATCATAATCACATCGACAAGTCTCATCATAGACACCCTCATCATCAATCCATAGTCTTCAGCTAACAATTCAAAGCAATTCAAAACCGTAAGTCGAAATGAAAACTAACAAGATAAAGGACTTAAGTTTTGTTGTGGTCATATCCTAATTCCATATGGCCCGCACAATAAGGTCCTATATTTAACTCTGATATTTAATATACATTTCAATCAAAAACTAATACCCTTTATCTAGCAATAAGTTTTCATTTCACTGATATTGGATAAAAAGTCTCCAAACTTGTTTCGGTGATAAACTGAAGCAGAGTTTTAGGCTTTTTGTTAAAATTATTTGCCATAACGATTATCAAATCTTAAGAATCTTTCACATTTTTTTTTTTTAATAACGTGATTATCATATTATTTCTTATACGGCCATATGATATATACATTATATATCATACATTATACATTTGTTGAATTATAAATTAACTTTATTCATATACATCGTTAACAACCTAGTTGGTTTACCATTGATATTTCATACCTTTTTAAATAATACTGTCATATTGACAGAAACTGTCGACTATACGAGCTCGAATAGGTTGAGACAGGGATCAGTTTATTTCATTTTAATTGTAGAAGTGCAAATTGCACAGTAGATGGCAACCAAAAAGGGTGTTTTTAAAGAATATTTTGAATCAAATACCTACAAAAATTATAACTTATTTACATTAACCTTGGTGATAACTATATTTGATATCAAATCTTGAACATGTTTATACTTATATAACAATATAGTGAATATTTTTGTGCACAGTGGCACAAATGGGAATGGCATACAGAATTAAATTTGAATTTTGTATGTATCATGAAGTGAAGTAAAATTAAATCTCGTTAATGAATTTAGTAATATATTATCCTTTAGATAATAAACAACGATTATAATAATTATTCCTAAGCGTTATTGATATCTGTTATAACTTATTGTTATAAAATAAATATGAATTGAAGCTTTGAAATTTAACATTATGAGGTTCTAATTTGTTAACATAAGGTAATGTAGAGGTTATCCAGCCAAGGTACAGATTTTGGGAGTCATCATCATTGATGAGGCTCATTGGGGATTTGTGTAGAAATCCATTGGGAGGGCAAGGTAACCCAACCAACACCTTGGGTACCAAACAAACAACGGCAACAACAAATCTTTTAATTTTAAAATAAGCGTTTCTTTTATGAATGTGTGAATTGATAATGAATCAATATTTTTGTTTATGGCTGGTCAGGAATGGCCACTGAGCTAGGCCGAATTTCTTCAATGGCAAGTGTATACCAGCGACATCTTGGTATGCCTCATTCCCCCTTTACACTCCAACCTAGTTACATAACAATGGCGCCCAACGTATAAGCCAATGTCTTAGGTTCAACTCCCATCAATGGGAATTGTTCTTAAGCATTAGGTGTATGAATTTTTGTTTGATTGGTTTTCAGTATGTCTTGAGTTGTTGTTCTATTACAACATCCCAATTGCGACTTAAGGTCAGTTAAATATTAACATTATTTCTTAAATGTCAACTTAAAGGAAAAGAGTTTTTAGTCGTCTTGCAAGCCTGAGTTTATGTCAAGCTGCAATTTTGTGACAAAACTCCTACGTTATTGAATTCATACTTCGACTTTCTTTAAAGCTTTATAATATATTGTCATCTGCAGTTGATTTTTTATGATCGATTGCATAATTTGCTATATTATAGATGCTTTAATATATTGGTTTATTAGAATTGAAATTTTTGGGGAAAATTCTGACCACACTTTTGAAAGATGATGAAGATTGTTTGTTGTTGTTGATTATTCTTCTTATCTTGGCTGATACCTTAACCTTCTACCAATTACCTTATACATTTTATGAAATAACTTTGACCTGAAATTATTGGAAATTTTTCTGGAAATTATTGACAATAAAATTATTGATATTGATTCGATTGTTGGCACATTTAAGACATAGTGAGTTACCCAGTTTTTTTTTGGCACCTGCACTAACGAATTCTTTTGGCACAACATTTTATTTCTGTTTTCGGTTTGAGAATTGTATATAGCACTGGTGAAACTTTCAGATTTTAGTCGAGTGTGAGATTTTCTTTTTGGATTTCTCGGAACCTTTTGATAGTAAAGGGCCTTGGCTATTTTACTATACACTTTGCTTGAAATTTTCTACACAGAACTGGACTAGCTGTACCCGAAGACTGGTCTTCAGTTTGACTCGAGGTCAACTAAAGTACCTTAAGGTTGTAGGGGCGGTTAGTCTGGAGAGCCTTCGGACGGCAGCGCTCAACCTTGAGTTGGAGCATTTTCCGTAGGACTGAGTGTTGTCTGGGTGTCGATTTCCCAGTGTATCTTTATAAAGCCGTTCTATGCTTAACTAAGGATACACTGAAGAGACCTCGAGAAACTCTTGGAGGAAATTCTAACCGGCAACAACCACTCCTACGTTTGAACAGTCTACTCCATAGAACAATAGGGGTAGGCGAAGAGAACTGAAGAGCCTATCGAAGTTCTATTTTCCTTTTACCAGCAAGACCTTTTTTTTTTTGTTCGAATATTATCCGAACTAATTTTACCCGGACTTACAAACATTCATACTGATCTACCACAGCCTAGAGAAAATAATTTGTTGCCTCGATATATCCTGTTTTACACAATTTCTGAGCATTTGTTCTGAATTGGAGAAACTTTGCAGAATTTATTGCTTTTGGTTCGATTCTTTTCGAAATACCTGACCTGTTGGAACCATTCAGTATTCGGATCGAGTTTTGTTGCGTATGAGAATTTCAAATATTGGACGTTCTGAACCGTTAGGCAGTGAACGTGATTGACTGTCTCGTCCATATATCTTTGGTATTTCGTTGAATTTATTGTATCATACCTACCTTTTGGATAACCTGTTGATCATTGGAGAAGGCATACTATTGAATTTTGATTTCTCGTGCTTTTTATTCAGATTTCTAGTCGAACTGATTAGTACACTAACTTTTTTGGAAATTTTTGTTGATCATTGTGGAGATTTCATCTTGATTTGGACATCATGCAGCCTGCTACAGGGGCCAAGCCAAAAACTTACGGCATTATTACCAGGTCGACAAGCCAAGCAGTAGGAGAAGCTGCTGGAACAGAACAAGGTACTGAATCTGGTATCCCTGTTAGCGCTGATGGCAACGATTCGCCGACACCAAATGAATTGGCAAGTCCAGCTACTCTGGCGCAATTGAATGAGCAACCCAGTACAATTACTAGGCCTTCGTTTAGTCCGTTGACCATTCGAGGTAATGATGAAGATCAAGTTGATAGACATAGTAGCACAGGGGTTCTTGACGTTGTTCAGTCCGCTTTAGAGGCCACCCAGGCATCAATGGTTGAGACCATGAAAAAGGAAATGCAGACAGCAATTGCTGCTGCAGTGAAAGAAGCTTTTTCTAAAACAGTCCCTCCAGGGAATCCAAATGGTAGGCGTGAATTACATTCTCCGAGTATTGATTGGCCTCGAGATTTGCCACCTTTACGAACTGATACAGGACATTCAGCTTCGGTTAGTCGCAACAATGAAGTTCCAAATCGTTATAGGGAAGATTTTTGTAGACCCAGACATCCATATCTCAGTAAGTGGGGCATTAAGTTTGATGCTACTCCAAAGACACCGAATGTCGAAGATTTTATTTTCCGTGTAGAACGACTTCGGAGAAGTTATGGTTGTTCAGAACAGGAGTTGGTCGACGAATTTCACCACTTGTTAGAAGGCCGTCCTTGCCAATGGTATTGGGGAAAGATCCGACAGTATCCACACATGAACTGGGAAAGTCTTAAGATCAGCATAGTCCATGAATTTCAGCGTTTTCAATCCAACTTAGATGTGATGCGGCAGATTATGGATAGGAAGCAGGGTAGGAATGAATCTGCTACACAATATATCGATGCAATTAATAACCTGCGCACTCAGTTGAGGGAACCTTTGAAGGATTTCGAGGTCATTGACATCCTCAAAGCTGGATTGAAACCCAGTCTTGCTCATTTGACATTTAGTGGAACATTTTACTCCGTGGAACAATTTAGAAATGAAGTCAGGAAATCCGAAGAGTTTCTCGAAAGAGAATCTTCATCAAGATTTAGGACAAGTCCACCCACTCGTATGGTGAATGAGATTAGTGAAGATGGTTTCGATGAAATAGTTCATGACGTTGAAGAGTTGAGGCTTCGGTCAAAAGCAACTGGGGCCTCCAAGACTGATCAGTCACGTTGTTGGAACTGCGGTGACAAAGGACACACTTTCAAGCGATGCAATAGTTCCCAGCGTGCAACTTTTTGTTTCCGTTGCGGTTCACCAGGCGTAATATCTCCTCAATGTAATAACTGCAAGCAGCAGAATCATTCCTCTAACTTTTCCAAAGCCGAATCAGTATCCACTCAAACTGTGGACTGACTATGCACTCATGATATTGCCACCTCTACGGGTCAAAATGATTTTTCCAACAGACTGTACCCAGACTTTCCAGTAATCCTTCTATATCCAAACCAGACTTGACACTTCCGTTCCATATCCGCTTGACAAATTACTTGAAGGCACGTGAAAGAATCTTTAATTCCGAGATTACTGTTAAACCTTATGTTTCCAAAAAGATTTTGAGAGCCAGAGTACGATATCGGCTTAGACGTTTAAAACGATTGTCTGTTTCTTCTGCATATTTTTCTGATTTGAAGACCACCGATCCTAGACCGTTTCGAGAAGTTTTGGTAAACGGCATTTCAGTTTTAGCTTTGTTCGACAGCGGTGCCACCGTCACCTGTCTCGGCAAAGATTGTTTTTCCCTCGTTGAAGATTTGAAATTGAGTATTTCTCCGGTTCATAAATGCAGCGTCGGCACAGCTAGTGGTCAGCGTATCCATTGTGAAGGAAAAGTTAGAGTTGAACTATCTTTTGATGGTCAAACAAATACAATGGACGTTTATTTGATTCCTGGTTTAGAAAACGCGATGTACTGCGGTGTCGATTTTTGGAAAACCTTTCGTATAGCGCCAAACCTTATCAGTAGCATTGAGCTCAGTCATAATGTTGTAGATTCAGATATGCATATTTTGTCTCCAGACCAACTCGAAGCTCTTGAAAGAGCCAAAGAAAGTTTTAGAGATTTCGGTAAATATGGTCTGGGAAAGACAAGCCTCGAAGAACACATTATTGATACGGGTGACGCGGTTCCTGTCAAGCAGCGCCACTACCCAGTGTCTCCGGCAGTGGAGTCCTTAATATACCAGGAACTGGATAGGATGCTAAGTTTGGGTGTTATTGAGACTAGTACCAGCCCCTGGAATTCCCCGGTTACCCTAGTTCGTAGAGGGGAGAAGAACAGGTTGTGCTTAGACGCGCGCAAGCTTAACGAGGTAACCGTAAAAGACGCGTACCCCTTGCCTTTTATAGATGCTTTACTCGGCAGGCTCCAGGATACTTATTATATCTCCAGCATCGACCTTAAGGATGCATTTTGGCAGGTTCCCCTAGCGATAGAAAGCCGTCCGAAGACCGCGTTCACAGTACCGGGGAGACCACATTATCAATTCACCGTCATGCCGTTTGGGTTGTGCAACGCAGCCCAACGGTTATGTCGGTTAATGGATAAAGTGATCTCACCGGAACTGAGGAATAAAGTCTTCGTATACCTTGACGACCTGTTGGTAGTTTCGCCAGATTTTGAATCGCATGTCGTACTCCTTCGCAAGGTAGGTGAACTATTGTCTGGGGCGAATCTGACCATTAACCTGAGTAAGTCGAAATTTTGCCGTCGAGAATTAAGATACCTGGGGTATATCGTAGGTGAGGGAAAGCTGAAACCGGATCCAACAAAAATCAATTCAATAACCGATATTGCTATTCCAAAGAACACTCGTGAGGTTCGCCGTTTTCTCGGTATGGCATCGTGGTTTAGGCGTTTTATACGAAATTATGCGGAAATAACAGCTCCAATCACAAACACCTTGAAGAAAGGCAAGACTTTCTCATTCGATGATTCAGCCATAGAAGCTTTTAATAGACTTAAAGTAGCTTTGACTACTAGTCCCGTCCTTAGTCATCCGGTTTTCGACAAAAGATTCTACGTCCAATGCGACGCATCCAACCTCGGCATCGGCGCGGTTTTGTACCAGCTAGACGCTGCAGGTCTGGAACGTCCCATTGCCTTTCATTCCGCTCAGTTGTCCAAGGCTGAACGGAACTACAGCGTCACTGAGCGGGAGTGCTTGGCCGTTATTAGTGCTATAAAGAAGTTCCGACCCTTTATAGAGCTTATGCCTTTTACGGTAGTAACGGACCATAGTGCTTTGAAGTGGTTAATGGGACAGAAGGACCTCAGTGGTCGGTTGGCGAGGTGGAGTCTAAAGCTCCAAGCATTTAATTTCGATATTCAGCATCGCAAAGGGTCTCAGACATCGTTGCTGACACACTATCACGACTGCATGCTGACGAAATTAATATGTTTGTTGATGAGAAACCGTTGATTGATTTAGAGTCGGCCGAATTTAAGAGCGAGGAATACACGCAGCTGGTAGATATGGTTAAAGAGAATCAAGAAAGTCTTCCGGACTTGAAAATTTCCGATGGTTTTGTGTATAAGAAAACTGTTCCTTCCGATGGAACACCACATCAAGAAAATTTTATATGGAAACTTTGGGTTCCATCAGGTTTGACACAATCACTTATAGAGAATACACACGCGTCGTCTGTAAATAATCATTGCGGTATTGGACGGACTTTAGCAGCTCTTAGGCAATATTTTTATTGGCCCAAAATGGCCAAACAAATTCGAGATGTTATCAATCACTGTATTTTGTGTAAGGAGACAAAGGCTCCTAATAAAATTTTACGGCCGAAGATGGGAAACGAAACCATTACGCACAGACCATTTCAGAAAATCTTTATTGATTTTATAGGACCTTTTCCGAGATCCAAATCCGGTAACACTTACGTACTCATTGTACTAGATCATTTAACGAAATTCGTTCTTTTAAAGCCGCTAGCCAAAGCTAATTCGAAAAATGTTATGAAATTTTTAGAAGCCGAAGTTTTTCACAAGTTCGGGGTACCACAAACAGTGCACTCAGACAACGGGAAACAGTTCATTTCTTCAGATTTCAGTTCGTTTTTGAGTAAATACGGTTGTACCCAAATTCGTAACGCGGTTTATTCGCCACAGGCGAATGCGTCCGAGAGGGTCAATCGGACGATAATCGCGGCGATTAGAGCTTACGTTTCCGAAGAGCAGACCGATTGGGACAGATATTTATCTGCCATAGAGTGTTCGATTCGATCCACGGTGCACACGTCGATCGGATGTTCCCCGTACTTTGCTCTATTCGGTACCCATATGATCACTCAGGGAAGCGCTTATAAGTTATCGCACGAACTTGGTGTTTTAGAAGACGGAACTGTGGACGTAATCCCGAAGCACGACTTGATAAACTTAATTCGGTGTTCTATTAAAGAAAAACTTCATGATTCGCATGAAAAGGCAGCGGCGCGGTACAACATACGATCTCGTCAGGTTAGTTTTAAACCGGGTCAAGAAGTACTGCGAAGAAATTTCGTACTGAGTGATGCTTCCCGCCAAATTAATTCCAAACTTTGTCGAAAATTCGTTAAGTGCAGAGTTGCACAGAAACTGGGTAATTCACTCTATGAGATTGAAGACTTACAGGGTAGGAAGGTGGGGACATATCACGCAAAGGATTTGCAACATATGGTACCGGTGAAGTAGATGCCCGGCGTTTGTGTTTTAGATATCTCAGGGTCGCAGTTCTTCCCCACGCTCATTACTCGGCTTGACTTCCCGAATCAGTTGGCTTCGGCAGGCCTACGCCAACGTGTTCGGGTTTGTTATGTCACCCGGTTACGGCACGTCATCACTAAATGATCACCCTAATTCAGGGTTGTATTTTGATCATATGTTTCAAGACAAGTTTCGTTGAAATTCGAGTTTTGTTTGTTGTCAACCCTGAACTCAACGAAAAATGGACAACGAAGAACGAAGACATGCACGAAGGCTGCATTGCAAAAAATTTTCCATCGCAGATACACCGAAGTGGCCCATTCTAACTATTGCATAATTCGCAAATCAAAGTCATACTTGGAAAAATTCCAAGTAGAATTAGACTTTATAACTTGCCTATTTCTTTTTTTTTTTGTGCACAAGTTGTCCTTAGCAATACGGTGAGTAAAGGAAACAACATATGTCTCCAGCAACGAAAAGTAATTTTTGGTGGAAATGCAATTTATTAAATTTTCGCGAATTTTCAGGAAATTTCCACTGGATAACGGTACCGACCGCGTGGTAATCTAATCTAGGTACACGTTGCCAGTGGAGCACCACTTGTCAGCGACCGGATTGCAATATCATTTTTTTGCAATTGTTCATTGCTCGCCAATTGGAAACTACAAACTTATTCACCTGCTTGGGGACACTTGTGCAAAAATTCAAGAATAAATCGGCTCCGAGAAATACATGCTGCCAACTTTGTATTCCCAACCAACGAACATTCTTTAATTAGCCACATTCGGTCACCACCAGCTGCAACACTTATTTGCAATAAACATGTTGCCCTGGAAAGAAGTTTATTTTTCGTCCGTTTTGAGCAAAACCACATAACAATTAACAGCCCTGACGAACAAGAAACACTGTGTGGTGCAGACGTGTAAAGAAGTTGACATTCGGGACGTATAAAAAGGAGAAATAATTGCATAACTAGTTCGCAAATTATCACTTTGTTCGCCGCCTGCAAATTATCGACCATCGTACTCAACCATAACCAATCTTGGTCTCAGTTCGATCCCTGCATGTGGAAATTACGCAACACAGGTTAACACGTGTCTGATTGTGTGCTACCAGAAGTCATTTATATGACCATACAAATCCATCAACCGACAAGCGGCTCAAACAAAGTGAAGAAAATTTATTAAACATCACCCGACGGTGTCCAGTGGATTAAAGTTTTAACGTTCCCGAAGTGTTTTTATGTTCATTTAACCGAAATCTTACCACCCCTTCTACCAGCGACAGTCTGTGGTCTCAACGGCAGTACAACCTTGAATTGTTTAAGTGATCAACCAGTGATGTGCATTTTATCTGATAAAACAACTTCATCAGTGAAACCTTTGCCATGCCATTATTGCGGTATCTAAAGTGTGCAGAAAAGATGACTATGATATAAAGTGCGAATCGTCTAATCACCACACCATCTCATCACATTCCATAATCACCATAAAACCAGCAAGATAAACCTCCATACAATAGCCTAAGTTTTCATCATCCATCGCCATAGAACCAACATCACCATCAAAACAACCAACATTTATTTATTCGATCCAACCAAACTACACACCAACCTGAAGACAACACATGTTCGTGTAAACAGTGGCGAATTCGATCGAGCCCATTTCAGTTCGAGATAAATGTCACCACTTTTGTTGGAGTTTCCAGTTCATCACATCGTGTTTTAACACAGCTTTTCACCTCATCATCTGCATTCTCAGACATCCAGATAATTACCATCATACTCCGCCTTCCGGAATAAGCAGAAACTAACAGTCATATAGCATCATAATCACATCGACAAGTCTCATCATAGACACCCTCATCATCAATCCATAGTCTTCAGCTAACAATTCAAAGCAATTCAAAACCGTAAGTCGAAATGAAAACTAACAAGATAAAGGACTTAAGTTTTGTTGTGGTCATATCCTAATTCCATATGGCCCGCACAATAAGGTCCTATATTTAACTCTGATATTTAATATACATTTCAATCAAAAACTAATACCCTTTATCTAGCAATAAGTTTTCATTTCACTGATATTGGATAAAAAGTCTCCAAACTTGTTTCGGTGATAAACTGAAGCAGAGTTTTAGGCTTTTTGTTAAAATTATTTGCCATAACGATTATCAAATCTTAAGAATCTTTCACATTTTTTTTTTTAATAACGTGATTATCATATTATTTCTTATACGGCCATATGATATATACATTACATTATATATCATACATTATACATTTGTTGAATTATAAATTAACTTTATTCATATACATCGTTAACAACCTAGTTGGTTTACCATTGATATTTCATACCTTTTTAAATAATACTGTCATATTGACAGAAACTGTCGACTATACGAGCTCGAATAGGTTGAGACAGGGATCAGTTTATTTCATTTTAATTGTAGAAGTGCAAATTGCACAGTAGATGGCAACCAAAAAGGGTGTTTTTAAAGAATATTTTGAATCAAATACCTACAAAAATTATAACTTATTTACATTAACCTTGGTGATAACTATATTTGATATCAAATCTTGAACATGTTTATACTTATATAACAATATAGTGAATATTTTTGTGCACAGTGGCACAAATGGGAATGGCATACAGAATTAAATTTGAATTTTGTATGTATCATGAAGTGAAGTAAAATTAAATCTCGTTAATGAATTTAGTAATATATTATCCTTTAGATAATAAACAACGATTATAATAATTATTCCTAAGCGTTATTGATATCTGTTATAACTTATTGTTATAAAATAAATATGAATTGAAGCTTTGAAATTTAACATTATGAGGTTCTAATTTGTTAACATAAGGTAATGTAGAGGTTATCCAGCCAAGGTACAGATTTTGGGAGTCATCATCATTGATGAGGCTCATTGGGGATTTGTGTAGAAATCCATTGGGAGGGCAAGGTAACCCAACCAACACCTTGGGTACCAAACAAACAACGGCAACAACAAATCTTTTAATTTTAAAATAAGCGTTTCTTTTATGAATGTGTGAATTGATAATGAATCAATATTTTTGTTTATGGCTGGTCAGGAGTGGCCACTGAGCTAGGCCGAATTTCTTCAATGGCAAGTGTATACCAGCGACATCTTGGTATGCCTCATTCCCCCTTTACACTCCAACCTAGTTGCATAACAGATTAAATCTTTCATACGGACACCCATAACAGCCGCCTGCAGTTCTAACTTGGGTATGGTATGGTATCTTGTAGGAGCACAAGCAGATTTTCCCATTACAAAAGAAACATTAATTCCAACTTCACTTACCACGCGCCAATACGCTACCGTTGCCATTGCCTCTTCGCTTGCATCTGCGAATATATGTAAATCAACTTTTCTGTTTGAAAAATCCTTAAGATAACATCTTGGAATACGAAATTCTTCCAACATATTTAATTCACCTAACCATAACTTCCAATTACTATATAAATCGCTAGGCAACTCTTCGTCCCACTCTATACCCGACTTCCATACTTTTTGCATCAATATTTTTGAAGCAACCATAAATTCGCAAACAAATCCGAATGGGTCATAGATTGACATATTCAAAGAGAGCAACTGACGTTTGGTCGGAATCTTAGAAAAGTCTAAAATGGATTTATCAACTTTATGTAAATTCAAACGGAAGCAGAAAACATCTGGATTTGGCAACCAGTGTATGCCCAAAATCCTTTCAACACAATTTTTATTCAAAAACTCACCGCTATCGTTGACTCCGCTGGCCGATTCTCCACAAGCTTGAATAACCCTCTGGGAATTTGAAATAATATTTCTCAATTCGAAACCTCCAACACTATGAATTCTTACCACGTCTTTTACCACCTTCGCGGCTTCTTCTTCAGTTTGGAAACAGTCGACATAGTCGTCTACATAATGGCGATTAACAATTGCTTCAACTGCACGAGGTGACTCTTTCTCAAACATATTGGCATTCATATTTTTCACATATTGGGCTATAGTTGGCGAACAAGTTGCTCCAAATATCATTCTTTGCATAACATAAGTTTCCACTCTTTTATTTTTATCTCCATTTCTCCAAAGGAATCTTTGGCAATCTTGATCTTCTTTGGCGATTTTGACTTGATGGAACATCTCTTTTATGTCGCCACAAACAGCTATTGGAGCTTCACGAAATTTAAAAATTGTTGAGATTAAGGAATTGTTTATGTCTGGTCCACTTAAAAGGCACTTATTCAATGACACATTCTTCACTTCGGCTGCAGCATCAAACACATTTCGAATACCCATTTTGTTCACATTTTTAACACCAAAATGAGGCAGATAAAAAACACGTTCTGGATTTAAAGGTAACTCGTTCACTTCAATTTTTCTGCAGTAGCCCTTTGATATGTAGTCATTTATTTTCTCACAATATGCACTTCCATATTCAATATCTCGAGCCATTTTATTTTCCACACTATACAAACGTTTCAATGCCATTTCAAATGAATCTGGGAATGGAGGCACGTTTTGTTTCCACAAAAGACGAGATTCATAGCGTTCACCAACTTTTCTTGTGTGTTTCTTTAACAATTCCATAGCTCTTTCATCATCAGCTGACAATAGTTGTGTTGTAGTCACTTTTACACCAAGCGTTTCCACATCAAAATAATTTTGCATCATCCAGTTTATTTGTTGTAAACAATTTCCTGTACTGTCTGTTGAAGGAGCACACATTCTGGCATGAAGAGCACGATTTTTAGTTGAGACTTTTTCTCCTGGCGTTGGGCCATAAACAACAACACCCAATCTTGTAGTGGTTACAATCGGTCCAGCGGCAGACAACGAGCGGGGCACATCCAGTGGAACTGTCAAAAAACAATGGTGTAAACTAATGATTAATTTTGGTTTCACATTCTTGTAATTATCAAATTTTATTTTCGATACATTAACATTGTTATAATTTGTTACCAATGTTTCCAAATTACAAGATTGAATGGGCAATGACAAATTTGAAGTGGTATATATATTTTTCATCACATATCGTCTGTCGTTTTTCCCCATACCACTTATTTTCAGATCCACTACTTCGGAATCCTCCGTCACAGAATGCTCATTTAACCATTGTAGGGATAATTGTGTTTTGTTTCCTTTTAGCTCCAGGTCTTTGGCAATTCCAATATCCAGCATTGTTACATTTGCCCCGTCATCTATAAAGGCATATGTGGAAATTATTTTACCTTTACCATATAATTTCACAGGCAATATTTGAAAAAGTATGCTACCAGCATTACTTACGACATGACAATTTCTTTGTTCAGGTTGCTGTTGAACTGTTCCACCTGCGTTTTCATTTTCTTCATTGGGACCAATTTCATAATGCAGTAACACATTATGGAACTTTTGACAATTAGTTTTACTGCAGCGCACCTTGTTTCTGCATTGATTTAATTGATGGCCTTTTCTAAGGCAGCAAAAACATAATTTTAATTCTTTAATTTTCTTCCACTTTTCGTCCGTCCGCATATTCGTGAATTGTTTACATTTTATAATTGACGTACAGACCCCGTCGCACACACTACAATTGTTGACGGCGACGCATGCAATATTGCGGCTTGGGTGTGTGGGTTGACGACGATTAGTGGACACATGTGGTGCGTATGGGAGGGTATCGTGGACGATGTTAGCAACGCGACGTAATGTTTCCAACCATTTGCTGAAATCTAAAATAGAAGGAGATTTATTTAAATAAAGACATTTTTCAACCCATTCCATTTGTCGATTTATTGGTAATTTGGAAACTAGTTCACTCAATAATGATGGATTATTCAAATGATGTTCTCCTCCAGCGTTTTTTAAAAATGTTGCCATATTTGAGGCTTTAATGGCGAAATTTACTAGGGCATTCAAATCGTCTTTCACCAAAGGAGGAATTTTCCGGACCTTTTGAATTTGGCTTTTGATGAGTTGCTCTGGTCTTCCGAATGTCTCTTTTAGGCTGCTCATGATGTCTTCCACATTGGCAGAGCTTCCCAATAATGGTTCCACTGTCTCTCGGGCTTTACCTTTTAAAGCGTCTCTTAACCTCATAATATTGTGCAGGTCGGTGTACATAAACTCATTTGTGGTGCTGTAAAAAGACTCGGAAAAAGTTGGCCATTCTTCTGGCAACCCTGAAAATATTGGAAGAGGATAAATTTTCTTTTGAGGCATATTGCTGTAATTAGTATTTGCAGTATTAATGGAACCATTTGGTTGCCCCTGTGCTGGCATATATTGTACGGACATTCCTTGCGTTACTTGCGTCGGCCCTGGTTGGCGTATAATTGACTGTGGCATGTTAGGCAACGGCGGCGGTATTTCCTGTGTTGGCGGCGTTGTGATTTGTTGTGTTGGCTGTGACATTGGTTGTCGTGACGTTAATGGTGGCTCCATGTTGCGGGCGCCCCAACCCGTAGATTCGCCCCTGACGCAAAAAAAAAAATTTTGCGTGGAGCTTCGCTAGGGCGTAGCCTTTTTGCATGGTGGAGGCCACAAAAAAACACCTTCCAAAAACATTCATTTTCGCAAATATATCATAGGGGACCGGGTGTTTTGCTTTGGAGGGTTTAATCTTCTCCCACCGGGGGTCCCCTAGTCCAACGTTGCGATGCCGCCAGCACGAAAATGTTGCAATTATGTTAAAGCTGGAAGGGCACCGTCTTTTGATGGTTTCCATCGCTGGAAACCATTCCCAAATGTAGGCCACCTGCAAAAGAAAAGAAAAATAGGTTAATAAGGGGGAAATAAGTACAATAAATAAATTAAAACGTAAGAAAATAAAACTATGCAGATGACTGCATGTGGAAATTTTGACAATTTGACAGAAACTAAATGCATGTGTTAAAACAGCTGTTTAGGGTAGGGAGTCATAGGCTGAAAATTGACTTGGGGGTACGACCCGTGGAAATGCAGGGCGTATAACGTAAAGGCTTACGCCGGGTTATACGTTGGGGAAAATTTATTAATTTGAATTTCCAACGGATATAAATATGGTTGTTGTCCGGAAAAACCGAGGGGTGCAAATCTTTTTACTTTAAATTTCCAACTGAGGAAATAAATAGGGACGAATGTTGTTTATTTATACGCCATGAAGAAGACAACAAGAGGTGGTAAAACTAATAGAAAAATGGCTAATTTTTGGAAGCTGACTAAGCATTTGGCGCTTGCTTGTAGCCATTGCTAAAGTTGCCAGCAAGCGAAACAGTTTATACGTGAGTGTGCTTACACAAAAAAAGGAAGTTTTTTTTTAAATTCTAATCAGTGACAAACACACAAAGTAAAGCCATTTGGAAAAATTAAAAGGAAATATAACATCAAAATTTAAGTGCTAATTAATATTCCACAGAGGTTAGTATAGCGTCTAGTAAGCCAAATAGAGAAAATTGAAATCTATTAGTGTGTGTGTTCCATACAGGTTATCCTGGGAAGTCGTTAACTAAAAACCTAACCATCAACGCCCAAGTGGCTTTAATGAGGAATAGTGGAAGGCGAGGAAGACAAAAATCAAGAAAAGCATTCTCGGACTCCAGGTAACCTCTGTGAGCTTCTGGTCCTGTACAGGAGTGAACGGAGAGTATTCTCAAATTTATGTATTTCTTAAGAGTGTATAAAAAGTCATACTGAATATTTATGCACCTCAAGAATAAGCTCAATTGAAATCCATTGAAAATAAGTATATATTGGCAACTAAAGCGTACACGTATTTTTATCCCAATAAAAAAATAAGAGATTTTTATTTGCCAAAGATAACCAAGATAATTAAATATTTTTTTTTACGTTGAAGTAGTATAATCTAAATTTTGTAAACTTAAATCATACGGATGAAATTGAATATTTAAGCACGGTAGCTGCCAGAAACTAAACTTTTATAGGGAGTTGACTGTCTAGTGTTTGAATTGAGTACAATATTGAGACTTCAGGGAGCTCCTTTAGGTCCAGTTAGAGCGACATTTCCACTAACAGTTGAGACTTATAGAGGCTAGTGAGAACAGTGAAGGAATGGTGCCAAAAGCCAATCAAGGCATTTTTGAAATAATTGCGATGTATGATTTCTGTAATATTTAACATGTTTGCTTTTATTAGTTTTAGTAAAAATCTGAGTTCAGACTAAATTATCTATAGTTACATAATTTTTTTTGTTTGTTTTTTGTTAATTTTATTATTTTGTGACAAATTAGTAACGTAAATTTCATTGCTACAAGCATATATTATTTGTGACCCTCAGAGAGTTAAAGGGTATACCGGAACACCGGGTTCGAATTGGCCAGTGTGCTTGAAAAGATAAAAAAAAGGATATATAAAAAAAATATTATTAGTTTAGAGACAAAATTATAAAATTAGGTTTAAGTTTTAATAATAAAAAAATATGAAATTTAAGTGAAAATATGTTGATAATAATAATGTGCTGGTAAAGAAAGTAAAAGGGGGCCTAAAGGCAATGTAAAAGGGGTAAGTGTAATAGTGTGGGCGGTCTTATGGGAGTCACTTCAATGCATTTCAAAGGAATCAAGTGACCATGGTTGGGATGGGCGATTGGTGGTCCACCTCCACCCTACTTCTGTGTGTTTCCGTGATAGTTGTGTTCATTTGGTTTAGGATAATTGTGACTGCCGTGGGTTGCCAGATGGGATGGACCTGTACCCAGGAGAGGAAGCCGATTGAGCTAGCTGGTCCCAAATCTGGTCAACGCCTAAAGCGGCACGTAACAATATGGCGCCCAAGACGAAAGTTTAAAATGATTTTGTACAATGTGTATTCCATCTACACACATTACAATAGCCCACTAGATTGAAAAGACAATAGACCAGTATCAGGGTGGAAGGATTTCTGGAGAGGAATTGTTGTGACTTCTATATCCTGTCCACTCTTATCGTGGATGAAAGAAGTATAGAAGTTTACAACAATTCCAACCCAGATGTCTAGAAACCAGGATTCCAATAGCATATTGTGCAAAGTATAGCCTAGTCGTCCGTAAAATACTAGTTAGGACATTAGTAGTATATGAAGTGCAATATTTTTGTGTTTTAGGTTTAGATTTTTTTATGTGTAGTATAGGTATTTTGTACAATAAATTAATATATCGATAGCCGCTCCAGATCGTATTCTAGAGGACAGGTGTATCGGAGTGATTTATTGATCTTTGGTGTCATAAATTTAGACTACCAAAAGAAAGCCTTTTACTATATGAAATAGTTATGTTAATGTTGACTAGAAACACACACTAAAGAGTAGCTTTCTTATGAAAGAGTCAAATTTTAAAATTTTAGTAAAAACCGCACACACTACCCTTCAATAATTGCCAGCCCCATTAATAACTATTGAGAAGAAAACGAAAGACTTAAGTGAGAAACTTGATTTGGGAAAATATTAGGTTATTAGGATAATTTTTTTTGGACTTTTCAGTTGTAAAAGGTAATGCTAGGAAAAACTAGATCACAAACAAGAAAAAGACAATTAGAAAAGGATTACAGTGATATTGATTGTGTGGAACATACGGCACCGAAATTAAGTAAAATGGCTAATAGTGGAATGAACATGGCCACTGGTAATGAAAATTCAAATGAAGCTATAACCGTGTTTGGAGAAGGGGATGCGAATATGGCCTTTAGACAGGCTTTTGCTTCGCAGTCCACCTCGAGTAGTGAGGCAAGCTCTAGATGTAGCTCTGAAGTCCCTGAGACCCCAAATACTGATATTTTACTATCTCAAAAGGCATTACAAGATGAAATGAATAAAATTAGGAATGATGTGTCTGTTTTAATGAGAACAATGGGTCAATTAACAAAAAGTTTTGAGGCCTTATCAAAAAGTAACACCCCCTCTTTGGACAACAACCAACCACATAATACGCCAATGACAAATCCAGTAAATAACTCACCGAATAGGAATAATAATCCAGGAACTGGTGTAGGTCAATTGCCTGCATCCAACCAGAATAGTGAAAAGGGTTACCCTGTTCGTCAAAATCGTGACCTAAATGGGGAACAGATAAGAATTAGGGTTGATAAATTTGGTATAGAATTTGATGGTATTACCTCCCATATGAGCGTGGATGACTTCATTTTTCGTTTGGAACGTCTTCAGGCTCAATATGACGTTCCATGGTCTGAAATTTTGAGGGATTTTCGGCTTTTAGTTGTTGGTCAGGCACATGAATGGTACTGGCTATATACAAAGACACATTATGTGCGTGATTGGCCTGAACTTCGACATGCTTTGGAGAACCAATACAAAATTAATCGTTCCAACTTTGAGATAATGCGGGATTTGATGGATAGAAAGCAACAAAGCCATGAATCCATTGATGCGTTCTTCCTGACGATGGGTCAGCTTCGGTCAAAATTACTCCAACCTATATCGGATTATGAGATGATAAGAATTATGAAACGAAACATAAGAGAGAGTATTGGAAGAATAATTTACCCGATGACTGTTTCATCAGTGGAACAATTGAGAATGGAGTGTATCGAGGCAGAAAGAAACTTTCCGAGGCGTGAGGCGCGAACATTTTCTCAACCACCGCAACGAGCTAATCGTAATGTGAACGAGGTTTACGTTCAGGATCTGGCAAGTGATGAAGATGAGGTATGGAATGATGAAACTGTAGATGTTGCTGCCATCGATTCAGGCCGTGGACAACAAAGACAATTTGTGTGTTGGAATTGCCAAGAATCGGGACATGGTTTCATGGAGTGTCCTTCGATGCAAAGATCCTTGTTCTGCTACAAGTGTGGAAAGCAAGGTGTCACAAAAGTTCGGTGTCCAAACTGCAACCCGGAAAACGTGAAGAGGGGCTTGGGAACTGCAGGAAACCAACGCCGAACCAACAACCCTGCGAAGGAGAATCCGTAAAAATATTATCATCCAAACCTGAAAAGATAAATATCAATATAAAAACAAAGTTAACTAAAGCTAATAGTGAGAAATGGAATCCGGAAGCGAGGCATTATAGGCCAATAGAAATTAGGCAACAAAACTACGTCGAAACTAGAAATCGTATCTTTAGTAGTTCCCCAAAAGCGAACATTTGAAATAGAATTCTCAATGTCCGTCGGAAGTTTGCTGAACGAAAGAAAAATAGGAAACTGGTAATAGATACCATTAAAAGGGCTTCAGTGGGATCGAAAGACCCTAGAGTTTTCTTAGAAGTCAGTATAGAGGGTAGAAAACTTAATGGTCTTTTGGATTCAGGGGCATCTGTCAGCATCCTAGGTAAGAATTGCCGAGAGTTTATAGAGGAATTAGGCTTAAGTATTCATCCAATGGTGACCAATGTGAAAACTGCTAGTGGTCAGCATCATAGAATACTAGGCAAAGTAAACTTATCCATAGAATACAAAGGTGAACAGCATGAACTGTTGTTGTATCTTTGTCCTGATTTGGAACAATTTCTCTACTTAGGAATAGACATTTGGAGAATTTTTCAATTGGCTCCAGATGTCATTGGGATTGAGGAAATAAATATTGAACAAATTCAGAAAGATATGGTAGAAGAGAATGTAGAATATAAGTTAAAACCACATAACCTTACACCTGAGCAAAAATCACAGTTGGATATGGTGATAAAAAGTTTTGATAGCTTCGAAGAAAAGGGTCTAGGGCAAACATCACTAGAAAAACATTCAATTAAACTTATAGATGGCGCTGTACCCGTAAAAGATAGATACAGTATCGGCCAAAACTAAAGCACCCCCTCAATAAATTTTTTTGAAATGATAATTTTTTTATGAAAACTAAATTATAAATGTATTTTTTATTTATCTTTTTATTTATTTATTCATATCTTTATAATTGAAAAATACAAAAATAAGGAGATCGGAATTTAATAAACAAAAGTTAAAATTCAAAAAACATTTTAGGTCGCAAATATAAGCGGACAAAACTAAAGCACCCCCCATTTGAGGTACAGCAAAAACTATTGAAATCAATATTTCGTTGCTTATCCTCTATTCTGGATGACACAATCACATCTTTTAGGCATAAAGGATACTAAAGTATTAATTATTGCAGGCGAAATAATCGGTTTTCTGAAAATTTAGCTTAAATCCTCAAAATACTGAAAATCTGAAGTTACCGTTATATGGGGGCTATACCCAAACGTGAACCCAGGTCCACGATTTTTGGTGGATATGTTTTCTGACCACTAAGAACCCAAAGTACCAAATTACAGCTAATTTAGTAGGAAAATGTGGCTTAAATATCCGAAATACCGAAGATCGGAAGGTACCGCTTTAAGGGGGCTATACCAAAACATTAGCCGATATTGTTCATATTCATCCAAAAATGATGCTACAACATTCTCTGATCAAATACTAAATCCTTAGGTTTAAAAATTAGCAAAAGTACGAATTGCAAAAGAACGGTAGACGCCGGCTTATTCAGTCGACGACCAGCAAAAAACCTTCCGCCTCCATGTTTTACAGCGTCTTTGCAATATTTAGGATTTAACGGTTGCCCATTTGGTCTAAGCCTTTTACCATCTGAATACTTTAAATTAAACATAGATTCACCTAAATCCTTAGGTTTAAAAATTAGCAAAAGTACGAATTGCAAAAGAACGGTAGACGCCGGCTTATTCAGTCGACGACCAGCAAAAAACCTTCCGCCTCCATGTTTTACAGCGTCTTTGCAATATTTAGGATTTAACGGTTGCCCATTTGGTCTAAGCCTTTTACCATCTGAATACTTTAAATTAAACATAGATTCATCGGAAAACATTTCATATGGGTCTTGGCGAATGCCAGTCTGTCTCCTTCATTTTTAGTCGATATGAAAGGTTTTTTTTGCTGGTCGTCGACTGAATAAGCCGGCGTCTATCGTTCTTCTGCAATTCGTTCTTTTGCTAATTTTTAAACGTAAGCGTATTGTATTTGACTAGTGGATGCTGTAGCATCATTTTTGGATGAATATGAACAATATCGGCTAATGTTTTGGTATAGCCCCCTTATAGCGGTACCTTCCGATCTTCGGTATTTCGGATATTTAAGCCACATTTTCCAACTAAATTAGCTGTAATTTGGTACTTAGGGTTCTTAGTGGTCGCAAAACATATCCACCAAAAATCGTGGACCTGGGTCCACGTTTGGGTATAGCCTCCATATAACGGTACCTTCCGATTTTCAGTATTTTGAGGATTTAAGCTAAATTTTCCGAAAATCAATTATTTCGCCTGCAGTAATTAATAATTTAGTATCTTCTATACCAAAAAGATGTGATTGTGTCATTCAGAATAGAGGATACGCAACGAAATATTGATTTCAATAGTTTTTGTTGTATCTCAAATTGGGGGGTGCTTTAGTTTTGTCCGCTTATATTTGCGACCTAAAATATTTTTTGAATTTTAACTTTTGTTTATTAAATTCTGAATTCCTTATTTTTGTATTTTCCAATTATAAAGATATAAATAAATAAAAAGAAAAATAAAATATAAATTTATAATTTAGTTTTCATAAAAAAAATTATCATTTCAAAAAAATTTACTGACGGGGTGCTTTAGTTTTGGCCGATACTGTATTACCCCATTTCTCCGGCAATTCAAGAAATAGTTTATAAGGAAATTGATATGATGTTAGAATTAAATGTGATAGAATTAAGTGATAGCCCATGGAGTAATAGAACTACGGTAGTTAGGAAACCTGGAAAGAATAGATTTTGTTTAGATGCTAGGAAATTAAATAAGTTAACAATTAAAGATGCGTATCCATTACAAAATATTGATGGAATTCTAAGTCGAATTGATGAGACGCACTTTATCAGCAGTGTCGATCTAAAATATGCCTTTTGGCAGATCGAACTGGATGAGGAGAGCAAACAATACACAGCATTTACAGTGGCCGGGCGACCTCTATATCAGTTTAGAGTAATGCCATTCGGCCTCTGTAATGCCGCTCAACGCCTTTGTCGTCTAATGGACAAGGTGATACCTCAGAAGCTGAAAGACAATGTTTTTATTTACTTAGACGATTTGTTGGTGATTTCTAGTAGTTTCGAAGAGCATCTACGTTTATTAAAAGAGGTGGCTGATTGTCTACGAAAAGCCAACCTAACTATCGGGCTGAAGAAATCGCAATTTTGCTTTCAAGAACTTCGCTACCTTGGTTTCATTATTGGAGGAGGCACTTTAAAAACTGATCCCGAAAAAGTACAAGCTATAAAGCAAATCAAAATGCCAAAGAGTACAAGAGAAGTGCGCAGCTTTCTTGGTACTGCCGGTTGGTATCGGCGATTTATAAAAGATTTTGCCACCATCGTCGCTCCACTCACCAATACACTTAAAAAGACCAAAAAGTTTGAAGTTACACAAGAAGCAATTGACTCATTCGAAAATTTGAAAAAGGCTTTGACTTCGGCTCCAGTTTTGCGGCATGCAGATTTCACGAAAAGATTTTATATTCAATGTGACGCATCCGATTATGGAGTAGGAGCAGTCCTCTATCAACTAAATGACCGAAAAGAGGAACATCCAATTGCGTTCTTCTCGCAGAAGCTTAATTCCTGCCAACGAAAATACAGTGTAACTGAAAAAGAATGCCTAGCTGCGGTATTAGCTGTTAAAAAGTTCAGGCCATATGTCGAAATGATGCCTTTTACGGTCATTACCGATCATGCCAGCTTGAAATGGCTAATGTCGTTAAAAGATTTAAGCGGTAGGTTAGCCAGATGGTCTCTGCAACTACAAGCATTTGATTTTGAAATTGAGCATAGAAAAGGATCAGATAATGTAGTTGCAAATATGCTATCCCGACTGCAAGTCGAAGAACTGTCACGATTTGATCTGTTAGATTTCGAGACAACAGAATTTGAAAGCGACGAATATCTAGATCTTATTAAAACTATCCAAGAAAACCCTGACCGATTGCCTGATCTGAAGGTAGAAGACGGAATGGTCTTCAAGAAATGTAAAATAGATTTGGAATTAGAAGATGAATACATGTGGAAGTTATGGATTCCATCTAATATTACTTCCACCATTATTGAAAACGCCCATACGACAAATACTTCTGCTCATGGTGGCATTAGAAAAACTTTAGATAGGGTTAAACGATTTTTCTACTGGCCAAATATGGTATATCAAGTCCGGGAATACGTTAGGTCATGTCAAATATGTAAGGAAACTAAGCCGGCAAATCAAAACCTGATGCCAGAAATCGGTCAAGAGGTCAAAACAGATAGGCCCTTCCAAAAACTTTATCTAGACTTTTTGGGCAAGTATCCACGATCGAAGAAGGGAAACTGTTATATCTTCATCGTGGTAGATCATCTTACAAAATTTACTTTCCTTAAGGCCATGAGAGATGCTACTACAAATAACATAAAAAAATTCCTAGTTCATGAGATCTTCCACAAATTTGGAGTTCCCGAAGTTATCCATACGGATAACGGGGCCCAATTTGTAGCTAAAGGATTCAAAGAAATGATCGACATGTATAAAATCACACATATGCGTACCGCGGTTTACTCCCCTCAATCTAACGCCTCTGAGAGGGTTAATCAGTCGGTGTTAGCAGCTATCAGAGCCTACCTCAAAGACGACCATAGAGATTGGGACCTCTATCTGTCGGAAATAGAATGTGCCTTACGCACATCGGTACATTCTGTCACTGGAGTCTCTCCTTTTTTCGCCCTCTTTGGGTATCATATGTTTTCCAGTGGTAGCGACTACAAATTGGCTCGGAAATTATCCTCAATAATCAGAGAAAAAATTAAATCAAATATGTATTCAGCTTATCAAAAAAGTGCCCAAAGGTACAATAAAAGAGCCAGAGTGGTCCGATTTGTACCTGGTCAAGAGGTGTATCGGAGAAATACTGTGCTTAGTGACTTTGAAAAGAATAGAAATGCAAAATTTTGCAAGAAATTCGTAAAGTGTAGAGTCACGAAGCCAATTGGGAACAATTTGTATGAATTGGAGACGTTGCAAGGGAAAACTATCGGTGTATATCACGCCAAAGATATCAAGGTTTAGTATTAAGATAAGGTGCAATAGTATTTCTATCGGTCTGTGATATTTTAGTGCAATATTAGGGTTAAGAACACTTAGCCTAATATGCCTGTTTTCATGTTCCTGATAGAATTAAGTACCTGTTTTAATTATACACCTAGTGTCCTTGTCCTGCAATTATACATTCCTTTTTTCTATTTATACACCTAGTGACGTCGTGCCCATTTATACACTTATTTGTTTCAATTATACACCGAGTGCCCGTTAGAAATTTATACACACATCCATGTTGAATTATACACCAAGTGTCCAGTTTATTATTTATACACCTCTATGTCTAAATTATACACCTAGTGTTTCCCGTCCATTACTTATAACATTTTGCATTTATACACCTAGTGTTTCTCGTCCATTAATTATACCTTTTTGCATTTTTACACCTCTATGTCCAAATTATACACCTAGTGTTTTCGTCCTTTAATTATACCTTTTTTTATCGCATTTATACACCTAGTCTCTTCGGCCGTAATTCTACACTGTCTGTTTTAATTATACACCCACTTATTCTTAAACCCGTATAAGTCTTAATTAAACATTAATGATAAATTGCATATGCATATCTACTTGCATTGTGGCTTTACTCACGGTGTATACAAAAAGATTGAGGAAATTCCATGATAATTTTTCAGGCCCACGAAGAAGTCATCTCCTCTATGGGTATACCTAAAATGACACAATAATACCACCAAGTAAATGCTTAAACTCCTATTTACATTTACAATACTTCCCTAAAAATCATCAAGAATTGCCCGGCTGTGTTCTCAGGGTGTGGGAGTTCCCCACGTTGGGCACAGATCCATTAAACACCCCGCACACCGTCCCTGTCATCATAAACTCGGAGTTTTGTTGCGGGCGCCCCAACCCGTAGATTCGCCCCTGACGCAAAAAAAAATTTGCGTGGAGCTTCGCTAGGGCGTAGCCTTTTTGCATGGTGGAGGCCACAAAAAACCACCTTCCAAAAACATTCATTTTCGCAAATATATCATAGGGGACCGGGTGTTTTGCTTTGGAGGGTTTAATCTTCTCCCACCGGGGGTCCCCTAGTCCAACGTTGCGATGCCGCCAGCACGAAAATGTTGCAATTATGTTAAAGCTGGAAGGGCACCGTCTTTTGATGGTTTCCATCGCTGGAAACCATTCCCAAATGTAGGCCACCTGCAAAAGAAAAGAAAAATAGGTTAATAAGGGGGAAATAAGTACAATAAATAAATTAAAACGTAAGAAAATAAAACTATGCAGATGACTGCATGTGGAAATTTTGACAATTTGACAGAAACTAAATGCATGTGTTAAAACAGCTGTTTAGGGTAGGGAGTCATAGGCTGAAAATTGACTTGGGGGTACGACCTGTGGAAATGCAGGGCGTATAACGTAAAGGCTTACGCCGGGTTATACGTTGGGGAAAATTTATTAATTTGAATTTCCAACGGATATAAATATGGTTGTTGTCCGGAAAAACCGAGGGGTGCAAATCTTTTTACTTTAAATTTCCAACTGAGGAAATAAATAGGGACGAATGTTGTTTATTTATACGCCATGAAGAAGACAACAAGAGGTGGTAAAACTAATAGAAAAATGGCTAATTTTTGGAAGCTGACTAAGCATTTCGCGCTTGCTTGTAGCCATTGCTAAAGTTGCCAGCAAGCGAAACAGTTTATACGTGAGTGTGCTTACACAAAAAAAGGAAGTTTTTTTTTTTTTTAAATTCTAATCAGTGACAAACACACAAAGTAAAGCCATTTGGAAAAATTAAAAGGAAATATAACATCAAAATTTAAGTGCTAATTAATATTCCACAGAGGTTAGTATAGCGTCTAGTAAGCCAAATAGAGAAAATTGAAATCTATTAGTGTGTGTGTTCCATACAGGTTATCCTGGGAAGTCGCTAACTAAAAACCTAACCATCAACGCCCAAGTGGCTTTAATGAGGAATAGTGGAAGGCGAGGAAGACAAAAATCAAGAAAAGCATTCTCGGACTCCAGGTAACCTCTGTGAGCTTCTGGTCCTGTACAGGAGTGAACGGAGAGTATTCTCAAATTTATGTATTTCTTAAGAGCGTATAAAAAGTCATACTGAATATTTATGCACCTCAAGAATAAGCTCAATTGAAATCCATTGAAAATAAGTATATATTGGCAACTAAAGCGTACACGTATTTTTATCCCAATAAAAAAATAAGAGATTTTTATTTGCCAAAGATAACCAAGATAATTAAATATTTTTTTTTACGTTGAAGTAGTATAATCTAAATTTTGTAAACTTAAATCATACGGATGAAATTGAATATTTAAGCACGGTAGCTGCCAGAAACTAAACTTTTATAGGGAGTTGACAGTCTAGTGTTTGAATTGAGTACAATATTGAGACTTCAGGGAGCTCCTTTAGGTCCAGTTTAGAGCGACATTTCCACTAACAGTTGAGACTTATAGAGGCTAGTGAGAACAGTGAAGGAATGGTGCCAAAAGCCAATCAAGGCATTTTTGAAATAATTGCGATGTATGATTTCTGTAATATTTAACATGTTTCCTTTTATTAGTTTTAGTAAAAATCTGAGTTCAGACTAAATTATCTATAGTTACATAATTTTTTTTGTTTGTTTTTTGTTAATTTTATTATT
The DNA here is from genome assembly GCF_047663935.1 of Musca autumnalis. Lineage (NCBI taxonomy): Eukaryota > Metazoa > Arthropoda > Insecta > Diptera > Muscidae > Musca > Musca autumnalis. The sequence continues at coordinate 66,679,330 of NW_027411866.1, read as the reverse complement.
TTGTGACAAATTAGTAACGTAAATTTCATTGCTACAAGCATATATTATTTGTGACCCTCAGAGAGTTAAAGGGTATACCGGAACACCGGGTTCGAATTGGCCAGTGTGCTTGAAAAGATAAAAAAAGGATATATAAAAAAAAATATTATTAGTTTAGAGACAAAATTATAAAATTAGGTTTAAGTTTTAATAATAAAAAAATATGAAATTTAAGTGAAAATATGTTGATAATAATAATGTGCTGGTAAAGAAAGTAAAAGGGGGCCTAAAGGCAATGTAAAAGGGGTAAGTGTAATAGTGTGGGCGGTCTTATGGGAGTCACTTCAATGCATTTCAAAGGAATCAAGTGACCATGGTTGGGATGGGCGATTGGTGGTCCACCTCCACCCTACTTCTGTGTGTTTCCGTGATAGTTGTGTTCATTTGGTTTAGGATAATTGTGACTGCCGTGGGTTGCCAGATGGGATGGACCTGTACCCAGGAGAGGAAGCCGATTGAGCTAGCTGGTCCCAAATCTGGTCAACGCCTAAAGCGGCACGTAACATCCAATGGCTGATCAAGAATTTGTTGTTGTGATGTTTGTGGCTGAGGGTTTTGGACGGACGTTTTTGGTTGCTGCGATGCTAAAGTTTTCACCATTTCTTCCTTCAATTGCAGCATCTGATTTTGAAGCAATGTTTGCATTTGCATTTGTTGTTGCATTTGTAGCTGAATTTGTTTTTGCATTTTTAGCATTTCTTTTCTCATCTCGGTTGTGTCCATTGTGGTTAATTTTTCTGTCTGTTTTTGTTTCGCTGTTTCGCCGGCAGCTGACGTTGTTGGCTTTGCTGTAGACGGCTGACTTGCTGGTGTGCTTACTTCTGTTTGTAAGCGGGCACCACTTGTAGTGTTTGTTGGTGTATTAGGCGGTGAATGTTGGAGACTCATCTCAGTTATGTATGCGTCGAATCGGACTGGGGGTTTTCCTTGCGTCGATCGTTTACTTCTCTGTTGCTTCTCTTGTGACATCAAATAGACATAAACAAATAACATAAACGGCTTAACAACAAACTGATGGGGATTCCTCAAACGATTGTTGTTGTATTTATTTAATATCACATATACGGCTTCACACACACAATTTCACAGATTGTAACTGCAGCTTCTTCGGCTTGTAGTAGATACGAATAGGCACATCAAAAGAAAGTTATTTCATCTAAATTGACTCATTAAACAATTTATTAACACAAATCGGCTTGACAAATGACGAATGTTTGATATCAATGGCTCATCAAACGTCGAATAATATAATTTCTGGGGCTGATGATGCAAATTGGCTCACAAAACAGTTGGTTGACACAAATCGGCTTGACAAAATGACGAATAACAATGTTTGATATCAATGGCTCATCAAACATCGAATAAAAATATGTCGTGTCTCATCCGGCATCAAATTAAAAGAATGTCATCAAGTAAAATAATGTCGGCTTTGACACTAAAAGGCTACCTTTTTGCTATAGGCTGACAACCCGAACAAACCATCTAACATCAAACGGCAGTAATACAAACAAAGGCGACGACCAAGTAAAAACAAATCCAATGTGGCTTAAATTTGATATTAAAATGTGTGGTGTTTATTCGCTATAGAAATAAATTAAGTTTATAAAATTAAAATTACAAGTTGTTAAAATGATCTTACATGTTTTAGTTGTCCAGCAAAAAAGGACAGAATCAACGCCTGAAGGGCCTTTTATAGATTTGAAAAATGTTGCTAACAATTACATTTACATTTTACATTTACATAGACAATAAAAACAAACTGCAATAAAAATTATTGTTCACAGGACAAAATATTATTCACTGGACGTTTTCGAACTTCAGGATGCGTTGCCAATTCTAAGGTGACCATCACCGACACATTTTGAGATCTTAATCACGTCATCGTCGATAACCCAGTGGAATGGTATCTACACCAAGCAATTTCCTGGAATAGTATTTTAAGTACCGGTTGTTATATGCCATGAACAAAAAAAAATTGGAATTACAATTGAAATTGTATTTAAAATTCATTAAATTGGTTTAAGTGTTGAAGAAAGCATTAGGAATTATACTTAGCACTCATAGAATTGGTTCTTATACTGGAGAAAATATCGGATGTTTCACGAATTGTATTTACAATTCTTGGAATTGGCTAAATGCTGAACCTCATTTGAACCAATCATTGATCTCCTGTGATGTCCTAACATCGCTGGTACAGCTTCCACTCCATTTCCTTGGTATTCCTCAGAACTTGCCATTTCTGTTATCACCCAAAATGCAACATTAAACATTTACTTATTGTAGCCATTTAATGACGTTTTTAAACGACATTTGTTCACATTTTTACGATTTTCCAATAAATTTCACGAATTCTTCAGTGTAAATCAAGGCGAATTTAACAAGGTGATCCAATAGTTGACGTTAGGTTGTAGTCTTCATTTGCTGTCAAATTTTTTTTGCGCGAAATATCCACAAAATTTAGAAGAAAACGTTAAAATATTATTCGCGAAGCTTAAACAAAGATGTTGTACACAGATATTTTTTATAGAAGCGAAATATTTGTTATTTATTTTTGATTAAAAATATGTTTTGACAGCAAATGAAGACATAGGTTGCTATTATTGTATCACCTTCTTTCTTACACCATGAGTGAACAATTTGCTATGAGGTTTTATTAAACCCATTTTAATTTTTAAATTTGTTTCAAGGATGCTTTTTCTCCTCATTGGAGTCTGTCTACTACCTTAAAATACGACTATGTACTTCGTACATAAAATGAAAGGTAATGACAGAATCTAATGAGTGACGTTGGTGAAAAGCCCGCCTCTCAGTATCTACGCTAGAGTTTTTAAAACTAACACCAACGATAGGATCACGTCCTACTCGTCAAACCCTTTGTACAAAGGTAATACCGTTCCACGAACGTTAAATCAATAAAAATACAGTCCACTGCGATTAGAAAAAATACTTTCACATCGTGTTTTATTTTTCTCTAATTTTCTTTCCATATTGCTACGCAAACATTGGTCCAATCGAGCCGGATTTTACGATCGGTCTCTTTGCCTTTACAAGGAAAAACCAACAAAAAGCAACGACTACGTCGCAGCAACAACAACAAAGGATCTACGATCAACCACATCAATTTATTTTCCAATAAATTGCGATTTTTACCAACACAACAAAGGTATGTACACATTTCATTACGTGAAAAAGTGACATACCAAAATTTACAAGTGTTGTGCATAATTAAAAGTAAAAAACAAAACCGTTTGTCGTTTTACAATAAATATTTAATGTCCGTCCGTCACCTACGATATTGCCGTCGGTAAAATTCATTTAAAAATACCAACAAAACTAAGTGTCAAATCACCCACTATTTTCTCACATAATAGCAACAACAATCACAGTGATTTTTTATGTTTATTAATTTCCACATTTATTGGTGTTTTCGCACATTTCTTTTATATTTAATATAAATCCATATTGTTATTGTGGTGTTTTCCTTTTATTCTCTTCTTCGTGTTCGCCAAAAACACAAAAATCATCACAACAATAACAATTCTAATATAAAAGAATAAATGTCATTCACTGTCATTACTGCTGATTGTTTCCACCTTTAATTAATACGGGTGGCAGATTTGGCACTTATATACCATTTACACTACGATCGATTGTATTAGGGGTATTCCCGTGTACTAAAAATTATTTTCGTAAAGATATTTTAGTGCTGTTTTCTCGTATTTTTTGAGTTGATTCCTTCGGATATTAACTAAAAATAAATTTAATTCGTGTTTTTGACACCGTGCCCCCTACCGTCGGTATTAGTGAAGTGGTTTTGCGAATTTTCAATTTTTTTTAATATTTTTGGAAATTTGTTTTCGGCAAGTGCTATCTTCGATACATTGCCATAGTTTACGTGTATTATACGATACACTCTAAGTATTTTGCGAAATTTAGAATACACTGAGAGAAAATTGGACTTAGTTTTACATTTTTCTTAAAATTTAAAGAATTTTTTGTGGTTTAATCACGTTAAACCTCAAATATATTGCCGTATCCACGATACATTATGGAAATAGTCTACGACTACTAATAAACTCAGTGTATTTTTCCAATAAAATAATTTTATTTTGAAGCATCACGTGTTTTAAAACTATTTTTTTAATACTTTAGTGAAAATTTACTACCTTGGTTGGATTTTCGCCTACAATTTTTGACATCACGTGTCATTTCCAAAGTAATAAAATAATTTTCGTGCAATTTTGTTGAATTTGTACAACTACGTGCATTATTTAGGAAATTCATTTAGTCTTCGACTACATTTAATTTCTCAATACGACATTTCGTGTCACAAATTATCTTTGTTTTTGACATTAATCGTGAATTTCATTCAAAATGCCCCTCACTCCTTTAGATTTATTCAACAGAGCTGCTGATGCTTTAGTCAAATTTGATGCCTACTTCAGTTCCCAACGGGACGATGAGCTCGATGTGTATATCTTAGAATTGCTAGGAGCTGAGGCGAGAACATTATGGGAAAAAGTTAAACTACAATCTGATATATGCCTCAATTATCTATATGAAGATAAAAATTCCAATAAGGACAACCTTGTAGCTGCCGACATCAAATTCGATGTCGCATACAAGTGTTTTATGAATGTTTTATCGTCCATTAATAGAAAGTTAGGTGTACTCCGCACCTCGTCTCAGTCACCTACTTTCACTTCTCCAAAATCTCATATAGATAAACCTACAGTATCACGTTCTGAAGATACAACGACCATTTCCGATGTTTCACATCGATTGACACCTTCAAATAACACATCCTTCACATCCTGTGGAGATGTTAATGCTGGTCACAGACTTAATTTACCTCCCTGTGACATTGAAGTGTTTAATGGCGATTTTCTCACCTGGCCTACGTTCAGGGATTTATTTTCTGCCCTCTATATTAACAACAGCGGCATAAGTGATATAGAACGCTTATGTCATTTAAAGAAAAAGACCAGTGGTGATGCCCATGAAATAGTGGCTAAGTTTTCGCTTACCCACACAAATTTTAGTCTGGCGTGGAATGCTTTGCAACAAACTTACGACAATCCACGTATTTTGGTGAACCACCAACTAAAACGCCTCTTTGACCTACCAGTTTTAGAAGAGGAAACTAGTTTAGGGTTGAAGACTTTGCAAAGAGGCATAAACGGGTGTATTTCGTCCATGTCTAATTATGACGTGCCGACAGAAGACTGGGATCCAATTCTAGTTTTCCTTTGTCTTCAGAGATTACCTAAACACTGCGTTGTGCTATGGGAACAATGCATTAAAAACAAGTCTGCATTGTCCTCGTGGGCAGATTTGGATCAATTTCTCACGGAAAGAATCCAAACTCTGACCTGCTTACGTGATATTAGGGGCATAGACTACGTCGAACCTCTAAATCACAATAAAAGACTTTCCCATTCCACGAATGGTGGAAGCATTAAAACATCTGTGGCCACGCCACAAAGCACACCTCGTTCTTCACGGTATTCTCGCGCACCCTCGCCTAAATCATGTGCTCTTTGTTCACGACAAAGACATCATCTTAGGGTTTGTCAAAAATTCCTTAGATTTTCAGTTCCTGAAAGGATAAGTGCAGTTAAGAAACATTACTGTTGTCTTAACTGTTTGTCTCACGGACACAAGGCTTCACACTGTAATAGTGTACATAATTGTACTATATGCAACAAAAGGCATCACACCCTGTTACATAGGGAGGTCTCACCGCATCGTACGTCTCCGACGTCGCCTGATTCCAGGAGTTTAGTTGCTTTAAATTCCCCTTCTACCTCTACAGGTCATCCATCTGGGTCTAATTCTAGACAAGTATTCCATGCCACTCAGAATAGGGAAATATTGTTAGGCACGGCTATGGTACATATTGTGCACCAAGGTACTACGTACCCAGCCAGAGCTTTAATTGATCCTGCTTCTGAATCATCTTTCATTTCTGAAAATATGCAGAGTAGAATAGGTATTGCCACAAATGCAGTTAGAGCCTCAATTTTGGGTGTGAGTAGGTCAGTTTCTGTCATTTCTGACAAAGAATGTTCCATTCACATTGTGTCTCCTTTGGACGCTACGCATTCAATGGACACAACTGCTCTTGTCGTCCCGACCATTGCAGATAATCTGCCCTCCTGTTCCATCCCAACTGACACTCTACCACAATTGCCAAATCTACGTTTGGCGGACCCCGATCCATTCTCTTCCCATTCTGTTGACCTTCTTCTTGGTGCAGATCTTTATCCGAAGATTCTGGCACAGGGCTCTCATACTAAGATATTAGGTTCGTTGATAGCGCAAAGTACAGTCTTCGGCTGGATCCTTACAGGTCCAATGCCATCCACCCATACTGGGCCTTCTATTTAGGTATTCTCCTTGAAATAGTTAGGATAGAAGACTGGGGACATTGAGTCTTTGGGCTCCAATTTATCCATACGGACGCTATTGACAGTCATGCACTTAACCTTCGGTGGTGTATGTGTTGACGGGTTAGTATGCCATGCTAGGTTAGTTTTCCCACGGAAAACAGAGATTACATCGCCTACGCTTCACCATCACTTGCTACGCAAGTACTGGTTCTACGACCATCTACTTAAACCTTGGCTCTACGGCCGTCTATCTTATTAGTTTTAATGGGCACATCTTAAAATGTTCATTAGGCATTTGATTGAAATTTTAACTAATAAAAAGTCCTAAAAATTTCCGTCACTGGATATTTCATCCAAGCTCCTCCGGGGCAAAAATATTTATCTATTTTCGAAAGAGGGTATCAATACTGATGCTGAGAACGAAATTTAATCCCGACGGCACTCAAACCTCCATATTCCCACTCCCACGGAGTTCATTAATAATAGACCATGTTTCGAGGCGTCTACGCGACCTCACTACTTTTTCGTGTTATTGAAAAAATATAGCTTTGATGGCAGTGTTAGATCCGCAAAACATCGGTCTATATATATGTAAAACGACCAACGGTTAAGAGGTCCTTCTGACCTAAAAGTTTGTTCTTTGTTTAATTCTCGCTTCCTCTCCATTTTTCTTATGACTTGGAAAATTTCGAATGATGGTTGCGACGATGGTGTGAGGATGACGTCCCCATGCACGACAAGGAACAACAAGCTGACTGCAAAGCCGCCAACCAATGAAGCCTACGGCAAACATTGCAGACGATGCGGCCCTCCTTCGGAAAAAAAAATTATACTAACCAATTTCGCCCTCGGCGACTCCTCGGAGTTCCTCCAGGAGAAACTTGTGGTCTCGCCACGTATATCTGTAAAAGGTGGTCTTCAATCACCTTTTACAATCTTTACATGATGATCAAGGTCTCCACGAGGCATTGCACGATCGTGCCCCACGGGCACACGAATGTAAAGTACTTTTTTAAATAACTAACATCTAATTTTGCAACATAGCTGGATATTGCAAGGCCGGCGGAATGAACAATTTGCTATGAGGTTTTATTAAACCCATTTTAATTTTTAAATTTGTTTCAAGGATGCTTTTTCTCCTCATTGGAGTCTGTCTACTACCTTAAAATACGACTATGTACTTCGTACATAAAATGAAAGGTAATGACAGAATCTAATGAGTGACGTTGGTGAAAAGCCCGCCTCTCAGTATCTACGCTAGAGTTTTTAAAACTAACACCAACGATAGGATCACGTCCTACTCGTCAAACCCTTTGTACAAAGGTAATACCGTTCCACGAACGTTAAATCAATAAAAATACAGTCCACTGCGATTAGAAAAAATACTTTCACATCGTGTTTTATTTTTCTCTAATTTTCTTTCCATATTGCTACGCAAACAATGAGTGTAAATAAACAATTTTCACATATCTGTCAAAACAAAAGAACAGCTGTTACAGATGTTGCCATGTTGTTTCAATGTTGTATTTTCTTTTACCAATATTCATGTTCTTTTACATTTTTCTTGCTAGAAATGTTTATTAATTTGAAAATTTATTTACTTTTTATGCAAAAAATAAGAATTTAATAATCCCAAAGTTATTTGTGCAAAAAATGACGGTATGGTAACACAAATTATTATTTCAAGGGTTCACAAGTCGCGCCATTATTTCCATTTTCCGACTTGTCAACCCTTGTTCACTTTTTGTGCTCCTCCCTGCCCAATCGTAATAGCTCGAGCAGGTGAAAGTGAACTGCAACTCACTTGTGAGTAGCTCCCTACGTGAAGATTCATAATTGCTATGTTCATGTATGGCAACCTTCAACTGAAGTTGTGAATCTCAGTTGACGAACCGGCTACTAGTTATTTTCAGTTGCAGTGTAAAATTGAAAGGAAAAAACATTTTCTTGACAATTGTTGATTATTTGCATGATTAATTAATGTTGTCTATCAAAAATATGGTGAAAATAAAAATAAAACAACAGTTTGAAATATTAATTGATAAATTGAGTGCAAATCCAATGTGCACATGGGTCCATACATATACAGCCGAGCACAATTTGTCCTCTATCAAGTGGACAACTTCCTTCAATACGTTCGACAATATAGATTGAGCAATGCAATTGTTGTAATCATTGTCATGGGACTTTTGGAAACTTCCCTCCGCAAAAAATCTCAACGCAGCGCACACTTTTAAAAGTTGCTGTTGATCTGTAACTTACTTTGAAGTCATCCTTTAACGTTTCCACAATGTAAACTACGGCATCCTTTTCAATCGAAAATACCTCTTAAACCTAAAATAAAAAAGTTGGGGTGTTGCTGTTGATCTGTAACTTACTTTGAAGTCATCCTTTAACGTTTCCACAATGTAAACTACGGCATCCTTTTCAATCGAAAATACCTCTTAAACCTAAAATAACACTGTACAACACAAAAAATAATTACAAGACAATTCGACCAGATTATGAAAGAGGACCGAAATCGGCGTTTTAAAAGTTTACGTCGGAAAGTAACCTAAATAGGCGTGGCAAGTCCCGCCCATTTCTACAGGTTTTGAAATATTCGACGTCAGATTCCTTGGAATCCTTGCATTTAGTTATAGTGTCTTTGGCAATATTACTGACAACAATTCGGGGTATCTTTTTATGAAAAAAATTAACCATCATGCGAGTCGTTAAAGGGGTCTTTCTGATCCCTTTTGTCAAAAACGTTTAAAAATTCCTTTAAAATGTGATCGTATCAGATCAAAATACTGTACAAAATTATTTGTCATAAAATTTTACTATAGGTCCACAAATAAACCAAAACTCTAGGTTAGGTTAGGTTTGGGGATGTGTAGTCAATATATATGTATATTGACTACGCCACTCGGAGACCTTTCGGTCCATTGTGATCATCCATAAAGAAAAAAGAGGTTCAAAATTACCTGAAAAGAGAAGAGAAAAGAGAGAAGAATAAAGAAAAAAGGGATGTGGTTTGGAAAGTAGTAATAAATGAATTATTTATAAGAAAGAATGAAGATATAACAAAAAGAGAGAGAGGGTGGTTTATTAGGCGATGGTGGAAAAAACTGTCAGAGAAGTAGTTACGCTTATGGGTCGCGCCGTCCCAGCCAATTCAGATTTTTGATGATGTTGTTTATGATTGTTGGTTCCATGTTTGAGTAGAAGGTTAAGCTTGGAGGAAAGCGTATTCCTGTTAATCTATACCGCTTTCGAGTTAACATCGGGCAACGACATAAAATATGCTCGATCGTCTCCGTTTCCTCCTCATCTTCACAGAGCCTGCAATAGACCACGCCATCATCCTGCCATTTGCCGATAAAAGTTCTATGTTGCAATGGCCGGTAATGACTCCCGTCAATACCCTGATTTCTGATTTACTCAAACTTAAAAGTGAAGTTGTTCTCTTTGTTGAAAGATTCGGCCAAATGGCCCTTGACACTTTGCACCTTGGTTCATTATGCCATAGTTCCTTGGCTTGTTCTTCAAAGAACGTCTCCACATTCCAAAAAACTTGACATATGGTTGGTTTAATAGAATCAGTGATAGATAGTGATAGACTTGTTGATTGAGATCCATGTCTTGCCAGTTCATCTGCCTTCTCGTTTCCCACAATGACACAGTGTCCCGGTACCCAGCAGAGTCGGACAGCGTTAGTGAGGTTCGCCAAAGCAGTTCTACACTCAAGAACGGCCTCAGACTTGATATTGGGGGATTTGATGGCTTTAAGAGCCGGCTGACTATCAACGAAGATAGTCACCGGTTCAAAGATTTCAGCATCCAGACTTTTTATCAACTCTGCGGCCATTTTGATCGCGAAGATTTCTGCTTGGAAAACGCTACAGTCGCTGTTCAACCTATATGAGTATTCGAGGCAAAGCTTCTCGCAGTAGACGCCAGCTCCGGTACCTTCTTCCATCTTGGAACCGTCTGTATAGAAAGCCAGACCGTCCAGAGGAGGGTTACTACGGATCCAGTCATCTCTACTAGAGATAACGACCTCAAAATCATCAAATCTATGGATTGGTGATAAGTAGTCGCTGAATTTCCCCTGCTGATTTAAGCTAAGGTTTGGCCCTAGCTCCATAGGTGTCTGTAGTCTTTCGGTGCAGAGTGCCTGGCTTTCCCCGCCTTGGGGATATAAGTTACCTTTACCTCTTTCCACAGATCTGGTACGCAGGAAAGAAACAAACAGGCCCTAAAGATCTCCTCCAGAATTTGGTATATCTGCGGTGCGGCAAAATGAAGCATCGCAGGAATTACTCCATCTGGACCAGGTGACTTATAGGGTTTGAATGTACTTACAACCTTATCAATGAGGCTCTCGTCCACTGACTCTTGGACTTGGAAGTTTTCACATTCAATGTGAAGGTTACTGGCGTCCGTGCAGTCAGGGAAGTGGGTCTCAGCAAGAAGGTTTAGAGTCTTAAGACCTGAGTCTGTCCACGTGCCGTCCGGTTTTTTGACACTACCAATGTATTTGGGGTCCTTCGAGAGTATCTTACGGAATCTGGCAGCGTCATTTACCCCTTCTACAGACTCACAGAAACAAACCCATGACTTCTTTTTGGCGCGCTTGATTTCACTCTTGTATTTGGTGAAACTCGCTTTATACGATTCCCAGTCACTGTCATGTTTCGTCGAGTGCGCCCTGTTGTACAGTTTTTTTGGTGTTTTTCCGCAGTTCGCCAAGGTCCTTGTTCCACCACACCGGTTGGGATTTCTTCCCGGGATAAGTTAATGGACAGGCATCCTTATGGCAGCGAAGAAGGATTTCTGTTAGGTTGGACACCTTACTGTTAAGCTCAGCAACTGTTTCTATCCTTCCGGAGAGTGACAGTTGATGGTTCGTCAGATCAGTGAACCTGCCCCAGTCCGTCCTTCTCGGGTTCCTATAAGGATTTTGGCGGACTCCGTCGAAAGAGATTTCAAAGTATATCCTCATATGATCCGAAAAGGAACATTTGTTGAATACCCTCCAGTTCTTGACGACAGAATCATCTAAATTTGACAGGGTTAGACCAATGACCTCCTCCCTGTCTCTAATTTTAAAGGTAGGGTCGTTTCCTTTATTACATATTCCTAGATTGTAAGATAATATAAAGTTGAAAATCGACTCACCTCTAGTGTTTGTATCTTTGCTGCCCCAGTGAAAATGGTGGGCGTTGGCGTCACATCCAAGGATTACGTTACAAACGCCCAGGTTCTCCTTTAGCAGCCTGTGTACCCTCTGATTTGGTGGATCAGGGTCCTCATATGGCATGTAGATTGAGGACAGGAGAGTGGCCTTCTCTCTACCGTTCTCCAGTCGCACCGTGCACATGTCTCCATTACTATAATTAGATAGAAAGATTAGATTGAGGTTCTTCCTACCTACCACACAGGTCCTCACCTTGTCCCCTTCGGACGATGCGAAGACCTCGAAGTTGGCATTGTTCAGTCCAGAGACCTTATTTTTGTATATATAAGGTTCCTGGACTAGAACAATGTCTACCTCTGAGTTCGTGAGGGACAGGAGTAGCTCGGCGGCAGCTGCTTTACAATGATGCAGATTAATCTGCAAAATGCGTAGCACCTGCCGCCTACCTACTCCTACTGATTTTCGCGAGGTGGAATCAGTCGGAACCGAACACATCCTGAACCGAAGTTCAGTTTTCCCTCACGAACCTTAAGGTACTCCTCTCCTGAGGAGTCTATCGCCATCTTGACGTCCATCCCTCCATTCTCCTTACAAGGGGTTAGACTCATTACAGTCCAGTCCTTAGTAAGGAGACCTGGGTTCTGGAGCTCCAGCATCCTCAGCAGAAGTTTCTTATCCACGGTAGGTGGGGGAACCCATGCTGGGAATACCTTCCTGGACGGAATATCCGTTATAGACACCGCAGCAATTTTTGCCCCCTCCCAAAGTTCATCAAAGCCATTAACGGTCTTCTTAAGGTACTCTTGCGAGCTCCTGTTGAGACATTTAATGACTTTAACTCCCTTATGAAGGAAGGCGGTCGATGATTGCAACTAGGAGCTCGTCATCGTTTGCCACCGTGGCCGTTTTGGCGTAGGGTTTCCTACGTCCTCGATCACGTACCTTGGTGACATGAAGTCGAGGGGGTTTTACATGGTTCTCGCCTTGACGGCTCTAACCATGGTGCACCATTGCACCCGGGGTCGCGATACAATGCGTCGGCCAGCGCCCCTTTGGAATTACCCAGAGTACTCTTAGAGAGTGGTAGCTCTCCACAGAGTCCCCAAGTCTATTCCGCAGGTACCAATTCGAAGATCCGCAATTATGGGCTTCACTTCCCTCTTGGTAAGGGGTTGAGGACTATCTTACACCTCTGCTGCTCTATGGGTCGCAGCACCCGGTTGATAATGCAACTCCACATCGAGCCGAAGCTCTACCCGCGATTTGGGTCCAAACCACAACCACCGCGTTGCAACCAATAGGTGCCTCTCCATAGTCAGGCTAGATCAACAGATCTAGGGGCTCCTGACTCCCGCGGTACCAGAAAGTCTCCGGTCAGACTTCGTAGTCGAAACTACTACCAGTTTTTGTTCCATACAACACGGGACTGGTCACCCAAGGTTAGAAAGATTTTAGGCACGATCGGGGAATGGGAAGAGTGCAACACAAGTGTTACACTGATGTAGCAGTCTAATCACCACGTTTACATGGACGTAGCTTTCTCACTGCGAGGAGCGAGGCCCATTCACCTCTTCCGCTCTGAAGCTGGCGAACGGCAACCGATTATGTTTGAAAGTGCCCCCGACAAGATCTAAAAGATCTGTGATGGCATGGTGGAGAGTTGAGATTCCCCATTATTCCACACCACCTGCGGTACCAGAAAAAGACCTCTGGTCAGATCTCGTAACCGAGTTACTTCCAGTTTCGGTCCCATGCGACCAGGGGACTGGTAACCCCCCGTGGCAATATACGCGGTTAAGCCATATAAAGCCCCAACACAACAACAAAAAGAACAACACCTACTACGACACCTACACTAACGCTCTGCGACGGCGGAACGCCCTATTTGCAAAGTCCCCAAGACTAGCACGAGTAGAGCTAGTGGTGACAGCTTTTCCTGAGGAGGTGGACGCCTTCTCAATACTGGTGCTGCTTCCCTTGGCTTTGTGAGCAAGGACACCAGCATAGGAGTCCGCCGTGTTGACCGTCTGAGAGATCACCGTCTTCTTTGCCGAAGGCTGTGGGCCTTCTGAAGAGCGAACCCGCTTCACAGTCTTTGACTGCGAGGACTTGTTCGTCTTCTCCGAAGTCGATGGTGTCCCAGTAGATCCACCCGTCGTTACTCCCGAGTGGCTTGCGCAGGTCTTAGACACCTTCTGTTCGTCCGCTTTACCCTCGTCAGTTGGGGTAGGATCCGGATTTGGGACAGTCACCTTCTCCAGTTGACTACTCTTACGAGAATCATTTGGTGTCGGATTATGCCCCTTAGCTTTTTCCAGTCCTTTCTGGCTCGGGTTCGGCTTCGGAACAGCTTTAGGTTCCACCTTGCTGCCAGAAGCAGCAGGCTTCACCTCCACCTTTTTGCTTGCCGCCACAGTCTCTTTTGAGTCTTTGGCTGAAGAGGAAGATTTTGTCCACCAAGAGCTCGCATCTGGATAAATTCTTTCGAACTTCCTGATGTACTTGAGCTTGCTCTTGATGACCATAATCTCCCTTTTGGTATGCGAGCTCGCGTCCCTTCCCACGAACTTGCGCAGATACGAAGCCGCACGTTTGTAGTGCCTCGTATCTGAAGCCTCTTTGGCGGGGATTGCGGCTGCGTCGGTGTCCGTCGATGAGGTTTTCTTGGATTCCTCAACGCAGGCCGGAGACTCAGAGTCAGTGGCAATTGTTGTGGTTTCCGTTAATTCCCCCTCGATGGTCATCGACTTAGAGTCAGTGGCTGTTGATGGATCCTCTTTTGATTCTCCATCAACATCCATTGACTCCGTGGCAATCTGCCTACGAAGCTTAGTATCGGCTAGTGCCGATACAGGACCAGACTGGTTTCGATTTGTCTGTGATTGCGAACCAAGGTTCACAACCTCTTCGACCACATCACCGTCAGTGGACATGTCATCGTCAGACCTCCTTGTTGACTCAGCTGGGATCACCGTAATGTCCAGTTCATCGTCAGTGAGGGTGAGATTGTTTAGCATGTCCTCTGGTGGTATGGTCGGGACAAGTCTCTCCAGTTTGTCAAGGAGTTCCCTACTCTGTCTCTCAAGACTGTCTCCAATCACTTTGAGGTGTAGGTCGTCCCCACCCAAAACTCCAGTCCTGGCAGCCGTAGACTGATTAACACCAGTTTTGGCTAAAACATTATCCTTTTGAAGATCCGGTTCGTCAACAATAGTTCGGGTTGTATTTTCTGCACTTGTAGCAGTTACGGCTGTAGGTGCCAAGGCATCCACACCTGAGACAGCCGGATAACAATCGCTTGATCTCGACGGCACGTGGCTTGTGATCTCACCAACGCTTACCGCCGGTACTGGGTTATTAACTCCCTGCACCGTAACTTAACTCCTTTTATGTCTTTTACCCATCTTAGTTGATTTATTTAAGGGAACTACCCCGATCCAATTTTGGTCCACGGGGGGTTTGAAAGAAAAACAAACCCCCAGGGTCTCTGAGATATGTGGAGACAGAAACTCCTTCAGTTTCCCTCGGGCGTTGCTGACCCCGCATATCTCAGAAATCCCCTTACCATCCGCCACCCGGGAAGACGCGCCCAGTAGAAGATTGGCAACTCTAAATCGAACCTAAACGCCAGGAATCTGTCAAAAGTAAAATCACGTTTTAGGGTTAATTATGTACTTTATCTGAGTTTATTAAGTGTTGTCCCACAAAACTTCAATCTAGATAGAAGGCGCAAAGACAAAAATAATCTCCATCAAATTTCAATATAAGTTGCCGAATAAATGAAATATGTATTATATTGCAATATATATCAGAAAATATATACATCAAGTCTGCCAACAAAACACCCAAATATTTTTTGAATAAATTTGTTTTCTTCTTTTTTTGGTTTGATGCATGAAAGTAACATGAAATTTAGTTCTACACCTTTTTCAGATGTAATTCGAAACATTTTAGTTGTAATTCGCAACATTCCATTTGTAATTCGAGAATTATATTTGTAATTCGTAACATTTCATTTGTAATTGAATTATTCCATTTGTAATTCGAATTATTCCATTTTCATTATCAGTCTGTGAACAAAACAAATTTACGGCTATAATATTTAACATATCAAGAAGGTTTCGCTTTTTATATATGATTTAGGACCATATTCTACCGTTTTTATTCACATTTTCGTTATCTGCGGCCGCATAATATATTTTATTGATGTTTTTTCATAATAATAATAAAAGACACTTTATAACTAAAATGCAAGGATTCCAAGGAATCTGATGTCGAATATTTCAAAACCTGTAGAAATGGGCGGAAATTGCCACGCCTATTTAGGTTACTTCCCGACGTAAACTTTCAAAATGCCGATACACGTGTCTTCTTTTTTTCGGTCTTCTTTCATAATCTGTGCGGGGTTTCTTGTAATTTTAAAAAAAGTTTGATTTTGTTGTACAGTGTAATTTACTGCTTATACAGATCTTTCCAACATGAGCTTCAACTTACAAGTGCAGATGGCAATTCCAATGGATTCGACTTGTCCCTGATATTTCTTCTAATAGATGTCATGTCCTGTACATTTTCTTCATCATCAAAAAATAATTCCACTGATCTTATCATTTTAAAATAGTTTTTTTCCGAATTGTGCCTTTTGGATTAATATAGATTTCACAAGTTAGAAAAACACTGATCGATAATACGTTTAGCGACAACCAATTTGGGTTGACATCAATAATACAACATTTCATCTCAGTTGTGCTGACAATTGACAACGCAACTCAAGTTTAGTGGCAATGCATAATCGACCCCTTAGTCTATGGTACTATTGTTTGTTACATTATCTCACATTAAAAACACTGTACAACAAGGCTTTTGTGCGGTGGAAAATTGCTTTTGGAGATGAAAGCCCTTCTTGAGTATATCGTCACCATAAATGCCCGAAGACGTAACCCACAAAACCTAAACTTTGCAGGAAAAGCAAAAAATGTTTTAAAATGAAAAACTGTTTAGTGGAATATTAATCTTATGAGGGTGAGTATTTACTGGTGCTGGCCAGAAACGTAAAAGGACTGCGAAAAAGGTACCAACTAAAGTTGTGCCTGGTCGTAAGGCAAGTGTTTCTGAGGGGAGTGTTGCGGCCGACACGTCTTCGGTCGAAGCCTCAGGTAAGACCGAGACTGTTAATGTGCACTCTTAAGACCTGGGTGGTACATTAGCTGCTTCGCCTGGTTGTCTTGCTTTCCTGCTTCATTTCCGACATAATAAAAATAAAATAATAAAGGCCAGAACAGAATCAATCGTCGCTTGCTTCCCAAATGTCAAATTATAAAGGAATGTCAGAGCCTCCTAAAGGAGAACGCAGGTGGATTTGCAAAGAGGCTCTGGCATTCCTTTATAATTTGACATTTGGGGAAGCAAGCGACGAATGATTCTGTTCTGGCCTTTAAAGCCGAGCAAATTTCGGACTGGGTTGCCCTTTTCTTTTTTATTCTTTTATCAGATGTAAGCAAGGTAAGCAGGCAAGGCAGCTTATGTACTCAGCCCTTTATGCTGGAGTTGCGTCACGGGCGACCCCGGGGGTTAATACGGGTTCAAAGAAGGTGACAATTAATCCTGAACTGATGAGTATTGATGGTGTTGGTCTCCAGAAGACTTCACAATCTGCTCAGCAGATTCGGGCGACATCACTTCCTGGACCAGTTGTTCCTTCCGTGGTTGCTTCTGCCAAAACTGAGCAATCCCTGCAAGCGGTCCAGGGCCTTTATCAAAGGCTCCGTCCATGAAAGCGGCCTTTGTATCTAGGTTTTCCTCAGATACTACAGCTGATAATATAAATTATTTTATTAAATCTAAAAAAGTTGTAGTGAATGAAAATATCTTCTTGCAACTAATGCCCGTAATTTCTAACCCTAGGTAACCGGGTAGGTAGCTACATATTAGTTATCTTTACCTACGCGTTTGGTAATTTCTACGTGACATTTACCGAGGCACGTAAATTTTGAAAACATGTGGTAACATTGGTGATTTTCATTCATGATTTCGTAAAAACATTGCCACATATAAGTGTTTTAGAATTTGTTACACATTGGCAACGATCAACCAGGCAAAATCCTTGGTGTAAGTAACACGGCCGTTTTCGACCCGATAACGTTACCTATGGATTGAAATTATGAAATTTTGCTTGCACGGGGGAAATCTATGAACTCATAGATAACTATGTGTAGAAATTACGGGCATAATATCGAAGAAATTTTGGCCTGTAAAATGATTTGTAAAATAATTTGTGGAAAGAACAGATAATGTAGCTCGTTTGTCTCAGGCCAAAACCTATAACCATGCGTGCTGCGTGTGCGTTAAAAAAAAAAAACAAAATACATATATTTCAATTTGAAACACATGTATTTTGTTTTTTAGAACGCACACGCAACACGAAAAGTTTTAGGTTTTACCCTCAAAGACAGTCTTACTTACTTAGTTAGTTGGCCCATTACAGAACATTTGTTCCATAGACCGAAATAAGAAAAGATCTCCATTCCTCTCGGTTTTTCGCTTGACTTTTTGGGATACCGCGCCTTTCCATTTCTTCATCCACTTGTTTGCTCCATCGAAGCTTAGGCCTGCCGATTCTGCGTGCACCGCCATGTGGCATGTATTCATACGCCTTTTTAGCGGGTTCATCATCGCTCATTCTCATGATATGGCCTAGCCAACGCAATCGTTGCATCTCGATACGTTTAACTATATTCATGTCTTTGTATAGCTGATAGAGCTCGTGGTTCATACTACGTCGATATTCACCGTCAACGCAAATCGGCCCGTAGATCTTTCGAAGAATTTTCCTCTCAAACACGCCAAGCACTGCCTTATCTGCTTGCGCAAGTACCCATGCCTCGGAGCCATACATTAGCACGGGTAGTATCAGCGTTTTGTATAGTGTTATTTTTGTTTGACGAGATGTGGCTTTGTTTTTAAACTGCTTACTTAGACCATTGTAGCATCTGTTGGCCAATACAATTCTTCTTCTTATTTCACAACTGATGTTGTTTGTTGTGTTTATGGCAGTGCCGAGGTAGACGAAGTTTTTAACTACCTCAAAATTGTAGGTACCAACTTCCACAGTTGGTCCGAGCTCTATGGACGCTTTGCGCGTCGACACCATCAATTTGGTCTTTTCGCCGTTTAGCGCCAGACCCACTTTCTGCTTCGACCTTCCTAAAGGTATCAGTTACTTCCTTTACTGATCGTCCCATGATGTCTATGTCATCAGCATAGGCAAGTAACATGTGGCTATTGGTGTAAATTGTGCCATTTCTTTTGACATTTGCATCTCGTATTACCTTTTCCAGCAAAATGTTGAATAGGTCACACGAAAGGCTTTCTCCTTGTCTGAAACCTCTTTTTGTACAAAATTCTTCGGAGAGGTTCTTTCCAATTTTAACTGAGGACCTAGTATCAGTTAAAGTCATCTTACAACGCCGGATGAGCTTTGCGGGGATACCAAATTCAGACATTGCGTGGAATACCTTTGATCGGAGGGGACTGTCGAATGCTGCTTTATAATCGACAAAAAGGTGAAATATGTCGATCTGCATCTCTTGGGTCTTCTCTAGGATTTGCCGCAGGGTAAATATCTGGTCAATGGTGGACTTGCCAGCTCTAAAGCCACATTGGTATGGTCCAATTATTTCGTTGACCATTGGCTTTAGTCGTTCGCACAATATCCCTGACACTATCTTATAGGCAATAGGGAGAAGACTTATTCCCCTATAGTTTGAGCATACAGTCTTATCTCCTTTCTTGTGGACGGGACATAGGATGCTCAGGTTCCAATCGTCGGGTACGCGTTCTTCCCGCCAGATGGTGCTAACTAGCTGATGCATACACCTTATCAGCGCGTCGCCTTCGGTTTTAAACAGCTCGGCAGGTAAGCCATCGGCTCCTGCTGCTTTATTATTCTTCAGCCGGTTGATTGCTGTTTTTACCTCATCTTGGCTGGGCGGTATACATTCTATACCATCTTCTGGAATTGGATCTGTGGTATCATCGTCTTCGCTACTATTGGATACCAGCAGATTGGAGAAATGTTCCTTCCATATCCTGAGCACGCTATCTGTTACTAGTTTACCTTGCTGGTCTCTACAGGAGAATGTGCCTGTACCAAAGCCATCTGTTTGATGTTTCACTCTTTGGTAGAATTTTCGGACTTCATTCTGGCTCCTGTACATCTCGATTTTTTCACACTCCCGCTTTTCCATTTCTCTCTTTTTCTTGCGGAAAAGACGTTTCTCTTCTCTCCTTTTCTCCCGATATCTCTCTCTCTCGCGCGCTACGCGTTGCTACTGATTGCAAAGTAGCTCTATATGCCGCATTTTTCTCTTCGGTAGCAGCACGACACTCCTGATCATACCATGGATTCGTTGGTGGAGGCCTCTGGTAACCAAGTATGGATTTTGCGGCTGTTTGCATGGAGTGGGCAATGCTTTGCCATTGCGCTGATATGTTATCGGGAAGAGGAGTGCTTTGATTAAGCAATTGGGCTAGTTGAGTGGAATATGCTGTGGCTATCTGTTGTGTATGCACCCTATTGATGTCAAACTTCCGCGTTGAGTCTGTTCGTGCTTTATTTGCAACGTTTAGACGGGTACGTACCTTTGCTGCAACAAGGTAGTGGTCCGAATCAATGTTTGCGCCTCGGAACGATCGTACATCCAACACGCTGGATGAATGTCTTCCATCTATTACAACATGATCAATTTAATGACTTGTTCTTTGATCTGGAGACAGCCAGGTGCCCTTATGAATATCGAGATGATTAAATCTGGTACTGCTAACTACCATGTTTTTTGCAGCTGCAAAGTCTATCAGCCTCATACCATTGTCAGATGTTTCACTGTAGAGACTGAATTTCCCGACTGTTGGGCCAAAGATATTCTGCTTTCCAATTTTGGCATTAAAATCGCCAGAATGATTTTAATGTCATGGGCAGGGCAACGGTCATATGTTTCTTCTAAGCGCTCGTAAAATATATCTTTGGTCTGTTCGTCCTTTTCTTCAGTGGGAGCATGAGCACAAATAAAGCTGATGTAGAAGAATTTAGCTTTTATTCGAATTGCAGCAAGTCTTTCATTCACTGGGGTGAAGCTGGATACCAGATGTTTTAGTCTCCGACTAACTACGAATCCGCAACCAAAATCATGCTTTACGTCATGGCAGCTATAATACAGTGCGTCACCTTTAGGTGTTGTTATGACGCCTTTCCCAGTCCATCGTATTTCCTGTATGGCAGTAATATCGGCCTTGTACTTTTCAAGTACGTCTGCCAATGCGAAGACTGCACCTTCTCTATAAAGAGTGCGAACATTTCAGGTGCAGATTCGCAGATCATGGTCCTTAAAACGTTTGCGGGGTTCGTCAACTTTAGAGGGGTTTGTTTTTCTTTTCTTTCGTTTTTTCATAGTAGGATGTTTTTTCTAGGGGAGTGTCGGTGATGGTCACCTTAGAATTGGCAACGCACCCTGAAGTTCGAAAACGTCCAGTGAACAATATTTTGTCCTGTGAACAATAATTGTTATTGCAGTTTGCTTTTATTGTCTATGTAAATGTAAAATGTAAATGTAATTGTTAGCAACATTTTTAAAATCTATAAAAGGCCCTTCAGGCATTGATTCTGTCCTTTTTGCTGGACAACTAAAACATGTAAGGTCATTTTAACAACTTTCATTTTAATTTTATAAACTTAATTTATTTCTACAGCGAATAAACGCCACACATTTTAATATCAAACTTAAGCAACATTGGATTTGTTTTACTTGGTCGTCGCCTTTGTTTGTATTACTGCCGTTTGATGTTAGATGGTTTGTTCGGGTTGTCAGCCTATAGCAAAAAGGGAGCCTTTTAGTGTCAAAGCCGACATTATTTTACTTGATGACTTTCTTTTAATTTGATGCCGGATGAGACACGACATAATTTTATTCGATGTTTGATAAGCCATTAATATCAAACATATTTTTATTCGATGTTTGATGAGCCATTGATATAAAACATTGTTAATCGTCATTTTGTCAAGCCGATTTGTGTCAACCAACTGTTTTGTGAGCCAATTTTCATCATCAGCCCCAGAAATTATATTATTCGACGTGTGATGAGCCATTGATATCAAACATTCGTCATTTTGTCAAGCCGATTTGTGTTAATAAATTGTTTAATGAGTCAATTTAGATGAAATATCTTTTCTTTTGATGTGCCTATTCGCTTAATCGTATCTACTACAAGCCGAAGAAGCTGCAGTTACAATCTGTGAAATTGTGTGTGTGTGTGATATTCAATAAATACAACAACAATCGTTTGAGGAATCCCCAACAGTTTGTTGTTAAGCCGTTTATGTTATTTGTTTACATTCGCTTATGTCCATTTGATGTCACAAGAGAAGCAACAGAGAAGTAAACGATCGACGCAAGGAAAACCCCCAGTCCGATTCGACGCATACATAACTGAGTGCTGTTTTACATTTAAGCGATTTTTCTTACGATTTTTTGTCTCCTCTTTGCTCATCTTCGTAAATTTCACACACAGGGTTGCATTTTTTTGTAACATGGTACCAAGTGTACATTTTGTTAAAAATACTTAATGTAAAAAGAAGGTATTTTATAAAAATATGTTATACAAATTTTAAAATGCTTATAACAAATAATCATTTTATGCTTTAAATGATTTTTTATGCACAAAATTCATTGCAAAACTAAATTTTGTTTCAATTTCTCTTACTATGTTTTGCAACTCTGCCTAACAAGAATAACCACCACAAAGACAAGACAAAAAATCGTAAGAGAAATCGCTTAAATGTAAAACAGCAAGGAGATGAGTCTCCAACATTCACCGCCTAATACACCAACAAACACTACAAGTGGTGCCCGCTTACAAACAGAAGTAAGCACACCAGCAAGTCAGCCGTCTACAGCAAAGCCAACAACGTCAGCTGCCGGCGAAACAGCGAAATAAAAACAGACAGAAAAATTAACCACAATGGACACAACCGAGATGAGAAAAGAAATGCTAAAAATGCAAAAACAAATTCAGCTACAAATGCAACAACAAATGCAAACATTGCTTCAAAATCAGATGCTGCAATTGAAGGAAGAAATGGTGAAAACTTTTGAGTCGCAGCAGCCAAAAACGTCCGTCCAAAACCCTCAGCCACAAACATCCCAACAACAAATTCTTGATCAGCCATTGGAGCCGCCATTAACGTCACGACAACCAATATCACAGCCAACACAACAAATCACAACGCCGCCAACACTGGAAATACCGCCGTTGCCAAATATGCCGCAGCCGACGTTAGACCAATTAGTGCCGACGCAAGTAATATGCCATTTAGATATGACACCATTAGCCGGATTTAGCCCATTATCAGGTTTTATTTGCTAAATCCAGCCAAAATCTACCAGATTTCCCATACAAAAATAAATCCTCCTATTGAGTGGATTTGTTTTAAATCTGGCATAAATCCTCGTATACAACTCTGTTTTTTGCAACATGTTGCTAGAAAATACTAAAAGTTGCAAGCTGGCACAAGAAACAAGGTAGATGCATCGGTGAATTGCTACACTAAAAATAATTTAAAATGTAAACATTTGTAAACAAGGCGGAAAAATTTAATTTGTTTTGATGTACAAAGTTGATTTTAATCAACCAAGACTAATATTTATGATGTCTAAACGATAAAATAATTCGTTTATTTATTTTAGATGGGCAAACTGTGATAAAATAATTTTTATTTGCTCTTTAGTTAGCATTAGTAGCATAATGTGCTAACATTTTCAGTATTAAACAATAAATTTGTAATTTGACGTAAGTTTTTTGAGACGAATTCAATTTACAAAAAATTCTTTTGACGTTTCAAATTCGATCAGATGGGCTGAGGCATCTACCTTGGTAATTGCGCTATGAACAAGAATCAGCTGATTGCCATTTAAATCCTTCAAAATGTATATCTAAATGCAATCAGATTTGTACTAGATTTATTAAATCCAGTCGAGGATTTATGGCTAGTCTAAATGAGCTATAACACATATACCCCATAAGAAAATTTATCCTCTTCCAATATTTTCAGGGTTGCCAGAAGAATGGCCAACCTTTTCCGAGTCTTTTTACAGCACCACAAATGAGTTTATGTACAGCGACCTGCACAATATTATGAGGTTAAGAGACGCTTTAAGAGGTAATGCAAGAGAGACGGTGGAACCATTATTGGCGAGCTCTGCCAACGTTGAAGCCATAATGATTAACCTGAAAGAGACGTTCGGAAGACCAGAGCAACTCATCAAAAGCCAAATTCAAAAGGTCCGGAAAATTCCTCCTTTGGTGAAAGACGATTTGAATGCCCTAGTAAATTTCGCCATTAAAGCATCAAATATGGCAACATTTTTGAAAAACGCTGGAGGAGAACATCATTTGAATAATCCATCATTATTGAGTGAACTAGTTTCCAAATTACCAATAAATCGACAAATGGAATGGGGTGAAAAATGTCTTTATTTAAATAAATCTCCTTCTATTTCAGATTTCAGCAAATGGTTGGAAACATTACGTCGCGTTGCTAACATCGTCCACGATACCCTTCCATACGCACCACACGTGTCCACTAATCGTCGTCAACCCACACAGCCAAGGCGCAAGATTGCATGCGTCGCCGTCAACAATTGTAGTGTGTGCGACGGGGTCTGTACGTCAATTATAAAATGTAACCAATTTACAAATATGCGGACGGACGAAAAGTGGAAGAAAATTAAAGAATTAAAATTATGTTTTTGCTGCCTTAGAAAAGGCCATCAATTAAATCAATGCAGAAACAAGGTGCGCTGCAGTAAAACTAATTGTCAAAAATTTCATAATGTGTTACTGCATTATGAAATTGGTCCCAATGAAGAAAATGAAAACGCAGGTGGAACAGTTCAACAGCAATCTGAACAAAGAAATTGTCATGTCGTAAGTAATGCTGGTAGCATACTTTTTCAAATATTGCCTGTGAAATTATATGGTAAAGGTAAAATAATTTCCACATATGCCTTTATAGATGACGGGGCAAATGTAACAATGCTGGATATTGGAATTGCCAAAGACCTGGAGCTAAAAGGAAACAAAACACAATTATACCTACAATGGTTAAATGAATTCTGTGACGGAGGATTCCGAAGTAGTGGATCTGATAATAAGTGGTATGGGGGAAAACGACAGACGATATGTGATGAAAAATATATATACCACTTCAAATTTGTCATTGCCCATTCAATCTTGTAATTTGGAAACATTGATAACAAATTATAACAATGTTAATGTATCGAAAATAAAATTTGATAATTACAAGAATGTGAAACCAAAATTAATCATTAGTTTACACCATTGTTTTTTGACAGTTCCACTGGATGTGCCCCGCTCGTTGTCTGCCGCTGGACCGATTGTAACCACTACAAGATTGGGTGTTGTTGTTTATGGCCCAACGCCAGGAGAAAAATTCTCAACTAAAAATCGTGCTCTAGACAGTACAGGAAATTGTTTACAACAAATAAACTGGATGATGCAAAATTATTTTGATGTGGAAACGATTGGTGTAAAAGTGACTACAACAAAACTATTGTTAGCTGATGATGAAAGAGCTATGGAATTGTTAAAGAAACACACAAGAAAAGTTGGTGAACGCTATGAATGTCGTCTTTTGTGGAAACAAAACGTGCCTCCATTCCCAGATTCATTTGAAATGGCATTGAAACGTTTGTATAGTGTGGAAAATATAATGGCTCGAGATATTGAATATGGAAGTGCATATTGTGAGAAAATAAATGACTACATATCAAAGGGCTACTGCAGAAAAATTGAAGTGAACGAGTTACCTTTAAATCCATAACGTGTTTTTTATCTGCCTCATTTTGGTGTTAAAAATGTGAACAAAAAA
Source organism: Musca autumnalis (assembly GCF_047663935.1). Classification (NCBI taxonomy): domain Eukaryota; kingdom Metazoa; phylum Arthropoda; class Insecta; order Diptera; family Muscidae; genus Musca; species Musca autumnalis. The sequence goes on along the minus strand of NW_027411866.1, from coordinate 66,653,778 downwards.
GGTATTCGAATTGTGTTTGATGCTGCAGCCGAAGTGAAGAATGTGTCATTAAATAAGTGCCTTTTAAGTGGACCAGACATAAACAATTCCTTAATTTCAACAATTTTTAAATTTCGTGAAGCTCCAATAGCCGTTTGTGGGGACATAAAAGAGATGTTCCATCAAGTCAAAATCGCCAAAGAAGATCAAGATTGCCAAAGATTCCTTTGGAGAAATGGAGATAAAAATAAAAGAGTGGAAACTTATGTTATGCAAAGAATGATATTTGGAGCAACTTGTTCGCCAACTATAGCCCAATATGTGAAAAATATGAATGCCAATATGTTTGAGAAAGAGTCACCTCGTGCAGTTGAAGCAATTGTTAATCGCCATTATGTAGACGACTATGTCGACTGTTTCCAAACTGAAGAAGAAGCCGCGAAGGTGGTAAAAGACGTGATAAGAATTCATAGTGTTGGAGGTTTCGAATTGAGAAATATTATTTCAAATTCCCAGAGGGTTATTCAAGCTTGTGGAGAATCGGCCAGCGGAGTCAACGATAGCGGTGAGTTTTTGAATAAAAATTGTGTTGAAAGGATTTTGGGCATACACTGGTTTCCAAATCCAGATGTTTTCTGCTTCGGCTTGAATTTACATAAAGTTGATAAATCCATTTTAGACTTTTCTAAGATTCCGACCAAACGTCAGATGCTCTCTTTGAATATGTCAATCTATGACCCATTCGGATTCGTTTGTGAATTTATGGTTTCTTCTAAAATATTGATTCAAAGAGTATGGAAGTGGGGTATAGAGTGGGACGAGGAGTTGCCTAGAGATTTATATAGTAATTGGAAGTTATGGTTAACTGAATTAAATATGTTGGAAGAATTTCGTATTCCAAGATGTTATCTTAAGCATTTTTCAAACAGAAAAGTTGATTTACATATATTCGCAGATGCGAGCGAAGAGGCAATGGCAACGGTAGCGTATTGGTGTGTGGTAAGTGATGTTGGAATTAATGTTTCGGTTGTAATGGAAAAATCTGCTTGTGCTTCTGCTAGTTGTCAAATCATAACCGAGCTAGAACTGCAGATGGCAGTTATGAGTGTTCATATGAATGATTTAATCGCCTTTAATCATGTGAAAAATCTTAATATAATTTGTTTTTGGACAGATTCATACACGGTTGTACGATGGATCCTCGATAGCAGCGGCGGGAGTCATTGGAAATGGTGGTCGAATATTTTAAAGCCTGCAGATGAGACAGCAGCCGCTAAATTTTCAGTAAAGTATGATGTAGACGGATGGTGGAAAAATAGCCCAGAATTTGGTCAGGAATCACAATGGCCCTTAGAAGATAATATGAAAGAAACCATGAGTGACTGCGACCTCGATATGATATCAACACATGTGGTGCAGTGGCCCCTTAGTATAATTATGTGGTTGCAGCGCAATGCAATACTAGCTCTGGCTGTTGTAAAAGGACTATTTCTAAACTTGCCGTTTTGGATGTTGATGAAGATTCTGGTGAAGCCTCCCCCTCTGGGTCAGTTCACGGGGGCGGGGATGTCGGTGATGCTCACCTTACAATTGGCAACGCACCCTGAAGTTCGAAAACGTCCAGTGAACAATATTTTGTCCTGTGAACAATAATTTTTATTGCAGTTTGCTTTTATTGTCTATGTAAATGTAAAATGTAAATGTAATTTTTAAAATCTATAAAAGGCCCTTCAGGCATTGATTCTGTCCTTTTTGCTGGACAACTAAAACATGTAAGATCATTTTAACAACTTTCATTTTAATTTTATAAACTTAATTTATTTCTACAGCGAATAAACGCCACACATTTTAATATCAAACATAAGCAACATTTGATTTGTTTTACTTGGTCGTCGCCTTTGTTTGTATTACTGCCGTTTGATGTTAGATGGTTTGTTCGGGTTGTCAGCCTATAGTAAAAAGGGAGCCTTTTAGTGTCAAAGTCGACATTATTTTACTTGATGACTTTCTTTTAATTTGATGCCGGATGAGACACGACAGGGAGGGTTACTAACCCGACGCCCAAACCCAAGTTTTTAACGTTCTTATGGGTGAACGCGCGGCACATGTTAGCTCACTACCTTTAACGGGTGTTAAAGGCAGTTCCCCAGGTGACACCACGGATGAAAGAGGGACCAAGATAAATCCTGGGCTTTGCCATGTTAAAGCCGGTCAAGCCCGTTGCTTGGTATCATTCATCCCCTACGTCACCCAACAGTCTACAGTATCAAAAAACTAATGGGTCGATTCCGTATTGCGACGCGAGTCGTGTCGCCAGTTGCAATTTGTCCACCACTATGTGGGGAGGGTATTATAAGTTGGTTTTGGCCAAAAAGTTTGTAACGCATCGAAATAATGGTCGTAATGAAAATGAATGTCTCGACGAGCTGAGTCGATCTGACTATGTGTGTCCGTCCGTCTGTCCATCTAAACCTTGTAATCACGCTACAGGTCGCAATTTTGATCGGATCGTCACGAAATTTTGGATATTGATGGGGGTCCCGGAGGGGAAGAAGCCTATTGATTTTGGTGATGGTCGGATAATATTTAGGGGTCGGAAAGGGCAAAAAACGTAGGTGGATAAAAAGACAACGTTTTTTTCCAAAGCGAATATCTCAGCTTCTACATGGGGTATACCAAAAGCAAAGCCTGACAATGAAAGTAGAAAATATAGCCTTTCTAATGATGTAAAGTTGGTGCTCGTAGGTGGTCAAACAACGAAGATATCACAATACTAGCAAATAAAACCCCAATTTTCATTATTGCGATTTTAATTATATTGACGAATATCACAGCTTTGGTTGGAAACTTTCCAAAAGCAAAGCCTGACTATAAAAGTAGAAGATCCCGTCTTTACAATGATGTAAACTAGGTCGGCGTAGGTAACCAAATAACGGAGATATCGCAATAGTCGGTAATACATCCCATTTATCAATTTTTTGGAAATCACGCTACAGATCCCAATTTTGATCGAATCGTCACGAAATTTGGAGGGTTAATGGGGGTCTCACAGAGGAAGAAGCCTATTGATTTTGGCGATGGTCGGATAATAGTTAGGGGTCGGAATGGGCAAAAAACTTATTTGGAGAAAGGTCAATGTTTTATTTCAAAGCCAATATCTCTGTTTCTTTAAGAGGTATATCTAAAGCAAAACCTGGCAAGGAAAGTAGAAAATATCACCTTTACAACCATGCAAAGTAGGTTGTCGTAGGTGGTAAAATAGCAGAGATATGGCAATAGCCGATAATGCATCCCATTTTCCGATTTTTTTGTAATCACGCTACAGGTCGCAATTTTGATCGGATCGTCACGAAATTTTGGGGGTTAATGGGGGTCCGACAAAGCAAGAAGCCTACAGATTTTAATGATGGTCGGATAATATTCAGGGGTCGGAATGGGCAAAAACTTATTTGGAGAATGGTCAACGTTTTATTTCAAAGCCAATATTTCTGTTACTTTAAGAGGTGTATCAAACGCAAAATCTGGTAGGGAAAGTACAAAATATCACCTTTACAATGATGTAAAGGAGGTTGTCGTAGCTGCTCAAACAACAGAGATATCGCAATAGTCGGTAATGCATCCCATTTTCCGATTTTTTGTAATCACGCTACAGGTCGCAACTTTGATCGGATCGTCACGAAGTTTTTGGAATTTTATGCGGGTCCCACAGAGGAAGAAGCCTATTTATTTTGGTGATGGTCGGATAATATTCAGTAGTCGGAATAAGCGAAAAGCTTATGTGGAGAAAAGTCAACGTTTTTTTCTTATGCGAATATTTCCGCTTCTAGTAGGAGTATTCCAAAAGGAAGAAGAAAAGATGTCCTTTATATTGACGCAAAGTATGTAGGCGTAAGTGGGCAAACAAACTAGATATCGCAAAATATATTATAAAATATATTATATCCAATTTTTCCATTTTTTGTAATCATGCTACAGGTTGGAATTTTGATTGGATAGTCACGAATTTTTGGGCGTTGATGGGGGCCCCACAGAGGAAGATGCCTATTGATTTTGGTGATAGTCGGATAATATTTAGGGATCGGAATGGGGAAAAACTCATGTGGAGATAAATTCAAAATTTTATTCTTTGTGAATATATCGATTTCTAGTAGGGTTATTTCAACGGCAAAGCCTGTCAATGGAAGAAAATATTACCTGTACATTGGTGTAAAATAGGTTGGCGAAGGTGGACAAACAAGGGATATACCACAATAGTCGGTAATGCATCCAATTCTTCCATTCTACAGGTCGAAATTTTGATCGGATGGTCACAAAACTTTGGTTGCTTATGGGGGTCCCAGAGAGAAAGAGGCATATTTTTTTGATTAAAAACCAAAATATGTTTGGTGGTAGTCGGATTATGTTCCCTAAAATAAATGTTTACCAGTGAAAAGCTTATGCACAGGGGTAGTGGTGTAGGGCATCACATGGTCGGCCCCGTCCCGACTATAGCCTTTGCTCACTTGTTTAATATTATATACGTTTTTTTGTGTTTTAGTACTTATATTGGTAAAAATTACTACAAAACAGCAATTTGCGTACACCAGATGAATGGCACAGAGTATGGACTCATTTATTTATTTATCGATGGAGCAAGCGGTAGCAGTCTTACTGCAAATTAATATGTTTTCAAATCCTGCAGGTGCGATCTACGGAATTAAAAGACATGGGTTGATAATAACAGTGAAATTGGACAATCTGCTGAGTTAGAAAATGAAACCCTCAAAATGAGGTGCAGGTGCGATCTACGGAATTAAAGAGACATGGGTTGATAATAACAGTGAAATTGGACAATCTGCTGAGGTAGAAAATGAAACCCTCAAAATGAGTGGACAATTGTCCATCTCTGCATTAGTTTTAACTAATTTATATCTAACTATTTTTTGACTTTTTATAGTCAGTTTAAAAATGTTGTTTTTGTCTTAAAGAGAGAGAAAAAGTTTTTTTTTTATTTATTATATCTTATTTATTTTTTATTTCTTTTAATTCTCTCTTTTGCTTTTATCTTTGACTTTTTATTTTGATACCAGTTGTTTGTCAGTTAGGTTCCCTTGTTGTTCCTCTTTTGGTATGTCGAGTCTATCAAAGCTAGCCTGTATAATTGTATGTTGCATTTATATCGAAATAATTACGAAAGTGTATAGAGAATTATTTGCGTCGGAAACACACTATTGAACATCCAACGTTTTCAACTGGTTGATCTCTAGATGACTTTTCAACTAATTTATAGTTGGTTGTAGAAAATTTGCTTTGTAACCGACTATTTTCCAACTGGTTAATAACTAGTTGAAAATTAATGCAGATATAGCCAGTTCTCCATTTTTTTAGTTTTCAATCTGGTTGATCTATTGATGACTTTTCAACCAATTTGTAGTTAGTTGTATAATAATGCATTTATAACTAACTATTTTTAAACCGGTTGAGAAAAGTCCCGCAGGGTAGGCGTTTACACACAGATAGTATTGGCAAGGCAATAGCAAAGTTACAAACCATTTTCACTAATACATTCATAATTTTCTCTATACATATTTAAATATTTATAAATGTATTTGTGAAAAAGGTTTGCATTTTTGATGTTGTCTTGCCAGTACTGGCATTTGTAAACGCAGAGTTAACTTAAAAAATTAACAATTATTTTGATGAATGTTGGAAACCAAACATCTCACAATGTCAATGATGGCAATTCTAAAGGATTCGATTTATCTCTTAAGTGTCGCCTGATAGAAGCCACGTTAACTATGTATAGTTTCTTCACTATCATCAACAAATAGTTCAACTGAGCTTATCATTTTAGCAAACTATAACTTTTGTGTACAACTTGCTCTGATAGTTTTTTCTGATTTATTCAAATCAAAACAAAAAACGCTCCGCTACATCACCGATAACTTGTTATCGACTATTACTTTCTACCGCTCTACGTAGTTCAATTTTTGAATTTTGTCCCAGAGACGATTGACGGCGCGACATGATTCGCGTCGCAATACGGAATCGACCCATAAATACGGAATCAATTCCACTTTCGATCGGAATTGGTTTCTGTGACATGCCTGTATCAGGGGAAATGAAAATGTTGCTACAGCTAATTTGTTGTCGCCCGAAAATAAACTTTATGGCGACAGAAGTTAACGGCGTCAGGTGACTGTTGTCATCCGTAATGTAGAAATTGCATCATGCAACGCGACTCGACGTTTGTCGCAATACAACTGACAAAGCGACTCGACGCTTGTCGCTATACGGAATAGACCCATTTATTCATAGTCAGTTAAAATACCTTTTTTCTCATCTAATTGGATGATTTTAGTTTATACTTACATATATAGGCTGACTTCCGAAACATCAGTTGCTTTGTATTTGTGCATGAAACTATGGGCTTTTAAATCGAGTTCCTTACTACATTTTCGTAAAATTACTCTAGTATGGAACTCGATCTATGAACCCCCAGTTTCATGCACGCATACAAAGCATCTGACGTTTCGGAAGTCAGCCGTATTGAAAATTGTAAAATAGGTTGGCGAAGGTGGACAAGGTTAGGTTAGGTTAGGTTTGGGGATGTGTAGTCAATATATATGTATATTGACTACGCCACTCGGAGACCTTTCGGTCCATTGTGATCATCCATAAAGAAAAAGGAGGTTCAGAATTACCTGAAAAGAGAAGAGAAAAGAGAGAAGAATAAAGAAAAAAGGGGGGTGTGGTTTGGAGAATAATAATAAATGAATTAATTATAAGAAATAATGAAGATGTAATAAAGACAGAGGGGGTGGTTTTTTTTTGGCGATGGTGGAAAAAACTGTCAGAGAAGTAGTTACGCTTATGTGTCGCGCCGTCCCAGCCACTTCAGATTTTTAATGATGTTGTTTATGATTGTTGGTTCCATGTTTGAGTAGAAGGTTAAGCTTGGAGGAAAGCGTACTCCTGTTAGTCTATACCGCTTTCGAGTTAACATCGGGCAACGACATAGAATATGCTCGATCGTCTCCGTTTCCTCCTCATCTTCACAGAGCCTGCAATAGTCCACTCCATCATCCTGCCATTTGCCGATAAAAGCTCGGATGTAGCAATGGCCGGTAATGACTCCCGTCAATACCCTGATTTCTGATTTACTCAGACTTAAAAGCGAAGTTGTTCTCTTTGTTGAAAGATTCGGCCAAATGGCCCTTGACACGTTGCACCTTGGTTCATTATGCCATAGTTCCTTGGCCTGTTCTTCAAAGAACGTCTCCACCTTCCGAAAAACGTGACATATGGGTGGTTTAATAGAAACAGTGATAGCTTGACTTGCTGATTGAGATCCGTGTCTTGCCAATTCATCTGCCTTCTCGTTTCCCACAATGTCACAGTGACCCGGTACCCAGCAGAGTCGGACAGCGTTAGTTAGGTTCGCCAAAGCAGTTCTACACTCAAGAACGGCCTCAGACTTGATATTGGGGGATTTGATGGCTTTAAGAGCCGGCTGACTATCAACGAAGATAGTCACCGGTTCAAAGATTTCAGCATCCAGACTTTTTATCAACTCTGCGGCCATTTTGATCGCGAAGATTTCTGCTTGGAAAACGCTACAGTCGCTGTTCAACCTATAGGAGTACTCGAGGCAAAGCTTTTCGCAGTAGACGCCAGCTCCGGTACCTTCTTCCATCTTGGAACCGTCTGTATAGAAAGCCAGACCGTCCAGAGGAGGGTTACCACGGATCCAGTCATCTCTACTAGGGATAACGACCTCAAAATCATCAAATCTATGGATTGGTGATAAGTAGTCGCTGAACTTCCCCTGCTGGTTTAAGCCAAGGTTTGGCCCTAGCTCTCGAAGAATGCATGCATGACCATAGGTGCTGTCACGCCAACGATTCAATTCATGTAGCCTTAGAGCACTACGTGCTGCTTGACCTTTGATGCTAATTCTCGTGGGCAAGAGGTTTAGCATCGCGTTCAGAGCTGCTTGTGGTGTACTCCTAAAAGCTCCAGTTATCAGGATCGAGGCTGCCCTTTGCACCTTGTCTATGCTGCCCGAGTTCGACTTGTGTCGAAGCGCATGCCACCAGACAAGACATCCGTAGGATAGGATGGGTCTCACCACAGTATTATACAACCAGTGTATAATAGCTGGATTAAGACCCCAACTTTTCCCAATCGAATTCTTACATGAATAGAGTGCGATCATACCTCTCTTCGTCCGTTCCTCGACGTTCCTTTTCCATCTCAGTTGAGAATCCAGGATTGTACCTAGGTATTTGGCCTCAGGAGATAGATGCAACTGCACTCCATCCAATGTTGGTGGTATGAAGTCGCCAAGCTTACGCTTTCTGGTGAACAATACCAGTTCTGTTTTCGTTGGATTTACACCAAGGTGGACAAACAAGGTATATACCACAATAGTCGGTAATGCATCCAATTCTTCCATTCTACAGGTCGAAATTTTGATCGGATGGTCACAAAACTTTGGTTGCTTATGGGGGTCCCAGAGAGAAAGAGGCATATTTTTTTGATTAAAAACCAAAATATGTTTGGTGGTAGTCGGATTATGTTCCCTAAAATAAATGTGTACTAGTGAAAAGCTAATGCACAGGGGTAGTGGTGTAGGGCATCACATGGTCGGCCCCGTCCCGACTATAGCCTTTGCTCACTTGTTTAATATTATATACGTTTTTTTGTGTTTTAGTACTTATATTAGTAAAAATTACTACAAAACAGCAATTTGCGTACACCAGATGAATGGCACAGAGTATGGACTCATTTTATTTATTTATCGATGGAGCAAGCGGTAGCAGACTTACTGCAAATTAATATGTTTTCAAATCCTGCAGGTACGATCTACGGAATTAAAGAGACATGGGTTGATAATAGTTGTGTCTTTTTACTTTTTCAGTAATAATTATACAGTAACTTCTTTTCAGAGAGTAAGAGATTTTACTCTTTGATAGAGAAAAATGTAAAAAGACAGCATTTAGTAATCTTTAGCAAGATAAAAGTTGATAACCAAAACAAAAACATTGGCGCCAATGCATGAAATAAAAACTAACTCCAAAGCAATGAAAAAGTTCTTCAATTTTAAGCAAAATAAATACAAAATTAAATATATTAATAAAATAATCAATAAATATAGCTGAATCGTAATATTTATGGTAATTTTTCCACAAAAATAAGGTAAACATTGAGCAGCCGACCATTAGCAGATGATTAAAAAACAGCTGATCGAACTTGCTAAATGTTGCTGGGAAAAATTCTTTCAGCAACTTTTAGCAATTTCTCAGCCAACAACTGTCAAAATTGTTCTCTCACTTCGCTCTCTTTTACTGAACTTTTGTGTAAAAAGACAGCATTTAGTAACATTTCATAATAATTATTACAAATTATCACGTAAAAAGACACGCCTAATAACAGTGAAATTGGACAATCTGCTGAGGTAGAAAATGAAACCCTCAAAATGAGGTGCAGGTGCGATCTACGGAATTAAAGAGACATGGGTTGATAATAACAGTGAAATTGGACAATCTGCTGAGGTAGAAAATGAAACCCTCAAAATGAGTGGACAATTGTCCATCTCTGCATTACTTTTAACTAGTTTTAACTAATTTATATCTAACTATTTTTTGACTTTTTATAGTCAGTTTAAAAATGTTGTTTTTGTCTTAAAGAGAGAGAAAAAGGTTCTTTTATTATTATATCTTATTTATTTTTTATTTCTTTTAATTCTCTCTTTTGCTTTTATCTTTGACTTTTTATTTTGATACCAGTTGTTTGTCAGTTAGGTTCCCTTGTTGTTCCTCTTTTGGTATGTCGAGTCTATCAAAGCTAGCTTGTATAATTGTATGTTGCATTTATATCGAAATAATTACGAAAGTGTATAGAGAATTATTTGCGTCGGAAACACACTATTGAACATTCAACGTTTTCAACTGGTTGATCTCTAGATGACTTTTCAACTAATTTATAGTTGGTTGTAGAAAATTTGCTTTGTAACCGACTGTTTTCCAACTGGTTAATAACTAGTTGAAAATTAATGCAGATATAGCCAGTTCTCCATTTTTTTTAGTTTTCAATCTGGTTGATCTATTGATGACTTTTCAACCAATTTGTAGTTAGTTGTATAATAATGCATTTATAACTAACTATTTTGTAAAACGGGTGGGAAAAGTCCCGCAGGGTAGGCGTTTACACACAGATAGTATTGGCAAGGCAATAGCAAAGTTACAAACCATTTTCACTAATACATTCATAATTTTCTCTATACATATTTAAATATTTATAAATGTATTTGTGAAAAAGGTTTGCATTTTTGATGTTGTCTTGCCAGTACTGGCATTTGTAAACGCAGAGTTAACTTAAAAAATTAACAATTATTTTGATGAATGTTGGAAACCAAACATCTCACAATGTCAATGATGGCAATTCTAAAGGATTCGATTTATCTCTTAAGTGTCGCCTGATAGAAGCCACGTTAACTATGTATAGTTTCTTCACTATCATCAACAAATAGTTCCACTGAGCTTATCATTTTAGCAAACTATAACTTTTGTGTACAACTTGCTCTGATAGTTTTTTCTGATTTATTCAAATCAAAACAAAAAACGCTCCGCTACATCACCGATAACTTGTTATCGACTATTACTTTCTAACGCTCTACGTAGTTCAATTTTTGAATTTTGTCCCAGAGACGATTGACGGCGCGACATGATTCGCGTCGCAATACGGAATCGACCCATAAATACGGAATCAATTCCACTTTCGATCGGAATTGGTTTCTGTGACATGCCTGTATCAGGGGAAATGAAAATGTTGCTACAGCTAATTTGTTGTCGCCCGAAAATAAACTTTATGGCGACAGAAGTTAACGGCGTCAGGTGACTGTTGTCATCCGTAATGTAGAAATTGCATCATGCAACGCGACTCGACGTTTGTCGCAATACAACTGACAAAGCGACTCGACGCTTGTCGCTATACGGAATAGACCCATTTATTCATAGTCAGTTAAAATACCTTTTTTCTCATCTAATTGGATGATTTTAGTTTATACTTACATATATAGGCTGACTTCCGAAACATCAGTTGCTTTGTATTCGTGCATGAAACTATGGGCTTTTAAATCGAGTTCCTTACTACATTTTCGTAAAATTACTCTAGTATGGAACTCGATCTATGAACCCCCAGTTTCATGCACGCATACAAAGCATCTGACGTTTCGGAAGTCAGCCGTATTGAAAATTGTAAAATAGGTTGGCGAAGGTGGACAAACAAGGTATATACCACAATAGGCGGTAATGCATCCAATTCTTCCATTCTACAGGTCGAAATTTTGATCGGATGGTCACAAAACTTTGGTTGCTTATGGGGGTCCCAGAGAGAAAGAGGCATATTTTTTTGATTAAAAACCAAAATATGTTTGGTGGTAGTCGGATTATGTTCCCTAAAATAAATGTTTACCAGTGAAAAGCTTATGCACAGGGGTAGTGGTGTAGGGCATCACATGGTCGGCCCCGTCCCGACTATAGCCTTTGCTCACTTGTTTAATATTATATACGTTTTTTTGTGTTTTAGTACTTATATTGGTAAAAATTACTACAAAACAGCAATTTGCGTACACCAGATGAATGGCACAGAGTATGGACTCATTTTATTTATTTATCGATGGAGCAAGCGGTAGCAGACTTACTGCAAATTAATATGTTTTCAAATCCTGCAGGTGCGATCTACGGAATTAAAGAGACATGGGTTGATAATAACAGTGAAATTGGACAATCTGCTGAGGTAGAAAATGAAACCCTCAAAATGAGGTGCAGGTGCGATCTACGGAATTAAAGAGACATGGGTTGATAATAACAGTGAAATTGGACAATCTGCTGAGGTAGAAAATGAAACCCTCAAAATGAGTGGACAATTGTCCATCTCTGCATTACTTTTAACTAGTTTTAACTAATTTATATCTAACTATTTTTTTGACTTTTTATAGTCAGTTTAAAAATGTTGTTTTTGTCTTAAAGAGAGAGAAAAAGGTTTTTTTATTATTATATCTTATTTATTTTTTATTTCTTTTAATTCTCTCTTTTGCTTTTATCTTTGACTTTTTATTTTGATACCAGTTGTTTGTCAGTTAGGTTCCCTTGTTGTTCCTCTTTTGGTATGTCGAGTCTATCAAAGCTAGCTTGTATAATTGTATGTTGCATTTATATCGAAATAATTACGAAAGTGTATAGAGAATTATTTGCATCGGAAACACACTATTGAACATTCAACGTTTTCAACTGGTTGATCTCTAGATGACTTTTCAACTAATTTATAGTTGGTTGTAGAAAATTTGCTTTGTAACCGACTGTTTTCCAACTGGTTAATAACTAGTTGAAAATTAATGCAGATATAGCCAGTTCTCCATTTTTTTTAGTTTTCAATCTGGTTGATCTATTGATGACTTTTCAACCAATTTGTAGTTAGTTGTATAATAATGCATTTATAACTAACTATTTTGTAAACCGGTTTAGAAAAGTCCCGCAGGGTAGGCGTTTACACACAGATAGTATTGGCAAGGCAATAGCAAAGTTACAAACCATTTTCACTAATACATTCATAATTTTCTCTATACATATTTAAATATTTATAAATGTATTTGTGAAAAAGGTTTGCATTTTTGATGTTGTCTTGCCAGTACTGGCATTTGTAAACGCAGAGTTAACTTAAAAAATTAACAATTATTTTGATGAATGTTGGAAACCAAACATCTCACAATGTCAATGATGGCAATTCTAAAGGATTCGATTTATCTCTTAAGTGTCGCCTGATAGAAGCCACGTTAACTATGTATAGTTTCTTCACTATCATCAACAAATAGTTCCACTGAGCTTATCATTTTAGCAAACTATAACTTTTGTTTACAACTTGCTCTGATAGTTTTTTCTGATTTATTCAAATCAAAACAAAAAACGCTCCGCTACATCACCGATAACTTGTTATCGACTATTACTTTCTATCGCTGTACGTAGTTCAATTTTTGAATTTTGTCGCAGAGACGATTGACGGCGCGACATGATTCGCGTCGCAATACGGAATCGACCCATAAATACGGAATCAATTCCACTTTCGATCGGAATTGGTTTCTGTGACATGCCTGTATCAGGGGAAATGAAAATGTTGCTACAGCTAATTTGTTGTCGCCCGAAAATAAACTTTATGGCGACAGAAGTTAACGGCGTCAGGTGACTGTTGTCATCCGTAATGTAGAAATTGCATCATGCAACGCGACTCGACGTTTGTCGCAATACAACTGACAAAGCGACTCGACGCTTGTCGCTATACGGAATAGACCCATTTATTCATAGTCAGTTAAAATACCTTTTTTCTCATCTAATTGGATGATTTTAGTTTATACTTACATATATAGGCTGACTTCCGAAACATCAGTTGCTTTGTTTTCGTGCATGAAACTATGGGCTTTTAAATCGAGTTCCTTACTACATTTTCGTAAAATTACTCTAGTATGGAACTCGATCTATGAACCCCCAGTTTCATGCACGAATACAAAGCATCTGACGTTTCGGAAGTCAGCCGTATTGAGTACCCATTTTAAAGGGTCTTTACCATTTGGTTATTTACCCATCTCAAATTATTTATTTAAAAAAATCAATACATTAAACACATATGCTTATGAAACAGACTCATAGACATAATTTATTGGTTACAAATATTTGCCGAACCATTTGTGGTCTACTGGTGAAAGCCACCTATGACACCCACTTAGGTTGTTTTGTATTACATATTTCATTGTAAAAGAATTCAAATTTTCTTTTTCGAGCTGTGCTTCTGTTTCAACTCGTTCATCAAGAATTTCTTGCGAGACAACTTCCGCCTTGAATGGCAATATGTTTGCTACTAATTCCAGAAACGGCTTCACTTCAGCGAATTCACATTTGCCGGATATTTCTAAAATAACTCTACCCGTCTTTACAGGTGTAACGTAATGATCAACGGCACCCTTTCCTCCTCCCATTCGCTGACCTTGTCCCTTTTTAGTAACAGGCTGCCATGGTGCTGGCACCCTCCAAATAGCAAACATTCTGTTGGTATCCATTTTGCGACCAATTGTCAATCGCATCATCTCAAAATGACCCCAACGCAAGCGTCCTCCTCCAGTTGCAATTATACCATACTGTTTGTACAGAAATGTGTTATGAATCAATTCGGGACCACGCATGAAGCGTAATTTTTTTTGCATTTTTGGTGGCCTCAGATTTGGTGGATATTGCGGGACTCTTTCCATAATACGTAACTTCGGTCTTTCCACCTGCTCGAAATCTAAAGCCATGGTTAGCAATGTATAACAGTTTCAAACTTGAGCATTACTTACCCTCATATTTGACTGGTGGTGCAAAATATTTTAGTCCTGCCGAAACAGGTTGTTGCTTAACTGAGTTAACTGAAATCAATCAATTAATTTATAGTATATATATTAAGTCAATAAAAATCTCTGTTTAATACCTCTAACATTTAGTAGTAAGGATTTAGCTCTTCGCAACATTATAAAAAGAACTATTTTTTCAGAATTATATCCACACTACTTGAATTACTCTATTCTTAGTGTTATGTGGACATCAGCTGTGTTTTGAAGAGTACCTTACATAAAAGCGTTTATTGGAGAAAAGTGTCAAGGCACATTTAATAAGGTAGTTGCAAGGCGAATTTAGGAAGGTGAGACAAATGGTCTGTTTGACCGTGTTTAGAAACTCAAACTGGAAAGAAAATTTTTCTTCTCAATTTCTTTTAAAATTTCCTTGTTGTTTAGACACGGAAATCATGTTTGTGTCAATTTTATAATTTTTCTGATTCTTCTTCACACTCATTTTCTCATTGCGCCGTTCAAAAACAAAGCCAAGGCAAAATTGTAATGAAAAGTAAAAATGGACGTGTGTGATAAACAATTAATTATTAAAGGAACCATTGAATTGCATTTTAATTTTGACATTTCCACTTATTTCGAATTGTTTTTGCTTAAAAAATAGTTTTTCCTCCAAATGGTTTTTTTTCAATTGTCTCCGCTGTTGTTTGTTTCTCGACAGAGAAAATAAAATGAAAGAAAATGCAAAAACAAATCTGCAGCCAACTTCAGGTTGTATACGAAGAAAAACGAAACAAAACAGAATTTGCCAGTACAGAGGTGTGTGTACCCCCTCTTATTCCTCTCTACTCCCTCGCCCATAAACTCAATTTTCTTTCCCATCAACTTTCCCTGTATAAACAGGGACTTTCAGTAATCAAAAACTACCAGGTAGTGGTATCACACCAGCTGTTAGAAAATGAAAAGTCAAATCCCTTTATAAAAAAATTATTTTTGTTGTAATTTCCCCAAGAACATAAAGAAAGTTTTGACATAACATATTCAAAATTTTACGTTGCCACTACCTGGTTAATTGTGCCATGGTTCCAGGGGCTCAATTCGGTTTCTATGAAAATGTGAAATGAAAACTTTTATTAAGAAAAAATCTGTCAAATGAAAAAAGTTATAAAGGAAATATTTTTCATTTAAAATTTTCATAGAATAAGAATCCAGCCCCAGAACTAAACAGTTTTTTACACATTTAACACATTTTTCCCCAAAATGCGTTCCCGTACACCAGAAAAGTTGCAAAATGTTCACTTCTCTTTGAACAAAAATGGCGCTGAATAGCTTTCTCTTTATGCTTGGTTTTCATTTACGAAATCCACTCGATTTCAACTGTCAAACCCATAGGTTAAACGTCAAATGAAATCCAATGGATTTCAGATGAAATTTCATTTGACGTTTGCGCTATGGAATTGACAGTTGAAATCGAGTGGATTTTGTAAATGTAAACTTATGCTAAGTTTACATTTACGAAATCAACTCGATTTCAACTGTCAATTCCATAGCTCAAACGTCAAATGAAATCTCATCTGGATTTTATTTGACGTTTAACCTATTGATTTGACAGCTGAAATCGAGTGGATTTCGTAAATGTAAACCAAGCATTAGCATTAAAAACTTTTTACACGACAAATTTGGGCGCAGCGTTGCCAGTATTTTTTAGCCTCTTTTCCCCAACTTGTCCAAAACTTTTCCCCAAAATTCCCCAGATTTTATTTAATTTCCTCAAAAAAATCCCCAAACATTTTTTTAACAAATAATTACAAAAAAATCAAAAGTAGTTTTATTTTACTATTGAAATTCATATCATAAAACTTGGAAAGTATTCTATACACTTATATATGAATTAAATTAACGTTATTGAAAACTTCACTTTCAAGTGATTCAGAATCATTAGTGTCATTGGATTTATATAAATTTTTATAATGAAAGAGTTGTAACATTTCTTTAGGTGGGTCAAAATTTCTACAACAAATGCTGTTGTTAGAAAATTGATTATTTATTCTAGTAACTCGTACTGCATTTTATTTCTGAATATGGTTCAAAATAGAAGACTCTTTCTACTTAAGAATTACTCTTGCGGAAAGCCTATTTAATACCATCTCCAATTTACGAATGATAACTTTCTCCATTGCGATTCGTAAACATCCGTGGAGATTTTTGTGTTGACTGGTTCTTAAAAGGTTCGTATAGAGCTAAAATTTGGTCTGTTCCTTTACTTTTGAAAATGGTAAAACCGGCAAAAGTAGTAAACGTTGTAAACTGCTCCCATATGAATTGTATGGTGTCTGAAGTAAAGGAACGCTTTTCGAGTAAAAAGTGGTAAAACTTGAAGATTCTTGCACGTAAAGGAACAGAGCTATTGTGTTGACCCAGTAAATTGCTGCAAATATTGGGGTAAATTTGATTGTAAGTTTAAAAAATTCATATTTCGAAAACGACTCGGCAAAATTTACCAAGAAGAGCCCAATGAAGAGCCATGGACCTAGGCTATAATTTTGACTTGTACTTTTTTGAGTAAACAATTAGTAAAGTTAAAAAGATCAGTGCTGAATATCTTAAACGCTGTTAATACAAATGCTGAAACTAGGCATAGGTTTAAGATATTCAGCACTGGTCTTTTTAACTTTAATAATTGTTTTCTAAAGTCAAAATTAAAGCCTAGGTCCATGGCTCCCATGGTAAATTTGCCGAGTCGTTTTCGATCGATACCTCTATTTTTTTTTCAATATCTTCTTAATTTGTTTATAAATGGTTTCAATATTCGACTGCACAGGGAAAAATGCATATTAGCAATGTGCACCGGTTTGAAAACTTAGATTAAGGTCCGTTCTTACATATTTTCTTTAAAGTCCCTTTTTGTTATATCTTACTTTAAGAAAAATAAGGAATAAAGTACTCATTACCAGGAATTTGTTATTACATCTTCCATTCCATTTCAAGCAAAACAGTCCATCAAATTTACTCAAATCGGATTGGTTGACTTGAATTTGCTCTCAAATGTTTCTTGTTTTTGGGCGCAATTTAAATTTTAAAAGGAACACAAAGTTCCTTTTAATTTATCTGACACTTATTATTAAAGCAAACTTGTAGGAATACAAAACGGGTTATCTGTCCGATGTCGGCCAACATTTAACTACAAAAAGGATATAAAAACGGGCCTAAGCATATTCATCTCTTTTATAATTGGAGCCATGAATGTTAAATGAAGTTTAATTTTATCATTGCCCATCAATCCAGAAATCATTTCTGCAGTTAAGTCCCCTTCAGCAGTAGAAATGAAGGAAAATGTTATTTCAATTCAACCCACTGTTCTAGTTCGCTGTCAGTCGTCGAACCGCATGATAACACTTCAAATCTGTCATAAATTATTACAGCTGCGACCAGTTAGTATATGATGCATGTTATGTGTGCGTCACGTGTGGTTACTACTATTCACGTACTGAAATTAAAAAAGATCAGATAATCTGAAATAATTAGTCAAAAAAAAAAATCCCCAAAAATCCCCAAATATTTTTCAGATTTCCTCAACACTTTCCCAATTCCCCAAGTCGAAATTTTTTTCCACATTTCAAATAAAAATTCCCCAATTTGGGGAAAAGTCCCCAATACTGACAACGCTGTTTGGGCGAGCAAAAATGTGCAACATGTTTGCCGGCATCTGATTTGCTGATACGCCGACTTTGACATTTGTTCCAATTTTATGACATTTTGAAAAAATGTGTATCGTCACCACAAATGCCCGAAGACGTAACCCACATGGAAATCGAAATTCGTTCTTTGGTGGAATCTGATAGTCCCAATTTACATTAGGCGAGTTTACTAGCGGCAATTGTCAGTTTGAGGGTGAGAGAGGGTGTTGAGAGGCAAAGGGTTGCCATATACCTCACCCCTCTCTCCATCAAACTGACAATTGCCGCAAGTAAACTCGCCTAAGTCCCAATTTACATTAGGCGAGTTTACTTCCGGCAATTGTCAGTTGGATGGAGGGAGAGGTGAGGTATATGGTAACCCTTTGCCTCTCAACACCCTCTCTCACCCACAAACTGACAATTGCCGCAAGTAAACTCGCCTAATGTAAATTGGGACTAATGTAAATTGGGACATACATAAAAGCTGTGTTCCTTTACTTACCTGAGGTTACCATTTTTACCATTTGTTACCATTTTTAACGTGCAAAGCGTTCCTTAACCCCAAAAAGTGATAAAACTCGCAGCAATTTTTAAGAGAGTGAGAGAGGAGAGGGCACATATGCCTTTCTCTTCTTCCACAGGCTACCGGACAAATTTCTGCAGGTAAAAATGGTAGAACTGATTTTTCGACTTTTGTTTGACGATTATTTCCCAATGAAGAAAAAAATAAACGAAAAACAGATGTAAAAGTCGAACGCTGACAAAACTAAATTAAAAACTGTGAAATAAAAGACGAAAATTGATTTTTTATGTTTCTTTTTGACATTACTACAAGATCTACCATTTTTCCGTTCCTTTACTTTTCTGGTAAAAATGTGCATGAGAGAACAATTTTGACACTTTTCTCTTTTACCATTAAAAAAGTAAAGAAACAAAGGTAAAGCTAAACTACATGCTCTGGCAATATTTCAAGCTTCTACGTTTAAAAATAACGATCTTATTTGTTATGTTAACCGTTTACATTGAAAGCGAGTGGATTTCGCAAGGCCAATGTAAAGGAACTCTTAACGGCGGCGTAATGGCCCCCGCACATACGGTACGTTGTGCGTCGCGTTACAACAACCACATGAAAACTTTAAGAACAAACTTGGCATCACTTTCATTTTTTTCATGTGGTTGTTGTTTTTAACGCGTGACGCAACGCACAACGTACCGTATGTGCCGGGGCCATAACCCTGCGTTTACACATGACAGGACAGTTGACTTCATGTATTGATTGTCAAAATCCTAAAACTTGCCTGTGTGACGTAGGCGTCCCGACAACTGCAAAAACAGTTCTAAAATTATGAACGAAAATCATCGATTTCTTTTTGTTTCCGTTCACATATTTTGTTTTTGTTCATGTTCTTTTGTTTTCAACACATTTCAATTATTATCGGCTTATCTTTCCTTTACCGACCCACCTCAGAAGATTATGAAAAGTGCTTTCTATCCCGATTCCAACCATGTATTGCTTTTCTTGCGGAAATGTATGCTTCCCGAGATATGGGCCTCCAAAGTTCCACAACGGCCCTAGTGTAAAATGTTGGCAAACCACCGCTGAAAATTATTAAAAAATTACCAGAAATAGTGATGTTTATACTGATTTCAACGATGTATTATTTTGCTGAAGGGTATGTATACTAACCGAGATATAGGCCTCCAAAAATATTAAATTTAAAAGAAAATTTTGTTCTCGTTCCCGAGATTTGCACCTGTCCATAGGAGAAAGTCTTAAATCCCGGCTTTTTAGAGAAAAATATGGAGCAAGTTGAATGTTTTCATTAAGCTCGAATCGGGACCAAATTTTTTTCACAGGTAGGTCTCGTCACCTTGAACACAAATATATATAACATTTGTTGCGGAAGTCCATACTTCCCGAGATATGGGCCTCTGAAGTTCTGAAGATTCCTTTGTATGTAACTTCGCTATTTTTGAACGGATAATGATAACACTGCTCAACAAAATTGAAAAAGTTGAATGTTTCAGACGAAGTTGCAGTTGTTTCTAGATTAAATCGGCGAGTTATTTTCAAATCCGGTCCCGGGTTTTCTCCATCAGCTCTTGTTTTTGGGATATAGCTCAAAATCGGTTTTTACGAGTTTTACCCACACTTTCGTTATTTTCGGATACAAACAAATATTTTTTGTGGGTTTTTCGACATTAATCTATTAAGGAGATGTTGTACGCTCGATACAAATCATTTTTGAAATAGTTATGGTGAGTATATATCAAAAAATATAGAAAATATACGACGGACCTTGTAAAAATTTAATATTTTGAGTACTTTAAGCTGTTATTACGTCATCAGGGGAAGTCATAGGATCTTCATATAGTACTCCGGATATGCTTAGGGTGTCTACTATATATTCCAGTATTCAAATAAATAATATAAAGTTCATAGCGCCCATGATTCCGCCATAACCTAAAAACCATCATGAAGACTATCATTGAAAAGTAAATGGCGTATGTGGTAATGATATCACTGGTAAATGATTTCCCTTTAGCAGTCTTCATGGCGATTTTTAGGTTATGGCCGAATCATGGGCGCTATGAACTTCATATTATTTATTTGAATACTGGACTATATAGTAGACACCCTAAGCATATCCGCATTGCCATATGAAGATCCTATGACTTCCCCCGATGACGTAATTACAGCTTAAAGTACTCAAAATATTCAATTTTTACAAGGTCCGTCGTATATTTTCTATATTTTTTGATATATTCTCACCATAACTATTTCAAAAATGATTTGTATCGAGCGTACAACATCTCCTTAATAGATTAATGTCGAAAAACCCACAAAAAATATTTGTTTGTATCCGAAAATGACGAAAGACTGGGTTAAACTCGTAAAAACCGATTTTGAGCTATATCTCAAAAAACAAGAGCTGATGGACAAAAACCGGGACCGGATTTGAAAATATCTCGCCTATTTCATCTAGAAACAACCGCAACTTCGGTTGAAACAAAAATCGTGTTGAGCAGTGTAATTGGGTACTATTGTAATGAATATACTATCATATTTATATATTTTATTATAAATAGACGGCCTTCGGCCAGAGATTTAAGACTTTCTCCTATAGACAGATGCAAATCTAGGGAACGGGAACCAAATTATCTTTAAAATCATAAATTTTTTCTAAATAGCCGGCCTTTGCCGGGGATTTAAGTCTTTTACCCATGGACAGGTGCATATCTAGGGAACGGGAACAAAATTTACTTTAAAATCATAAATTTTTGTCTAAATAGTCGGCCTTTAACAAGGGAATTTTCTGAACTTCAGAGGCCCATATCTCTGGAAGTATGGACTTCCGCAATAAATGTTATATATATTTTTGATCAGTGTGAAAGAAATTCGGTCCCGATCCGAGCTTAATGAAAACATTCAACTTATGCCATAAATATTTAATTTAAAAGAAAATGTTGTTCCCGTTCCCGAGATTTGCCCCTGTCCATAGGAGAAAGTCGTAAATCCCGGCCGAAGGCCGGCTATTTAGATAAAAATAGGTTAGGGCCTTTGTGGAGATTTTGAAGCCCATATCTCGGGAAGTATACATTTCCGCAACAAAAGCAATACATCGTTGGATTCGGTGTAAAAAGCACTATCCGTGGTAATTTTTTCCATATCTCGGGAAGTATACATTTCCGCAACAAAAGCAATACATGTTTGGAATCGGGATAAAAAGCACTATCTGTGGTAATTTTTTCATAACTTTCTGCGTTGGGTCGGTAAAGGAAAGGAGTTCCCACAGTCTATACAGTTGGACACTCAGCCCAAACTAGTTAGGCCTGACTATTTAGTTTGCTGTCAAATACATTATTATTTTGCCATAAAATACAAAGGATATCAAATCACAATAATAGCCCGTTTAGACTATACCCTTATACGATGATTAAGGGCATTATCTCGATTTAAGTGCTTAATCCACCCAAATCCACCCTGAAATCCACAAAATTAAATCAACTCAAAACTTGGATTTGTTTTAAATAAAATGTTAAATCGAATCGAATTTTGATATACAACACTGCTTTTTGCTCCTAAAAATGCAACTATTGCAGTCTGTACCAATATTGGCAACTATGTTCATGTGTCGTTTCTTTACTAGGGTTATGACTTTTTGACCTTTTTTCTCAGAAATGATTTCCTGTAGCGAGAGTGAATGATACCCAGCAAAAAAGTTTGGAAGTAGTGCAATTCAGAGTTATGATTTCAATACATCCTTCGATGCAGTCCACACGGAGTTATGAAAATGCACTGCGCTCGATACATTTTGGAAGCAATCGCTTAAAGATCCCTAGCCAAGCAAACCAATTTTTTGATCCCTACAGTCGCAGTATTTTTTTCTGAACACAAGAAAGAGCGTTAAAATTCTAAGAATTTGTTTTATAAAAAAATAAAGAAATACAAACTAAAGTTATGAACAATGCTGTAATTCACGAGACGCAAATTATTTTTGAAGTGGAGTTGGAGTTTTTTGCAAATCTGAACTGAAGTAGGAGGAATAATGAAAAACCATTTGGATGATGAAGCAATATCAATTTCGATGTCATAAAAAGCAGAGTAGAGGAAGTAAACTTAGTTAAAATCAAATTTAATGGAGAGTTTTTATGGCTTGCATTTGATAACATCTTTAGACTGCATTTAAATTCAATTCAAAACACTACATCAAAGGCTGTGATTTGGATCGAAAATGGAGTGCATCCTAGATGTGTGCCGTGGAAGCAAAATGGAGTGCTTCCTAGCTGCGCGCTCTCTTGTAAAATTCATAGGAAAAGATGTACTCCAGCGGCAAGTGTTCTAGTGATTTAACTGCATCCGCGGATGCAAACTTTTTGCTGGGATCTTTTGCCTATTAATGCCAAAAATAACGTTCATTCGCCGTGGGGGATTGCTAGATCCTCTATCGGGACCCTCCCATTGGCGAATTGGGGAAGCTCAACTTGTCTTTATGACAAGTGGGGTACCGAGTAAATAAAATACTCGAGGGTGACCAAAAACTAGCCTTAGGGGCGGCAGCTGGTCCCTTAGTACCTTTGGTGGGCGGAAGCTGAACCAGCTAGAATGGCCACCACTGGAAATCGGTAGGCGTAATCAAAGTTTAAAACGGCTTCCGAATAGCGAATGAATACTACCACAGCGTCTGTTCCCATATTGGGCGGCTGTGAATAGCGTCTGAACTCCCGTGGAGCGGCTGCAACCATAGATGGAAAACTACAAACCCTTCAGAAGGGAACGGGAAACCACTGAATAATAGTGAAGAGTTATATTGGATATGAGTCATATGGGATATGAGGTTGTAAAAAAGTCATAACCCTATTATTTACATTTATCAAATAACTGTAAACACAAAAACAAACAGAAGCGGAAAAATAGAAAAATTATTAAATAAAAATAAAAGGAATGTAGCTTAATTTGATATAAATTGTAAACAACATATATAATAGCAATTTGTCAGATTATTTTTTGCAGTATTCCATTCCATTTTTAATTTTCACGCAATTCTTTTTGCAAATTCGCGTATGTATGCGGAAACAAAGTACAGCTGACTGGCATCTTATATCATTTTAGGCTAGTCTAAACAACTAGGATCTGAAAGTTGGATTTAGAAATCGAGTCGATTTAAAATGACTAGTCTAAACGGGCTATAATCTATTATGTTTGTTGTCAAAAATTGTTAACAGAACTCTGAATGGCCGATTGTATAGACTGTGGGAGTTCCTTATTATCTCACATATTTTTACAAAAATGTCAAAAATTGTTTAACCCTACTGTCTCTGAAAGAATGATAGACCGCGGGAAGACAGCTGACAAATGTATTCATGTGCTGGTAAATCAGAGTTGTATTTGAAGACAAACTGTGTGGTGTAAACGCCTGGTAAAGAACGCCGTCTAAAGGTGTGAACAGAATGAAATACGCCACTTTTTTCACGCTGTTTCATGTAAAAGACTAAAGGACAAGTCCTACCTAATTTAAATGAATTAAGCAGCATTTGAATTAGGTAGTTCTTGGTCTTTAATCTTTTACATGAAACTGAGCGTGATAAAAGCGGCGTATTTCATTCTGTTCAAACCTTAATAAATTCGGTCAAACCATTTCCGACATTTGACTTTTTTGAAAGGTGGCAACACGGTTTACAGCACAGATGACATTAATGCTTGGTTTACATTTACGAAATCCACTCGATTTCAACTGTCAATTCCATTGATTAATGCTTGGTTTACATTACGAAATCCACTCGATTTCAACTGTCAATTCCTTTGCGTATACGCCAAATCAAAAATTCATCTGAAATCCATTGGATTTCGTTTGACGTTTAATCAATGGAATTGATAGTTGAAATCGAGTGGATTTCGTAAATGTAAACCAAGCATAAACGTCAAACGAAATCCAATGGATTTCATATGAGTTTTCATTTGACGTATACGCAAAGGAACTGACAGTTGAAATCGAGTTGATTTCGTAATGTAAACCAAGCATAAGGTAGAAACACAAATACTACCTACCAAGGATGCCAGATTTGACGATTTATCGTCATTTTGACGGTTTTTTGGTTAAAAAGTGATAATTGACAATTTTTAACCAAAAATGACGATTTTTGTTATTTCACTAATACAGTAGTAAGTAATTTTGTAAAACATGAATGATCAAATATTTGTAGTTGATTTTAATAATAAACCCACTCAAAGTCACAAAAATGGTTACAAAAATTTTTTATGGGTTTATAGTATTTAATTTGGCGTATTTGACCTGAAACACAATTAAAAAAAATCGACTTATTGTAATTTTTGTCTTTTGAAGAAAAATTTAAATATGCCATATACATTTAATCATAAATGTTATGCGTACTTTACACGATATGTTTTTTACATATGGGTTGTCACTTTTTATATACAAAAGGAATATGCAAAGTGACACATCATATCGTGTAAAGTACCCATTACTAGGCGTTTATACCGGACAGTTTGTCTTCAAATACAACTCTGATTTATTAACACATACATATATACTGTTACGGAATTAGATTTAACTAATCTCCGTGTAGACGTTGTTTTATTTCCCAGTACGATTTGTACCAAATAAAACAGGGTTCGTTTTAGATTACGTTTCTACAATGCTTTATTTACTTTATTACACTTATTTAGAACCGACTTTAATTACTAAGCACACAGCAAGTCTCTAGTTAGCACGCAGCTATTCTTTTACCGATCTGCTCAGTTCAACGCTTAAAACACAACTCCACTCGTCATTGCCAGTTCGCCTGTATTTATACCCCGAAGTCTCCTTGGTCTAGAATTATCCAGAAAGTCTGGCAACACCTCGAATCTGTACAACGAACACACAGACGCACATTCGCACTAAGCGAACAACCATACTCACATACATACATGGGGGAATACAGGCGGACGACAAGCACAGTAATGACGTAATTACAACAACAAACAAATGCAAGAAAGAAGTAGCAACTAAACGATAATTACATGATTATGGCAAAACAGACAAAAGCACATTAATAAAAGGTAAAGTAACATCTAGAATAATCAAGAGAGTTCTACATGGTAGTTGTTGTTGCTTAAATAAAGTAACTGCGTAATAAAAACTTTACGTTACAATTCAAATTTTTAAATTAACGGAAATTATACTAAATTAACCAAACCTATCAGTTACATTCGTAACATTGCCTCCCGCTTAAGCCTGTTCGTCCCGAATAGGCACAGTTCCCTCTCGGTGGTATGGGCATTGGTAACACTGCCTCCCGCTTAAGCCTGTTCCTATGGACTAGACACAGTTCTTTTTCCGTAGTGGTAGCCACTGATTTAGATGTACCCTCTACGCCATTAGCTTTGGACTCTCGCTCTTTTCTCTCCAGGTATCGTGACGTTATATCTTCTTTCTCGGTCACCCTCCTAAGTGCCACCTGGTCGTCATCGGACTTGTCCTTCCTTGTTGTACGGCCGCTTTTCGATGGACCTTTCCTCCACGTACATCTTCGCTTTCTCGTCCTCGTTGCTGGATTTTTCCGATTTCCTACGGGCCAATTGTCGGCGGCTTCCACCTTCAGCCTACGGACATCGACAGCGATCTCGCCGGATTCTGCCTTTGGGCGATGTTTGCTTTTCTCGTTGTAGCCCACACTTATCGGTATTTCCACATTGGACCATGTCATCACACGGTGCTTTATGTCCAGGTTGATATCGAAGGCAATCATGAAGTCTACACCAAGTATAACTTCGTCCACAATATCGGCCACTACAAAATCGAAATTTACCGATTTTCTACCCATGCTCAGCCTTTGGTAGGCCTTTCCATGCACCGTTGTAGTCTCGCCTGTGGCCGTCCGCAATTTGACTCCATTTAATGGCAATACCTTCCCTTTTGCCAAATCCGGTCTAATAATGGACTTTGTTGCACCGGTGTCTAATGTCAAGGTACGCAATACACCATTGACGAAGCCTTTAACCGTTAGGTTGTGATTCTCCTGCTGGACTACGGCTATAGAAATTGTGGGACCATCGTTTTCATCCTCTGCCAGCGGCGCCTCGTGATTGACGGAATTCATTTTATTTGATTCACCTGATGTCTCTCTTTCCAGATTCTTGGCCACCGGTGGGTCGTCGCTTTTTGAAGGCGGTGAGGTGGATCTGAGCCTTGGTCGTTGCAATATGCATTCTCGTGCAATGTGTCCAGCTTTACGACAGTTGTAGCAAAAGTCTTTCTCGTTTTACCAGCCCCTCGTTTCACACGCATTAGTGCATCCTTTAGCGGATCGACAACGGTCTGGGAATTGTTGTCCTCAACTTGCAGCCTCCTCACGTTGTAGGCTTTAGGTTTCACCAGCATCCTCGCGGTTTCTTGGGCCAGGGCAAATGACACGGTTTCTGCAAATGTTCCTATCGGTGCCGCATACGTCGCAAATTTTATCTCTGGATCACGAATACCACTTGCAAATGTCTCAATCTTTATGCGGTCCACCAATGGATGTGTCTCTCCTGGATATGCCAACTGCGCCAACCGCTCTATATCAGCCGCAAAGTCTTGTAAGGTCTCATTTGGCTTCTGGACTCTTCCCCTCAGTTCCATTCGGTAGATCTCTTGCTTGTGTTCACTACCGTACTTACGTTCAAGAGCAGCCATTATATCTCCATAGTTGTTCCTAGAAGCGGCGGGAATACTCTGTAATACGTCAGTAGCATCACCCTTCAATGCCATAAGGAGTGATACCGCCTTGTCGTTGTCGTTCCAAGAATCTCTAGCAGCCAATGTCTCGAACTGTAATTTGAACACATTTAAAGAGGTAGAGCCGTCGAACACTGGAGGCTTGATTTTTAACGTGTTATGAATAGCTCTCACTGGACTGCCTTTAATTTCCAGTTCCGACATTTTCTTCTCCAGGTTCACAAATTTCTCGTCATGGACCAGAAATTTCTCGTCAACAGACAGAATCTTTTTATCCAACTCTTTAATTTGCACCTCCACGTTTTCTACTCTCTTTTCAATCACTATCGTGATGTTCTCGAGTTTCTCGTTAATTTTTCTAGACTTCTCTTCCAACTCCTCTTTTAAGTTTCTTGAATTTTCTTCAAACATTCTACAATTTTCTGCTTTCATTTCCATCATAAGTTTGGAGGTTTCCTCGCTCATTCGACAGTTTTCTGCTTTCATTTCCATCATAAGTCTGGAAGTTTCTTCGCTTTTCTTAATTTCCACCATCATCATAGCCAGCATTGATTTAAAATCGTCTCCCCTGGCAGCTACCGACGAAACTTCCTCAACGCTGGATTCGTCCTTTGCCGATAACTCGACTTCCTCCTTACCGTCGAACTCATATTCATCGATGTTCATTCCACGGCGCTCGAACTCTTCCAACAAGCGTTTTTGTAGTTCGGCCTTGTTGCCAGTAGAACACAACTCCAACTTACTTAGCTCCTTCTTCAAGTCTTCCACTCGTAGATCCTTAAACTTCATTGTAGGATGATCATAATCCCACTTCTGACACCAATTGTTACGGAATTAGATTTAACTAATCTCCGTGTAGACGTTGTTTTATTTCCCAGTACGATTTGTACCAAATAAAACAGGGTTCGTTTTAGATTACGTTTCTATAATGCTTTATTTACTTTATTACACTTATTTAGAACCGACTTTAATTACTAAGCACACAGCAAGTCTCTAGTTAGCACGCAGCTATTCTTTTACCGATCTGTTCAGTTCAACGCTTAAAACACAACTCCACTCGTCATTGCCAGTTCCCCTGTATTTATACCCCGAAGTCTCCTTGGTCTAGAATTATCCAGAAAGTCTGGCAACACCTCGAATCTGTGCAACGAACACACAGACGCACATTCGCACTAAGCGAACAACCATACTCACATACATACATGGGGGAATACAGGCGGACGACAAGCACAGTAATGACGTAATTACAACAACAAACAAATGCAAGAAAGAAGTAGCAACTAAACGATAATTACATGATTATGGCAAAACAGACAAAAGCACATTAATAAAAGGTAAAGTAACATCTAGAATAATGAAGAGAGTTCTACATGGTAGTTGTTGTTGCTTAAATAAAGTAACTGCGTAATAAAAACTTTACGTTACAATTCAAATTTTTAAATTAACGGAAATTAAACTAAATTAACCAAACCTATCAGTTACATTCGTAACAATACATTTGTCGGCTGTCTTCCAGGTGCCCATAATTTTTTCAGAGATAGTGAGGTTAATTTTTTCATATTTTTGTAAAAAATGATTGATGATTTTTGTAAATAATTGAAATGTGTTGAAAACAAAAAAAACATGAACAAAAACAAAATATGTATGTGAACCTAAAACGAAAATAAATCGATGATTTTCATTAATAATTTTACAACTGTTTTTGCAGTTGTCCGGACGCCTACGGCACACAGGCAAGTTTTGGATTTTTGACAATCAATACATGAACTCAACTGCACTATCATTTGTAAACGCAGGGTTATATTCATATGAATTCAGAGACTTGTTAGAAATGTAGTAAGATAATATTCTTAATCAAAAGCTAAAGGCCAGGGTACATAATCTGCCTTGACTGGTTGCCTTGCTTTTCTGCTTCATTTCTGACATAATAAAAATAAAAGAATAAAGAAGGCCGAGCAAATTTCGAACTGGGTTGCCCTTTTCTTTTGTATTCTTTTATCAGAAGCAAGCAACGTAAGACTATGTTTACATTTACGAAATCCACTCGATTTCAGCTGTCAACTCCTTTGTGTATACGTCAAATGAAAACTCATTTGAAATCGATTGGATTTCATTTGACGTTTGAGCAATGGGATTGACAGTTGAAATCGAGTGGATTTCCTAAATGTAAACCAAGCATAAGCTGCTCTGCCTGATTGCCTTGCTTTCCTGCTTCATTTTTGACATAATAAATATAAAAGAATAAAGAAGGCCGAGGAAATTTCGAACTGGGTTGCCCTTTTCTTTTTTGTTCTTTTATCAGAAGTAAGCAAGGTAAGCAGGCAGAGCAGCTTATGCTTGGTTTACATTTAGGAAATCCACTCGATTTCAACTGTCCTTTAGGGATTGTCGTTTAAGAATATACCTACAACGAATATACAGTGAATCACAGTCAAAAGTATCCACTTCAGTTTCTTTCATTAAAACTGCAATTGCTAAGAATTGGTTGATGATATTTCTACATTAGTGTCTTAACTTAAATATAATAAAATAAAATTAACAAAATTCAGGAAAATTTTGATAAAAAATAAAAATGGTTAAACAACAACACAACATTTCTACCTCACAGTGAAAAGTATGCACTCTAAAAGTTTCATGAAACAAAAAGAATTTTTTACGGTTTCAGCCATTGGTATGACATTCTTTGTTATCCTTTACAGATTTTAGCCTCTTTGACAAAAATTTAACTAAATTTTCCATGCACGATATCTGAATTTTTCCCCATCCTTCCTGCAAGGCATTTTTAGGGTTCCTATACTTTAGATGTTACGATTTTTTATATTTTTCTACAAAATACTCCATAAATTATATATAGGATTCAAATCCGGGGATCGGGGAGGTGTTTGAATCACTTTTGGACAGTTACATAGCATCCATTCTGGAAAAATATGTGATTTGTACTCGGGCTCATATATTGATAAAATTGGAATGTTGTCCCAAATCCCATTTTTTCAGCGCCTAAATTTCAAATTATCCTTTCAGAATGTTTAAATAATACATCATATCCTTAATTCCTTCGATAAAGACACGATTTCCTACACCGGAAGCACTCACATACAACGCCATACCACAACAGAGTCTCCTCTGTGCTTTACTGTTGAAATTAGCTTCGTTCCAGTACTTTTTTAATGAAAAAAGTGTCAAAAGAGCAAACTGTCGAAAATGAGTTCTACATACACATTTTTCCAAAATGTACGGGAACGGAAAAATGACAGAAACGTCAAAAAAACTGGAACAAATGCCAAAGTCGGCGAATCAACCAATTAGAAGCCGGCAAACATGTTGCACATTTTTGCTCGCTCAAATGTGTCGTGTAAAAAGTTTCTAAAGAGAAAGCAATTCAGCGCCATTTTTGTTCAAAGAGAAGTGAACATTTTGCACATTTTTTGGTGTACGGGGACGCATTTTGGTGAAAAGTGTGCAAAATGTGTTAAATGTGTAAAAACTTTTTAGTTCTGGAACGAAGCTATTGTGTGTTTGGGGTCCAAGGCGGTATTTGCCCTATGACATACCTTGATTGGTCCATATGACCAAAACAGCCTTGGACACCAAACAGTTTTAATGAAAGAAAGTGAAGTGGATACTTTTGACTGTGATTCACTGTACCTCAAAGTTTTCTGTATTTTTAAAAGAAAAACCTATTTTGTAAATGCTTAAAAAGTCTCAAATAATAAGTTTTCTCGCAAAAAATGTCGGCGCTAAGTGGGTAAATAATAATCAAAGTCTGTGTTTAGACCAATGTTAATCACCACTGGGCTCGCGAGCCGTGTCTGTGTGAACACACACAATCTCAATTGTGGTGAGTTTGAACGTTGCACTCACCACCGATCATCTTCATTGTTTTAGCAATGAATTAACGCACACGATGTTTATCTAGAGAGGGATAGATAAACTCGTGTGTGTGCCTAACACAAACGCAGCGGTTGAATTTGTTGTTGTTGGTGAACACTGGTTTAGACACACAAATTTCTCGGGAAAGTAAATTGAGTTTTTGGGAGAGAGCGGAGAGGAAAGAGCTCCTCAATACTCTTTCTTACCCCCTATTGCCTAAAAACTGAATTTACTTTCCCGTGTGTCTAAACATGGACAAATATGTTGACCAAATGATCAAATATATTTACTAGGCGTTTACACCAGACAGTCTGTCTTCAAATACAACTCTGATTCACTAACACATGCATACATACATTTGTCGGCTGTCTTACAGCAGTCCATAATTTTTTCACAGACAGTAGGTTTAACAAATTTTTGACATTTTTGTGAAAAAGAAGTGAGATGATAATTCAAATGAGCTGAAAACAAATGAATATGTACAAAAACAAAATATGTGAATGGAAAGCGAAACGGAATTGATGATTTTCATTCATAATTTTTGCATAACCCTGGTAAATAAAAGACACATGAACGTAGTTGCCAATTTTGGTACAGACTGCAATAGTTGCATTTTTAGGAGCAAAAAGCAGTGTTGTATATCAAAATATTTCGATTTAACATTTGATTTAAAACAAATCCAAGTTATGAGTTGATTTAATTTTGTATGGTAAATCAGGGTGGATTTGGGTAGATTAAGCACTTAAATCGAGATAATGCCCTTAATCATCGTATAAGGGTATAGTCTAAACGGGCTATAAAGAGCAAATAAAGAATTGTTCTATCGCAGTTTGCCCATCTAAAATAAATTAACGAATTATTTTATCGTTTAGACATCGTAAATATTAGTCTTGGTTGATTAAAATCAACTTGTACATCAAAACAAATTTAATTTTTCCGCCTTATTTACACATTTTTTACATTTTAAATTATTAATAAAAGAAGAGTTTTTTTCGAGCTTGAGGCCTTTGTTGTTTTATTTATTTATTTAATTTCCAATATTTCGAAATTCTGTGAATTTCATCTTCAGGGAAATGTTCTACAAGTAAAATAAAACAAATAAAGTACGACTTAATAATTATATCACAGTTTTCCCTAATACTAACAGGTAAATAAACACAGAAAAAGATCGCTTACGTGTAAATACTAAAAATAATAAAAACTTAAAAACTACTGTAGTGTTCCTACTCCGTCAAGTTCTATTATTGCACTGATTAGTATTTATTTATTGCACGATCTCTTCCCCCGTGTAAGCTGCCTGTAGCAATAGTGTCGGTTTTGCTGTTTATTCTTGTTGTTGTTGGGAGACTGTTTATGTGTAGCATCTCTAGCGTTAGTCTCTTGTTGTAGTGATTCTCCGTCTGTAATAGTCTCACATCATCGATATTGGGTGTATGATTGTGTTTTTTACAGTGTTCGGACAATGCGGTTTTTTGTGTTATGTTAACATTTCTTAATTTTATGTCAGATTTATGTGCTGACATTCTAGTTTTTAATTTATTTTTTGTCGTACCGACATATAATTTTCCGCAATTCTCCTCACTGTTACCACCACATTCAATTTGGTAAATTACGTTATGTTTATCCATTTTCGGTATTTTACTTTTTAGTTTACTGAATATTGACTTTGTTTTGTTACAAGAGCTATGAGCAATGGTGTATTTGTTTTTATTATATATGTCTGATTTTTCCAATCGTTCTGATATATTTGGCAAATATATCAGGGATTTGTATATTTTCTTCTTGGTGTCGGTTTGGTTGGTTTGTATTCTCGTATTAATGAATTTATTATGTGTTTTGGAAAGCTGTTTCTGGTAAGAATGTTTTCGATTTTTGATTTGTTTTCAATATGAAATTGTTCATCGCATATATTAAGTACACGATGTATTAAGTTTCTTGCTGTGTTGATAATTGTTCGTTTTGTGTGATTTGAGTGGTAATTTATTAACCTTCCTGAAGCAGTAGGCTTTTGGTACCAGTTCAAAAGGATTTTGTTGTGGTTTCTTATTATCAGTGTGTCTAAGTATGGGATCTTTCCATCTTTTTCTTCTTCCAGAGTGAATTTAATGGTTCTGTGTAGACTATTCAATGTTTTCAACGTTTCTTGGATAGAATCTTCCTCAATTATAGCGAATAAGTCGTCTACGTACTTTGTCAATATCTTTGGCTTTTTGGGCAATATATTTAAACAATCGTCAAGTAGGGATTCCATAACCAGATCTGCAATAATTGGGGATGCAGGTGAACCCATTGGCAATCCAACCTTTTGTTTGTATATTTTTTCTTCATATTTGAAGTATCTATTTTCTTTTATGCAGAATTTTACTATGTTCAGGAACAGCGTCTTTGGTATATTCGTATATCGTTGTATTTCTTCCCACCTTTCTTCAATTATCTTTAGTCCAAAATCTACTGGTATCCTGGGAAAGAGTGATACTACATCGAATGAAACCATCTTTTCGCTGTCATTGACCGTCAAGTTTTTAACCTTATCCCTAAATTGCACAGCATCTTTTATATTGTAAGTCGAGTTTTTTTGTCAAGTTTTTCAAAATGTTTACAATGTATTTGCACAGTTCTATAGATGGGGAATTTGTTGACGAACAGATCGGTCTAAGTGGGTATCCATCTTTATGTATCTTGGGTAATCCATATATTCTCGGAGCTGTTGCCACATCAGTTTTCATTCGTTTTCTTTCCATTGCTGATATTATTTTTTGTTTAAATAGTTCTTCTACAATGTCGTTATTTTTCTTTTGTAAATTTGTTGTGGGATCTTTGTTGATTCGTTGATATGTCATAATGTCTGTTAATATATTTGACATTCTATCTTGGTAATCCTTCTTATACATAGCAACAGTGACATTCCCTTCGTCAGCATTTAAGATTAGTACGTCTTGGTTATCTTTGAGGAATTTACGAGTTCGTTCCACTGTGGCATTTATGAACTTGTCTCTCCCGCTCTCTCTCTCATTTTATTCATGTGTGTTTCTATCATTGTTGTAAGTTTCGTTCTTCCCATTTCTTGTTGTTCTTTGTCAGTATTGGTTTGTATCAAATCTTCAGCATCAGCAATGTATTTAAATAAAGGAAAGTCTGCTCTTCTAATGGGTAGGCAATGTTTGTCTCCTAATGAGAGTAACCAAGTTACATCTTCGGGGAATTTTTTGGTGGTTTTGTTAACAAACCAATTCTCATTGTGTTGTAAGTCCAGTTCTTTGGTTAGTTGTTTTTGTAGTTTACTGAATTTATTTTTATGTCGTTCGTCCTGTTGTTTCTGTGCTCCTGTTATTATTAAATTTTCATTAAACTCTAGTTGATGTCTTTCATCTTGTGAAAGAAAACTGTTTAATGTATTTTCTATGTCGTTTAGTATATCTTCGTTATTTTTTAATTCTTCGTGTTTTTGTTTTATGATTAGATTAAGTAATTTACCTTGACATAAAATTAAGAAATGTTAACATAACACAAAAAACCGCATTGTCCGAACACTGTAAAAAACACAATCATACACCCAATATCGATGATGTGAGACTATTACAGACGGAGAATCACTACAACAAGAGACTAACGCTAGAGATGCTACACATAAACAGTCTCCCAACAACAACAAGAATAAACAGCAAAACCGACACGGACAACACAGCCTATTGCTACAGGCAGCTTACACGGGAGAGATCGTGCAATAAATAAATACTAATCAGTGCAATAATAGAACTTGACGGAGTAGGAACACTACAGTAGTTTTTAAGTTTTTATTATTTTTAGTATTTACACGTAAGCGATCTTTTTCTGTGTTTATTTACCTGTTAGTATTAGGGAAAACTGTGATATAATTATTAAGTCGTACTTTATTTATTTTATTTTACTTGTAGAACATTTCCCTGAAGATGAAATTCACAGAATTTCGAAATATTGTAAATTAAATAAATAAATAAAACAAAAAACGCCTCAAGCTCGAAAAAAACTCTTCTTTTATTAACAATAAAAAGGTCGAAAAAACTGAAACATTCATTTTAAATTATTTTTAGTGTAGCAATTCACCGTTGCATCTACCTTGTTTCTTGTGTCAGCTTGCAACTTTTTGTATTTTCTAGCAACATGTTGCAAAAAACAGAGTTGTATACGAGGATTTATGCCAGATTTAAAACAAATCCACTCAATACGAGGATTTATTTTTGTGTGGAAAATCTGGTAGAATTTGGCTGGAGCAAATAAAACCTGATAATGTGCTAAATCCGGCTAATGAAGTCATATCTAAATGGACTATTATATAAGAATTATACAAAGAAAACAAAATAATGTCAAAAATTGGAGTAAAAAATTTGGCTCATTTGAATAGAAAACATAGTGTTTCTACCTTTAAAGTGGGAACACAAAGAGAAATTCAGGCTTATCCAAGCCTCAATTTGTGTAAAAGAATAAACAAATGCAGGATCGCATTTGAATTTGGTAGTACTTGGCCTTTATTCATTTCCATAAAATTGAGCGTGAAGCAAGAAACAAAAGTCATTGTGTTTCTACCATTAAGCTGAAAACACATACAACGTTTGAGTAAAGTTTTGCGTTGGGCGTTGACAAAAAAAAAAAAAACAACAACAACAGGGCGACGCCGACACCAAAGTCAGGCGTTGATGTGTTTGCCGTCATATATTTCAAATGAATTTGAATTTTTCTGCATCATGCCCAACAGTGTAAAAACGGCCAAAACGACACAAAACTTTACCCAAACGTTGTATGTGTTTTCAGCTTTAGCGCCAACTTCTTCGTACTTTTCTTTCAATTTGCAAAAGACGACAAGCAGAGATCATTAACCCTCTGAACCCCGAATTTTTTTTCCGTAGAGATAAAAATATTTTTTTATATTTATTATGATTAGTAGTCGCATAAATAATCCCTCTGTGAAAAAATTCTTATCAATTCCTCGTGGTTAGGGAGTTAACAAATCATGCCTGTGGGCAACATTGGGTCATTATGGTTATAAAAATTAAAGTTTGTTTCTTAAGTCTTTGTATTACCGTTATATTTTTTATTATTCATCATGTGGAAAAGCATAAACTGATCAGATTGTTTAATTCAAGAGGAAAAAATTGATGGAAATGGAATGGAAAATTGGTCTTTATCTATCATATACAGTTCACAAATTAGCTATTTTGACCACCATCATATAGGTGTTCATATAATTTTAAATGCTCATATTGACATTTTTCAGATAAGAAGAGTTTGAAATATATTTTCTAGTTTGTATGCAGACTCTAAACCTGATAATATTGCCATTCATCCAATACATAAAATTATCATCATCGATATTTGAGCAGATATCCGCTTGATATCTTACAAATCCCAAATATGTAAAATGTATATTCTACCAAAAAAAGGTGTTCAAGTCCAGTCTTCGGATAATGTTATAAATACAACTTTTTCACAAGTCCACAGGGACCTATGACCCTTTGTACTTGATTTAATACCACTATCCAGCATTTTCATCTTCCACTAATGTAACCACTTTATTGCCACAATGCTGCCCACAGGCAACTTTCAAATTTCAAAAAAAAAAAAAAAAAAAATTAACTACTGATTGGAACTGTAAATTGTATTTTTGTTTTTTTTTTTATTTTATTAGATCAACGTCTCAGTAAGATTTTTCAAAAATGTTGGCTGCAATTTTTCAATTCATTTGACATTTAAGGGCATTTTATAAAATCACTAAAATATTTCATGTCTAAAATTTTACTCGACTACTTATACTTAAACAAGCATATCTTCGCCAGTGTCGATTTTTAATTAAAAGTAATTTCCAGTAATTTCTTCTGAAATCAACCTATCGACACCCACTTAGTATATATAAATATCTCAAACGGTGTGGGAAATACGCATACGCAAACGTGCAAAATTGCCCACAGGCAACATCGGGCCACAAAGAGTTAAAATAAAAAAGTGTGGTGCATAGTGGTGCAATAAAACAAAGTGTGTATAACAACGCCATATTGAAAAGGAGCATTGTTCTAATTTGAAATACTTTCTAATTTGATTTGTATTAATATTTATTAATACATAAAGCGCTCGGCACATACGGTGCGTTGCGCGTTGCATTACAACAACCACATGAAAAAAGTGTAAGTGAAGCCAAGTTTTTTTCCTTAACCCCGAAAAGTGGCAAAACTGGAAGCAATTTTTAAGAGAGTGAGAGGGGAGAGAGAGCGAAAATGGCTTTCTCTTCTACCACAGGCTACCAGCTAAATTTCTGCAGGTAGAAAATGGCAGAACTGATTTTTCGACTTTTGTTTGACGATTATTTCACAAAATGGACGAAAAACCGAAGAAAAAGTCGAACACTGACAACACTAAATTAAAAACTGTGAAATAAAAGACGAAAATTGATTTTTTTATGTTTTTTTCGGACATTGCTGCCGGATCTACCATTTTTCCGTTCCTTTACTATTCTGGTAAAAATGTTCATGAGAGAGCAATTTTGAACAATTTTGACACTTTTCTCTTTTACCACTCTTACCATTAAAAAAGTAAAGGAACAAAGCTCATGTGTTTGTTGTACCGCGACCCTCAACGCATCGTATGTGCCGAGCGCTTTACAAGGTAAGAACAGTGCAAAATTAATTAGGTGCATGCCTAATTGCATCCACTCGATTTCAACTGTCAATTCCATTGCTCAAAAGTCAAATGAAATCCAATCGATTTCGGATGAGTTTTCATTTGACGTATACACAAAGAAATTGACAGATGAAATCGAGTGGATTTCGTAAATGTAAACATAGTCTTAGGGTATTTCCACCCACCCGCCTAACATATAGTACCCTGCAAATTTATTAACCGTATCGGTGTTCCAATTGCAGTGGAAATTGGACATATTGAACCACAAACATAAAATGCTGATGAAAGTATCGCCCAAGGCAAATATGTACCACCTATGCCTATATAAGGGTCAAACCTATAGCTCTGCGTGTGCTTTCGAAAATACATGTACATATCAAATTGAAATACATGTATTTTGTTTTTGTATTTTTGAACGCTTCACGCAGAGCTATAGGTTTGGCACTAATAGCCAAGGCACATTTATAGAAAGTAGAAGTGACAATCAGCTGTATTTTTACTTTTTTTTTTGTAAATTTGGTTTTCAATATGTTATAGGGTCTACTCATGAAATTTGAAACTTTTCTACCATAAAATATTGCTTTTCATCATAAACGTGTAATAAATATTACCTACGAGAGTGCTGAATGCGTTAATTTACATTTTGATTCAAATTTGTTCTATTTTAGATGATTTTCAAAATGTATTTATGGTTTTCCTGAAAAAATTTTTGGAACGACCCTATTATTCAATATTTATCTTTGACAATTAATTTTCAATAACAATATTGTCTTTGTAATTTTGTTAATTGTTGTAATTCATGCATATACCTTATATGAATTTGCCTTGATAACAGCTGTCCTCAAAATTTGTGCGCATCAAAATTTCTTCAATTGCCTATCAAAAGCTTTGCCCAACGACAATTTTACGAGGTCCGTGTGCCCTACTGTCTTTCGTGTGTCCACCGAATGTTGCCTAGCCAGAAATATTTCCGATGCATTAAGACGTCACAACTTTAACCATATGCAGCAACTAGAGCAGTTCAGCGGTAGTCTATAACAACAATTTCCTGCCTGTTTTTTGAAAAGTTTGTCTCTCCTTCTGGATTTTTCCGCCGCCTGCACCAGTTAACTTTGTGAACACGACTTCATCCCTGCTGTCCACAATAATTAGAAGCAGTTAACAGTATGTATTGACAACATCCAATGCAGTTTTTTTGCCAGTGCCTTATGGAGACGAGCACGTAAGTACGGTAACTAAAGGCCTGGGTAAATAAGATGCTTTGCCTGGTTGCCTTGCTTTCCTGCTTCATTTTTGACATAATAAAAATAAAACAATAAAGTAGGCCGAGCAAATTTCGAACTGGGTTGCCCTTTTCTTTTTTATTCTTTTATCAGAAGCAAGCAAGGCAACCAGGCGAGACAGGTTATGTACGTAGGCCTTTACTCCTTCGAGAAGATTCGGTGCGAATAGTGTGTTTATGGTTCTCATTGGGCATGTTCTGGCATTCACCCCTGCACCTCACGTATATCGAACACACCTAAAGCTGTTCTGCAACACACTTTACACCTAATTGAGGTGTATTCCTCACACTGTAATTTTGAGCTGAGCGAATCCTTACTTTTTTTAAAAAAAAAACTAATTGAAAAATTCTACAAAAACTGCATAGGACTAAAATTTAATATTTTATCTATGAGCATTTAAATTTTCTTTAAATTTAAATTTCTTAACTAATATGATTGTTTCATATATAATTCGAGTTTTATTTAGTTTATCTTCAGAAATATTTACATTACAAAAATATGTTGTGCTTACTTTAAAGACAAGATTAAGAAGAAGGAAGTGAAATGTACTTTGACAGGTGTAGACTTTTATGCAATGTTGCAACTTTTGGTACTAGGCTCTTTTACACTATACTACAGTTCCTCCCCCATCAAGTAGTCACCATATCTCTGAGGAGCTTTTCTTTGACGTACTGGACGACCTCGGTTTAACGTTGGCTCGGTTTCTTGACTCGATGTGTCTGCATCATTTAATATTTCTGTTGTGTCATCTGATGGCAAACTATCTGAAACTATTGGTTGACCTGGGTCATCTGCTGTTCCTACTTGTTGACTACTGGTTTCATTTCCGGCTGAAGATGTTGCTGTATCGGGTAAACGTGTGCGAAGCTGGTCTATATGTCGTGATTGTATGTTATCTCCATCTTGAATTCCATAATTTCGTAATCCGGTTGACTGAACTGTTCCTGGTAACCATTTTTCCCCATTGCCATAATTTCTATACCAAACGTTATCACCTATTCCAAACTTCCTCACTGGCTTTTCTGGTGTATTTTCTTTTATTGATTTTGAACTGACTGGATGTATGTGATCCATCAATGTTTTTATCTTCCTCCCCATTAACATCTCGGACGGAGTAATCTTGCTGCTCCTATTCGGTGTTGTGCGAAGACGTAGAAGTATATTGGCTAACTCTTTCTTCGAGTTGGTTGTCTTCACTTTCTTTAAAAGATTTTTTACGGTTTGGACAAATCTCTCCGCTTGTCCATTCGACGAAGGGTGGTAGGGTGCTGTCCTTACATGGTAAATGCCATTCCCCTTCAAATATTCTTCAAATTCCTCCGAAACAAAATTCCTGCCATTATCCGTCACCACTGTATCCGGTATGCCATGTGTAGCAAATATATCACGCAAAATTTCAATCGTTTTATTCGATGTTATAGAAGTAGTCATCTTTACTTCCACCCATTTTGTGTGAGAATCTACCACAATCAAAAAATTCGTTCCCACAAATGGACCTGCATAATCTAGGTGTAATCTGGACCAAGGCTTCTGTGTTTCTGGCCAACTCTTCGGTTTTGCAACTGGCGGGCTTTTACTCTGTTGCAAACATTTCACACATCCTTTTGCTAGTCTTTCAATATCTTCATCCAATCCCGGCCACCAAAAATAACTGCGAGGTAATACCCTGATGTATTTCATGGAACATTGCTAATATTCTGTCTCGAAGTTTATGTGGAATAATTACTCGACATCCCCACAATAAGCATTGACCATCTACGGAAAGTTCATTCACTCTTGCAGCATACGGTTTTAAGTCCTCTGAATCTGGCAACAAGCCATTGTATTTCCTTTGAATATGCCACATTACTTTTGATAGTATTGAATCAGTCCTGGTTGCCTTTGCTATCTCCTTCGCTGTTACTAAAAATTGTTCCTCACCCTCTGTACAATATAAAATGTTATAATTTGGCGGAACACTTGTATCACTCAACGCTGGCAATCTACTAAGAGCATCTGCGTTTTGATTATTCGTTCCTTCTCTGTACTTAACTTCGTATTGGTAGGCTCCCATCATTAACGACCATCGCAACAATCTGGGCGAAATATGCTGTGGTATTGGTTTAGTAGGATTTAAAAGTCCAAGTAATGGTTTATGATCCGTATAAATCGTAAAATTCCGGCCACACAAATACTGTTGAAATTTCTTTATTCCAAAAACTATAGAGAGCGCCTCTGTGTCGAGTTGTGAATAATTTTTCTCTGCTGGTTGTAGCGTTCTTGAACCAAATGCTATTGGTGCCTCTCTCCCATCTGGCATCACATGAGCGAGAACGGCTCCGACTCCATATGGCGATGCATCTCCGGATAAAATTAAAGGTAATTCTGGTGAATAGTGTACTAATACCTGTTCAGATTTTAAAATATCCTTTGCTCTATTGAAACTGGATCTCTGCTCCTTACCCCATCTAAAAGAAATCTCTTTCTTAAGCAACCTGTATAATGGTTCCAATAAATCTGCCTTGTTCTGGAAAAACCGATCATAAAAATTGAGCAATCCTAAAAATGCTTGAAGTTGTTGTTTATTGGTAGGCTC
Organism: Musca autumnalis; assembly: GCF_047663935.1. Classification (NCBI taxonomy): domain Eukaryota; kingdom Metazoa; phylum Arthropoda; class Insecta; order Diptera; family Muscidae; genus Musca; species Musca autumnalis. Next base: position 66,612,169 of record NW_027411866.1, on the reverse strand, counting down.
CGGTGCATTAGACACTGCTTTTATTTTTTCAAATGTTGGCTTGACTCCGTGCTGGTTTATTATAAATCCTAAAAATGTTATTTCTGGCACAGCAAATACACATTTTGTTTTCTTTACTTTGAGGCCTGCATCTTGTATGCGTTGAAGTGTCTCTTCCGTTCGTGACCACATTTGCTCTATCGTCGATCCCACACCTGGACATCACCCAATATGCTTTCTATTAGCCTTTGGAATATGCTTGGAGCTGTTGAAATTCCAAAAGGTAACCTGGTTACTTCAAATAATCCCTTATGAGTATTTAAAGTGAGAATCCTCGCCGATTCCTCATCTACTTTTACTTGCGTGTACGCTCTATCCAAATCTAGCCTTGAAAACCACTTACAATTGGATAATGTTGCAAAGACTTCTGTGTTTGTTGGGAGTGGATATGTTTCATTACACAAAATCTGATTGACGGTACATTTGTAATCTCCACATATCCTAATACTGCCATCCGGTTTCACCACTGGAACGATGGGTGTTGCCCATTCGCTATACTTTATTGCTCGAATTATTTTGTCGTCTATCATTTGTTGCAAAGCCACTTCTATCTTAGGTTTTAATGCAAATGGCACTGGTCGGAATCTATAAAATTTTGGCTTACCTCCTTCCTTTACGTGGAGTTTAACCTTCTCCCCTTTGTAGTCCCCAAGACTCTCATCAAACACACTATCAAATTCTCCAATCTCCTCTGGAACATTGGAATCGATGTTATTGCAACTGCTTACAACTTGTATTCCCAAATTTTGAAACCAATTCCTCCCAATCAGTGACGGGCCATCACCTGATGGATCGCTTCAGTGTTGTTAAACTTTATTGTGCTTCTTCATTAGCAATTGCCTCATTCTCTGCTACCTCAAACGTTAACTTTTCGTTAGCTAGCAACCTTTTCTGCAAATTCTCATTCCACAAACTAATCTGTCTCTTAGCATTTCATCTAAGTCTTTGAAATCGCAATGTTGACATAATTTACGAAGAGCCGCTAAATACTCTGGAATCGATTCTTCTTCTTGCTGGTCTCTCCGATAAAATTGAAAACGCTGAATTATGATATTTGCGTGTGGACAAAAATGTTTCCTAAGTAGAGATATTGCTTTGTCAAAGGTAAAAGAATCATTCCTTATATTTTCTGGTGTCGCAATAGACTTGAGCAGAGCATATGTTTCTATTCCGCATGATGAAAAAAATATAGCCTTTTTCGCTTTATCATCGACCAACCCATTAGCCATGAAGAAAAATTGCATTTGTTCCTCATAAACCTGCCATTTGCCGGCAGCGACATTAAAAGAACACAAATCGCCAAATCTGTTAGCCATCCTTTTTGTTTCTGGCCCATATACTCTCTCCTCCTCTGTCATTCAATCCTCGTCGCCAATTAATATGATTGTTTCATGTATAATTCGAGTTTTATTTAGTTTATCTTCAGAAATATTTACATTACAAAAATATGTTGTGTTTACTTTAAAGACAAGATTAAGAAGAAGGAAGAGAAATGTACTTTGACAGGTGTAGACTTTTATGCAATGTTGCAACTTTTGGTACAAGGCTCTTTTACACTACACTACATTAACAAAATATGATTCAAAAATGAATTTTTTTCCTAAAGTACCAAATTCAACATGTACGCTCTCTTGTAGAAGGTCATTTCTTTGTTTACGTCTTTTTCGTAAACAATCAAATGAAAAAAGCGTACATACCCTGTAGGAAGCATGGGGACATGTGTCGACGTTCACCACTTTGTCTACTATTATGGTGACAAAGTCCACACTTTGTCAATTGTTTGGCGTAAAATAACTTTGGCTGTTCGTTAAAAAAAATATTTTTGTGAAAAATCAATAGGTTAGGTTAGGTTGAAAAGAGGGGCGAGTACTCGCCACATGTCCTGGTGGACATACACATAAGCCATGAAGTAGGCCTGTTGTGCGCTCTAGTCTAAGTTTTTTGAAGAAGGGGACTCTACTATAAATTAATTAAGGAACTCTGTTCCCTTAACAAAATCCCGTAATTGTTTTAGGTCGTCTACAATTACCTGATTAAGATCTGGTATTGTGTCGTTCCCTAAAAACTGGGATCTGATGTTTGCGAAAGCGGGGCATTTGCAGAGAAAATGCTCCAATGTTTCATCATCCTCTCCGCATGCCCTGCATACGCTGTTGTCTGCACAATTAATTTTTTGCAGATGAGCTTGTAAACCCAGGTGACCTGTAAGAACACCTGTAAGCCTACTCAACTCTGCTTTACCTAGCAATAATAAGTTTTTAATTTTTTCCTCATTTGGGTCTCCCCATAGGATTTTTGTGGTTTTCCCTAATTCCTCTCTATTCCATAGGGATAAGTGGGCATTTTTTGCCCAATTTTTTAACTCTAGCCGAGACGCATTTAGTGGCTTTGCGTTCGCCAAGTTTACGGTTGCTAATTCCCTTCCCTTTTTTGCCAGAGAATTTGCAATCTCATTACCTCTATTCCCCGCATGTCCCGGTACCCATATTATACGCACCGTGCCATGCTGATAGCTGTTGATCGAATTTATACAATCCAAGACTGTTTGTGATTTTACTGCCTTGGATGTTATTGCTTTGATTGCAGTTTTACTGTCCGTAAGGACGTTTACAGTAGTTGGCCTCGTGTTGGCATTAAGCCAGTTCAGACACTCTGTGATCGCTCGGATGTCCGCTTGATGGACCGTATTGTGATCCGGCAAACGAAGAGATATTTCGGTCTCTGGTTCTTCAATAAAGAGCTTGTAAACCCAGGTGACCTGTAAGAACACCTGTAAGCCTACTCAACTCTGCTTTACCTAGCAATAATAGGTTTTTAGTTTTTTCCTCATTTGGGTCTCCCCATAGGATTTTTGTGGTTTTCCCTAATTCCTCTCTATTCCATAGGGATAAGTGGGCATTTTTTGCCCAATTTTTTAACTCTAGCCGAGACGCATTTAGTGGCTTTGCGTTCGCTAAGTTTACGGTTGCTAATTCCCTTCCCTTTTTTGCCAGAGAATTTGCAATCTCATTACCTCTATTCCCCGCATGTCCCGGTACCCATATTATACGCACCGTGCCATGCTGATAGCTGTTGATCGAATTTATACAATCCAAGACTGTTTGTGATTTTACTGTCTTGGATGTTATTGCTTTGATTGCAGTTTTACTGTCCGTAAGGACGTTTACAGTAGTTGGCCTCGTGTTGGCATTAAGCCAGTTCAGACACTCTGTGATCGCTCGGATCTCCGCTTGATGGACCGTATTGTGATCCGGCAAACGAAGAGATATTTCGGTCTCTGGTTCTTCAATAAAGAGACCCAGTCCCGTTCTACCACCTAGCATTGAGCCGTCTGTATAACAACAGTTTCCAGTCGGCATTTGTGCTAGATTTCCGCCGATCCACGAGTCTCTGTCTGGAATTAATGTCTCGCATGAGGCAGCTACAAATGTTTCAGGTATACGGTCCGATACAATGTTATCCATTGACTCACCCGTTGTTACCTGTAGAATGTTTTGATGGTATGTTACGTGGTCTTTACTGATCCACTCGTCCATCGCTTTAAGTCGAATAGCTGCGACAGCCGCTTCATACCTTATCTGGATTTCGATTGGGTGTATATATAGAATAGTTTCTAATGCCCTCGTTGATGTTGTCCTCATTGCGCCGCTTACACTTAGACAGCACATTCGTTGGACTTTCTGTAGTATTTTAATATTACACTTTTTATCCATAGCTGTCCACCAGACTACTGAAGCGTATGTTAGAATAGGTCTAACTACGCTTTTGTATAGCCAGTGTGTCATCTTAGGATTAAGACCCCACTTGGCGCCTATAGCCCTTCTACAGGTTGACCAACATCTATGAGCTTTATTGGCTCTTTCTTGAATATGGTCTTTCCATTTAAGTTTCCTATCCAGAATTACTCCCAGATATTTGACTTTATTGGAAATATTGATCGTCTTGTTTAGGAAAACTGGTTCTTCAAAGTGTCCCAGTTTTGTTTTCCTAGTAAACAGACATATTTCCGTTTTTCCGGGTTTACATTAAGACCTCTTGGTCTAGCCCAGTTGTACGCTAGTTTTAGGGCTGATTCAGCTCTTCTGCATAGCAAGTTTGGATTCTTACCCCTCAGAAGTATTATAACGTCGTCTGCATAACAGACTGGGTCAAATCCCTCATCGGTTAAAGTCCTTAATAGGCTATTTATGGTAGTGACCCATAGGAGTGGGGATAAAATCCCCCCCTGTGGCGTACCCTGACCAACTTTGTCCTTTTTTTTACGTCAAGTAGCCCGCAGCTTATCCATCTATTCCTTAGCATGTGGCTTATCCAGACCCTAAGGGCCCGATTCACCTGAAACTTATCTAAGGATTGGATAAGGGTTTCGGTGCTGACGTTGTTGAAAGCACCCTCGATATCAATGCATACCGCTAGTGTATACATCTTCCTGTCGAAGGTTCTTCCGATGTGGTGTACAACCTCATGTAATGCGGTTTCCACTGATCTACCTTTAACGTATGCATGTTGTTTGTATTTAAGCATATCGTTTGGAATCTTGCTCTTAATCATGGTGTCGACTATTCGTTCCATGGTTTTAAGCAGGAAGGATGTTAGGCTTATCGGACGATAAGACTTAGGAATTGCGTAACTTGCCTTCCCAGGCTTGGGGATAAATACTACCCTCGCCTCCTGCCAGGCTTTAGGGGTATACGCAAGTTTTAAGCATGCGTTAAAAATTCCAGATAGTTTGGGCGCAATGAAGTCCATCTCTTTCTGGAGTAAGGCCGGAAATATCTCATCCGGCCCCGCTGCTTTGAAGGGTTTGAAGCTCTTGATGGCATCCTTTACCATCGCTTCATCAATTGTTGGTGCTTCCTCTGTAACAAATCAATAAAATATATCATTTTAATAACAACAAGTATGAGCAAAGGAATATTGAATAGCCTGACGAATATATTGTCCCATATTAGGACACGGCATAATAGTGAGTTAAAATGTTGAAGGTTTTTTTTGGCAAAATCGATAGCGAGAGTTTTTTCAATGTTTATACAAATGTAATGTGTAATCAAATTTAAGGACATTTTGTTTATTTATGCTTATTTATACATGCTTATTCTTTTCATTTTCTAGATGTTATATCAATATTCAGCGAATCGCCTGATAAAACGTTAAGTGCAGCAGAAGAAGAAAAATTTTAAGCAGATAAATCACACCAATTCTTATGGCCAAGATAATAAAAAGGCGATGATATTTATGACAATGAAAACGATTTTTTTTATTTTTGAAGACATTGCCTTTATTTAATAATTTTGTGCTTAAGTGGAATCATGGGCTTAGCCCTTTATAAAGATAGAAAATACTGTAATACGCAATTTGTACTTTCTTAGTATTTTCATAATTATATGTATTTCTTTAATAAAATATACTATTCAAAAGTATAAGTTCATCGTCTTATTAAGCACACTATATAGCTTTTTAATCTATAAAAAGTTAAAAATAGGCCAACAAACTTAATAGTGAAAAATTTGTGAAAAAAAAAATTTTATGTACTATTGACTCACTACCTCCAATGTCTCTATTGACTCAATACTTCCAATGTCTCTACTGACTTACTACCTCCAATGTCTATACTGATTCACTACCTCCAATGTCAACACATGGTTCCTCAGCAACTACTGACATACTAGTTCCAATGTCAGTACTGACTTTCGAATGACACGTTAATACAAAATGTCTTTAGGAAATTACATGAGTTGTCTACAGTTTGTCAGTAGTACTGTTGACAACGTCAGTAGTAAGTCAGTATAGATTCACTATTGACATTTCCTACAGGGTACCCACACACGCATGTGTATTCGTTGATGCGCCAACACAGACTGATATTTTTTCATTGTTAATGATATAGTTTGAAAGCTCTAATAAACCTTTCCAAACTGTTCGTTGAAATATGAAAGCTCTTTTCACGTGGGGGTTCCAATGGAGCCCATGGGAGGGCAAGATGGTACCCAATAACACATAGGGGTATCCACTAGAGTTGTGCCAAAGGAACTATATGGAACTATCTCGTTCACTTCGCAGTTCCAATGGCCCACCTTTTTTCTTTGAACAAACTGCGTATACTTACTATCACACGTTATATTTAATGATGTTACTCATACGCTTTGGAACTAGTACCAGGAACTAGGAACTAGATGGCCCAACTCTAGTATCCACTACTTCAGCAACAACAACTACTTCGGGCTACAACAACAACTATGATTATTTTGTGATACATGCTCTGTTCCAGAACCTGCAAGAAGTTACTATTTTTACTACGATAACATTTTTTCCTTTTGGTCTGTTCCAGTACTGCAAGAATCTACTAATTTTTATTATTTTTTCCGATAACATAAAGGAAAAAATGTTATCGTAGTAAAAAATAGTAGCTTCTTGCAGGTTCTGGAACAGAGCATTTATGTTATTGGAAAAAATATTAATAATTAGTAAATTCTTGCTGTTCTGGAACAGAAATACAATTATAATTTTTTTGTACGTCGTGTGTGGCCGACTGATTTTAGCCGGTACACCATAATAACCTTATGCCTTCTGCCACCTTGGCCTAGTCATGTACGGTTTCACACACGTCCCTGAACGTTACATATTCAAGAAATGCCAATAGACGTAACAGCATACTGTAATTTTCATAAAACACAAAAGGTGTAACCATGGTAGAATAGGGAGGGTAATTTCAATGTAAAGGCCTCGACACATAAGAAACATGGCATTCTTGCTTAAGTCATATCTGATAAAAGATTAAAGACCAAGTTCGACGTAATTCAAATGTGATTCTGAAATCTTTTTATTAGGTCGAACTTGGTCTTTAGTCTTTTAGTCCATATTTACATTAAGCAATTTTCCTTGCGGCAATTGTCAGTTTGTCGGTGAGAGAGGGTGCTAAGAGGCAAAGGGTTACCATATGCCCCACCTCTCTCTCTCCTTCAAATTGACAATTGCCGCAAGGAAAATTGCCTAATGTAAATATGGACTTATCAGATATGACTTCAGCAAGAATTTATGTGTCGAGGGCTTAACGGCTGATATAATTTTTTTTTATTTTTTAAGTTTAAAGTACATTCATTGTGTAAATGTACAGTTTGACAAGTAATTGTTTTCAAACTGAGAAAACGAACACTTTTCATGCATTAATTACTAAAAAATTACAAATAGTTGTGATAAAAATGTCGGGTTTTTTGCAAAAATTAGTTGGTCGACTTATTTAAGTCCAAATTGAACGAATAAATAAAAAATTAACCCGCTTAGTTCAACAATAATAACCAAAAGAATAATTAACATGTAATGCAAGGTGCCAAGAAAATGTTTTCAAAATGTAATTGAGGTTCCAGAATACACCATGTTTTCGGTAAATGCTTAAAAATCATGACATTTTATGAATTTCATTCTTAACAAGGATTAGTTGCTAACAAGTATCAGCAATATTAGGCATGGGATATCCCCACTAAGAGGGTTACCATATGGACCAAGGGGGTATCAGATCATATTGCATGTAAACAATGTCCTATAGGGAATATCTAAAAACTAAGACGTGTATGAGTATTTTGGTTTACTAAGATGGTATGACATCAATTACAATGAATATTACCTACAGCAGAACTCGATCAGGAGGGTTGCCGGATCGACAAAAAATGTACCAGGTCTTAATAACAGTAAACTGGACCTCCTAGGCCCACAATTAGATCTTAAAAGTGGTTTATTTAACTGAAATTTAATTTAGGGATAAGGATATTCACTAAAACAAACCAAAATATAACCAAGAAGTACAAAAATCGGTTAGAAATGCATATGGAAGATATTGCTAAATTATACTGAGCTTGCTATAGACATCCAATTTTATCTATTAACAGCCAGATTGAGGAATTCCCGTAAGTTTTTTGGCTTTGATGGTATACCATGGTAACACTGTAGCATTATTTCCCCGTCACTTTTGTCACAGTATTACTTCACAGTACACAAAATGTCTCCAGTAGGTCATAGTAAGCATTTGCGAAAATTCTAGAAATCTGTACCCCACAAATTTCTATGGAATATTAGTCTCCAAATGTGTTATTTTCGACTGTTCCATGAAATATTCTTATCTCTTAATACATTTTGAGTCGAATGAACCACTTGTAGACTGTGGTTGTGGGCCTAGTTGGTCCCTTTTACTGTTAATAAGACCTGGTACTATTTTAGTCGATCTGGAAACCCTCCTGATCGAGCTATTCTGTAGACAATATTTATTGTAATTGATGGAAGTCCATCCTGGTGAACTAAAAATACTCATAAAATGTCTTAGTTTTCAGATATTCCCGGTTTGAGACCCATAGGACATCGTTTACATGTAATACGATCTGGTACCCCCTTGGTCCATATGGTAACCCTCTTAGTGGGGATATTCCATGCCTAATATTGTTGATACCTGTTAGCAACTAATCCTTGTTAAGAATAAAATTCATAAAATGTCATGATTTTTAAGTATTTACCGAAAAATGGGGTATTTTGGAACCTCAATTACATTTTGAAAACATTTTCTTGGCACCTTGCATTACATGTTTATTATTCTTTTGGTTATTATTGTTGAACTAACCGGGTTAATTTTTTATTTATCCATTCATTTTGGTCTTAAATAAGTCGACCAACTAATTTTTGCAAAAAACCCGACATTTTTACACTGCCCGTCACTTGAATAGGACCCCCTACCAACTTCTTTTCCAACCTTAATTTTTTCCGGAATTATGCAAAATATGAAGTGTTGAAGATTTTTTATATTTAGTTTTAAGTGTTTGGAGTAAACTTAGTTATTCATTTGTATTCATATCTGATTTATATAAGAATTATACGACAAAAGCAAAATAAAGTCAAAAATTCATGTAAAAAAGTTGCGTCATTTGAATAGGACCCCCCTTAAAAACTTGGGTATACATAAAGATTGTAGTAGAATATCGATGCACATTCACTCTATATTGAAAACGGAATAATTTCATTAATATTCAGTAAAAGTATATCCCTCCAGATTAAGGATACACCCCTATATCCTGATTTGGCAAGGAATCGCACAATTTCCTTTCATAATCACTTGTAATGCTTAACAATGCTTGCACTATTCCTTCAATAAGTTTATTTTTGGAAGCTTACTGTCTGTCAGAGTCGTCGATTTTACACAGAAGTCTTTCCTATACATTTTAGAGAATATTTACCACTACAAAATATGGCGGTCCCTTCAGGATATCCGAATTTCTTCTGAGAAATGCTAGTATTCGCTGCTCGAAGTGTTTAAATTGGACCAATATCGTGATAAAATTACCACTCCGAACATCCGAAAATGCTTTCCACTACTGGAAAAGACTTTTTTAGAATTCCTTTGTAAGATATCGTACGCATTTAAGGTGAAAGGAATTGATGCCAATGTCCTTCATAATTAGTAAAGAGTTCCAACACCATAAAAGCACCTTCATCGCTACAGAAACAATAAAGAATGTTATCTTCCATTCAATGAACTCAAAAAAATAGATATATAGTTATCCAATTGTTTACTCGATGAGGAGAGTGCTTAATAATTATGAAAGACATTGGCATCAATTCCTTTCACCTTAAATGCGTACAATATCTTACAAAGGAATTCTAAAAAAAAATTCAAATGACGCAATTTTTTTACATGAATTTTTGACTTTATTTTGCTTTCGTCGTATAATTCTTATACAAATCAGATATGAATACAAGTGAATACCTAAGTTTACTCCAAACACTTAAAACTAAATATAAAAAATCATCAACACTTCATATTTTGCATAATTCCGGAAAAAATTAAGGTTGGAAAAAAATTGGTAGGGGTTCCTATTCAAGTGACGGGCAGTGTATCACAAGTATTTGTAATTTTTTAATAATTAATGCATGAAAACTGTATATATATGTGCACACATACCAACATTTGTAAAAATGTCACATAATCTAAAAATAATATAAAAATGTTGTAATCCTGTATCTGAAAACACCAAGTAATAACCAGATGGTTTCTTTTCCAATTTCCTGTACCTTCTCCGTGAACACAGAAACGACGAATCAAAATCCTATTGAAGTGCCACCCAACATATGAAAAATTCAGTCGATTTTTGTTGTTAACAAAAGGAGAAGTTTCCAGTCATAATTGTATGAATCCCAAGGTGTGACACTTTTAACACATGTCGCCATTGGTTGGACTAATATTTATAATGTATTCCCTAGAATTAAAACACCAATATCAATTAAATCTTTTTAATTAGGTGATATATTTAAGGAAATTTAGTGTGGAATGACAAAATAATACAGACAAAATAAAGTCCTTGCCAGAACGTCTTCGTATAGTTTTTATCAAGACGAATGTAACAAGTGCTTTGTTCCAGAACCTGCAAGAAGCTACTATTTTTTACTACGATAACATTTTTTCCTTTATGTTATCGAAAAAAATAGTAAAAATTAGTAGATTCTTGCAGTACTGGCACAGAACAAAGGTGATCCAAAAGGCAAATTGAGGGGAATTCAAGCCGTAGTCTTCATTTGCTGTCAAAATTTTTTAGGTCGGCCATTCAGAGTTCTGTTAACAACTTTTGACAACAAACATAATACATTGTTCGTTATTGTGATTTGATTTCCTTTGTATTTTATGTCACAATAATGTATTTGACAGCAAACTAAGTAGTCAGGGCTAACTTGTTTGGGCTGAGTGTCCGACTGTATGGACTGTGGTTTTGACAGCAAATGAAGACATCAGTTGGTATTATTGTATCACCATCTTTCCTGTACCATGGTTTTTATGAAGAGATTTCTACCTTTTTTGTAGGTACCTTTCTTGAAGAATGCCCAGAAAGACATATCATATACTTTCTTGTGGAAGACCAAGAAGTCTTCTAGTGAAAAAGCCACAAAGTGCTTCTTATAAAAAACAGAAGCCCATTTTTTATGTGAGACAGATTAGTAGACATCGGATTTTTGCATATTTTTGAAATTTTAACCAATTGTAACTACTTTATTATATAGAATTATATCGCTCCAATGCACGTTGTGGCCAATGACAGGTTTTTAAGGCAAAAAGTATTTTTTTCAAGTCAGTGATTAAAATCAAATAGTAACGGAATTATATTCTTAACACTTTCAAAGCTTCATAACCAAAAAATTACAATCGGGCAACGGCCCACGGCGACATGCCAAGTTGTCATAATTTTCATTCCGTTTATTTCTGGCATTCAATCGTAATTAAACCATTTAAGTATTTTGGTGCCAAAGCCTGATCTGTTGATATTATATATATATTTTTTAAATGGAAATGTAATTTAAATTAAAAATGTAAATGTGCCGTTGATGATATTTATATTTTTGCTTCACAAACGCCCCTTATTTGAATAATACTTTTATAATCCATTTTCAATTCCATTAAAATATTCATCAAAATTAGAGATATACGATTTCGATTTATGGCAAAACGAGTCGAATCGTTTTCCATCACATACCTGATAGACTGGATTTCTGCGAAATTTAATAGAGGTGTCAAAGACAATATAACTTGGTAAACTTATTTATATTCAGAATTCGGTAGCATTATCCAAATTCCATCATATTTGGAGAGAATTTGCGTGTTTGGTCCATCAATTACTTTAAACCGGGGAACATATATGTATATATATTGGATAATACTACCGAATTCTGACTATAATTAAGTATATATATATATATATATATATATATATATATATATATATATATATATATATATATATATATATATATATATATATATATCTATACTTATAAAAGAGTTCAGTAATGATGGCTCACTGACTGACTGACTGACTGATAATCAACGCCCAGACTAAACGGCTAAAGCTAGAATCTTGAAATTTTGGGTGAGGGTCACTCTTGGTCCGAAGGTGTCAGATAAGGCTGGATTTTTGGAAATTCGAACTAGAACTGTACTAAAAGTACTAAAAGGTACTAAATATGGTACCCTTTGTATTAGGCAAACGCGAAGAGCTAGAATTCTGAAATTTGGAATGAGGTTCACTGATGGAGAGTTAGAAAGGTGTACCAAATGGTTTTTGGAAATTCGAACTATAAGTGTACGAAAAGTACTAAAAGTTACTAAATTTAGTACTATTTGGTATTACGTGAACGGATAGAGCTAAAATCTTGAAATTTGGAATGAAAATCAAGGTTTAGAAGATGAGTTGATATAAGGAGGTGGTTTTGAAAACGTGTACTCATGTGTACGAATAGTAGTAAATGGTACTAAATTTGGTACAATTTGAATTTGGGCGAACCGATAAAGTTGGAATTCTGAAATTTGGAATTACTATTATTGTTGGAGCATAGGTTTGAGATATGGAGGTAGTTTTCGAAATTCGTACATATGGGTACGAAAGGTACTAAATAGTACCAAATAAGGTACCATTTGGATTTGGGGGAACGGATGCAGCTGGAATCCTGAAATTTAGAATTAGGAGAACAGTCGGGGTGTAGGATAGAGGTATTTTGGAAATTCGTACTTTTGGGTACAAAAAGTACTAAATGGTACCAAATTTGGTACAATATGAATTTAAGTGATCGGATAGAGCTGGAATATTGAAATTTGGAATTAAGATTACTATTGGAGTGGAGTATCCCAATCACTTTTGGAAATTCGTACTTATGGCAACGAAAAGTACTAAATGGTACCAAATTTGGTACAATTTGGATTTGGGTGATCAGATACATTTGGAATCCTGAAATTCGAAATTAAGATTACTTTTGGAGTGCTGGATAGAGGTAGGTTTGGAAATTCGGACCTATGGGAACAAAAAGTACTAAATTGTACTAAATTTGGTACAATTTTGATTACGGTAATCTGATGCAGCTGTAATTCTGAAATTTGGAATTAAGATTACTGTTGGCGTGTAGGATTGAGGTAGTTGTGGTTATTCGTACTCTTGGGTACGAATAGTACTAAATAGTACCAAATTTGGTACAATTTGGATTTGGGTGAACGGATATAGCTGAAATTCCGAGATTTGGAATAAGGAGTACTATTGGAGTGTAGGATTGATAAAGTTTTGGAAATTTTTAGTTATGGGTAGGAAAAGTACTAAATTTGGTACAATTTAGATTTCAATGATGGGATACATTTGGAATCGTGAAATTCGGAATTAAAATTGCTGTTGGAGTGTTGAAAGAGGGAGGTTTGCAAATTCGTACTTTGGATGCGAAAAGTACTAAATGATATCAAATTTGGTACAATTTGGACAACTGTGATCGGATGCAGCTGTAATCCCGAAATTCGGAATTAAGATTACTGTTGGCGTGTAGGATTGAGGTAGTTGTAGAAATTCGTACTCATGGGTACGAAAGTACTAAATGGTACCAAATTTGGTACAGTTTGCATTTTGGTGAACGGATATAGCTGGAAACCCGAGATTTGGAATAAAGAGTACTGTTGGAGTGTAGGATTGATAAAGTTTTGGAAATTTGTAGTTATGGGTAGGAAAAATACTAAATAGTACTAAATTTGGTACAATTTGGATTTCAGTGATAGGATACATTTGGAATCGTGAAATTCGGAACTAAAATTGATGTTGGAGTGTTGATACAGGTAGGTTTAGAAATTCGTACTATGGATACGAATAGTACTAAATGGTACCAAATTTGGATTTGAGTTACGGATATATCTGGAATCCTGAAATTCGGAATTAAGCTTATTGTTTGAACATAGCACTGTGGTAGTTTTGAAAATTTGTACTTATGGGTACGAAAAGTACTTAATGGTACTAAATTTGGTACAATTTGGATTTCGGTGATTTGATGTAGCTGCCATCCTCAAGTTTAGAATTAAAATACCTGTTGAATTGTAGGATTGATAAAATTTTGGAAATTTTTAGTTATGGGTAGGAAAAGTACTAAATTGTACTAAATTTGGTACAATTTGGATTTGAGCGAATGGATAGAGTTGGAATCAAGAAATTTGGAATTAAGATTACTGTAGGAGTGTAGGATTGAGATATGGAAGTAGTTTTTGAAATTCGTACTTATGAGTACGAAAAGTACTAAATTTGGTACAATTTGGATTTGAGCGAACGGCTAGAGCTGGAATCTTGAAGTTTGGAATTAAGATTACTGTTGGGGTGTAGGATTTGGTACAATTTGGATTTCAGTGACAGGATACATTTGGAATCGTGAAATTCGGAACTAAAATTGATGTTGGAGTGTTGATACAGGTAGGTTTAGAAATTCGTACTATGGATACGAATAGTACTAAATGGTACCAAATTTGGATTTAAGTTACGGATATATCTGGAATCCTGAAATTCGGAATTAAGCTTATTGTTTGAACATAGCACTGTGGTAGTTTTGAAAATTTGTACTTATGGGTACGAAAAGTACTTAATGGTACTAAATTTGGTACAATTTGGATTTCGGTGATTTGATGTAGCTGCCATCCTCAAGTTTAGAATTAAAATACCTGTTGAATTGTAGGATTGATAAAATTTTGGAAATTTTTAGTTATGGGTAGGAAAAGTACTAAATTGTACTAAATTTGGTACAATTTGGATTTGAGCGAATGGATAGAGTTGGAATCAAGAAATTTGGAATTAAGATTACTGTAGGAGTGTAGGATTGAGATATGGAAGTAGTTTTTGAAATTCGTACTTATGAGTACGAAAAGTACTAAATTTGGTACAATTTGGATTTGAGCGAACGGCTAGAGCTGGAATCTTGAAGTTTGGAATTAAGATTACTGTTGGGGTGTAGGATTGAGGAAGTTTTGGAAATTCGTACTTATATGTACGAAAACTACTAAACGGTAGTATATTTGGCACAACTTGGATTTGAGCGAACGGTTAGAGCTGGAATCTTGAATTTTGGAGTTAATATTACTGTTGGGGTTAGTTTTGGAAATGCGTACTTATGCTTACAAAAAGTACTACATTTTGTACAATTAGGATTTGGGTGAAATTATAGCGCTCGAATCCTAAAATGTGGAATTAGGTACACTTAGGGGTACGAAATGGTTCCATGTATGGTACAATTTTGTATTGGATGAACGGATAGATCTGGATTCGTGAGATTTGGAATTAAGATTACTGTTATCATTTGCTTATAACATCCGATTTAAGAAATATGTGCCATAAATATACGAAAAGTTGTAAATGGCACAGGATTTGGTACAATTTGTTATTGTGTAAAGGGAATTTTGAAATAATAGGAGGAGGTTCGTATTTATGTATTTACATGTAAAGTACTTAATAGTTCTATAATTGGTTTTAGGGGAACATATAGAGCTGGAAATGAGGATGGCGGTTGTTGGGTTAGGCCGTATTTGCGCTGAGAACCTCAATTAAAATATCTCAAAAAATGTGGATTGCTCTTGATGTGTAGGCGTGACGAAAATCGAACTAAAGTGGTACGTATTAGTACACAAAATGTTTCCACCATTCTATATTATATATTGTTTATTTGTTTTGTATATTTAACGCATATATATATATATATATATATATATATATATGACACCTATATCTATATATGAACCGATATCAGCCAATTTTGGCATAATCGTTTCTAGGCCGATTATAAACATCTGTACGAAAGTTTGAAGGTCTAGCTTGCCCCTATGATTTTTTGCCTTAAAACCCTGACTTTAGCCCCACAGTGCAATGATAGAAATTCGATGTCATATTGAAAATAATCAATAATACTTACAAAGCTCCAACTTCTTTTGTATAATAAACGAATTATTTGCATTATAATTTTCAAAAATATGCAAAAATCTGATGTCTACAGATGAGCAATTGAATACCCAAACCTCGTCTTATTTTCCATTGGACTATTACTATTAATATTGAGGGGGTCTTGCAAAATATGGTGGTAGTACAACAGACCAAAAAGTCTTCTTGATAATTCCCCCAAAAGAAAAAAGGTCGCCTTCAAAACCAGAAGGCCGCCTTATGGATCCAGAAATTATTTGTACGGAACAAGAATATTTTTCTGGAAGACCTATGTTCTATATCACAGCACTGTCTTCTCCTACAAGTCTCTCTTGTCTTAATGGGACGGTTAATTTCGGAAATTTCTAACAGCAAAAAAAAAATGCACGTAACGAGAATATTGAGGCGTTGACTCGAAAACGCGTATAGCTCAAAATTCACGTCGTTTTAATACAAAGATGTATTCTTTAAAGACGGATACGATTAGGCTGTAAGTTTGCAAAATATGGTCTTGTCAACCAATAGAGATAATTGGATAAATTCAACTGATTGTTGAAAACGCAAATTTTCTGTATTGGTTTACTTAGACAAAAAGACAGGAGATCCACGTGGTATAATATTAGGTCTGTTCCAGAACTGCAAGAATCTACTATTTTTTACTATTTTTTCCGATAACATAAAGAAGAAAATGTTATCGTAGTAAAAAAAGTAGCTTCTTGCAGGTTCTGGAACAGGCATATTATGTTATTGTAATCGAGTCATGTTATGTTATCGATAAGAAATGTAAGTCTTGTGCCAGACTATGAAAATTTTCATGAAAATGTTTTGAGCTTATAGGTAAGAAGGGAGAAAGGGAGCTCCTTCACCTCCGCTCTCTCCTAAAAGCTAAAATATTTTCATGTGTTATTTTCAGTGTCTGACACAAGAGTAATATTGAGTGCTATAAATTACCTGCGTGAAGTTAGCAACGAAAGTTAGCAACGATAACAAAAGTTATCGAAAAATACAGGGTGACACAGAACGCCCAAAATTTGCATTTAATACGTTTTTTCCAACTGTGGGGACGAAAAATAGCTACGAATATAAAAATTTAATTTATTAATTAATTAAAAAATAAGCTCCGATGTATAAACGTACACAAGAAACATTTTGGCATATTCACGAGCATTTTGGCATACTCCATATGTTCCAGGTCAGTTTTTTGTAGAACAAAGTATCCAATTTTCTGGTTTCCAACTGGTGGTCAGGAAAGAAAATTGGCTCTGGAAGCCACAATATAAAAACGTACACAAAAGTCTCAACGGAATATGAAAGAGGGAGTCCTTATGAGCATTTTGGCAAACTCCATATGTTCCAGGTCAGTTTTTTGTGGAACAAAGTTTTCAATTTTCTGGTTTCCAACTGGTGGTCAGGACTGAAAATTGGCTCTGGAAGCCATAATATAAAAACGTACACAAAAGTTTCAACGGAATATGAAAGAGGGAGTCCTTATAAGCTTTTTGGCATACTCCATATGTTCCAGGTCAGTTTTTTGTAGAACAAAGTTTCCAATTTTCTGGTTTCCAACTGGTGGTCAGGACAGAAAATTGGCTCTGAAAGCCACAATATAAAAACGTACACAAAAGTCTCAACGGAATATGAAAGAGGGAGTCATTATGAGCATTTTGCCATACTCCATATGTTTCAGGTCAGTTTTTTGTGGAACAAAGTTTTCAATTTTCTGGTTTCCAACTGGTGGTCAGGACTGAAAATTGGCTCTGGAAGCCATAATATAAAAACGTACACAAAAGTTTCAACGGAATATGAAAGAGGGAGTCCTTATAAGCTTTTTGGCATACTCCATATGTTCCAGGTCAGTTTTTTGTAGAACAAAGTTTCCAATTTTCAGGTTTCCAACTGGTGGTCAGGACAGAAAATTGGCTCTGGAAGCCACAATATAAAAACTTACACAAAAGTCTCAACGGAATATGAAAGAGGGAGTCATTATGAGCATTTTGCCATACTCCATATGTTTCAGGTCAGTTTTTTGTGGAACAAAGTTTTCAATTTTCTGGTTTCCAACTGGTGGTCAGGACTGAAAATTGGCTCTGGAAGCCATAATATAAAAACGTACACAAAAGTTTCAACGGAATATGAAAGAGGGAGTCCTTATGAGCATTTTGGCATACTCCATATGTTCCAGGTCAGTTTTTTGTGGAACAAAGTTTCCAGTTTTCTGGTTTCCAACTGGTGGTCAAAATTTGCGCCAAATTCTTCTTCTTCGCCATCCACTTTGTGCACAATTTGTAACAAAACAACGCACTTTCTTCTATTCCTGTATTCTAGTCCCTCTTTTATAGAAATAATATACATATATTTATAAAATGGAAATAAATTAGTGAACGTTTTAGCATGTGGCATAAGTCGTGTTTACATTAGAACTTTTGCAGGATTTACTAAATGCAGTGCAATGTAATGCTTGGTTTACATTTACGAAATCCACTCGATTTCAACTGTCAATTCCATTGCTTAAACGTCAAATGAAATCGAATGGATTTCGGATGACAATTTCCAACGACAATTGTCGTTCTGATTTTAACATTGTTGCAATATGATCCCGCACGCGTACACTCACACAAATACAATTAATGTAGTATTTAGATATTATATTCTTATAAATGTAAATTATGATTTAGTATAAATAGACATAATAATTTCGAAATAAAATCAAAGACATAAATACAACTAAGACTAGACAAAATGCATGCAACAAAAAAATGTTTACGAAACTTTGTATAGAAACATTACCCTTAACAGGTTGCAGTTAATTCAAAATCGCAACCAAGGAGGAACATTTCATGTAATGGTATCAGAAACGAAATTTATGAATTCAAGGATCTATTCAAGAATAATTCTATGTCAATTGGATCGGTAAATTCGGTTAAATACGTAAAAATGTAAAAAAGAAAAAAATGTTATATCACCATATCGTGATATAACATTATGTTAAATTCAAAAGCCATTCACTTAAGAATGATAGCAAACAAAATGTCTTATCTTGTTGTATTTATGTCTTTGATAAAATCAATCATTCACTGTTAATCAACCACTGTATTATTTCGCTCTACACTTTGTTCTACAAAAAACTGACCTGGAACATATGGAGTATGCCAAAATGCTCATAAGGACTCCCTCTTTCATATTCCGTTGGGACTTTTGTGTACGTTTTTATATTGTGGCTTCCAGAGCCAATTTTCTTTCCTGACCACCAGTTGGAAACCAGACAATTGGAAACTTTGTTCTACAAAAAACTGACCTGGAACATATGGAGTACGCCAAAATGCTTATAAGGACTCCCTCTTTCATATTCCGTTGAAACTTTTGTGTACGCTTTTATATTATGGCTTCCAGAGCCAATTTTCTGTCCTGACCACCAGTTGGAAACCAGAAAATTGGAAACTTTGTTCTACAAAAAACTGACCTGGAACATATGAAGTATGCCAAAATGCTCATAAGGACTCCCTCTTTCATATTCCGATGAGACTTTTGTTGACGTTTTTATATTGTGGCTTCCAGAGCCAATTTTCTTTCCTGACCAAAAGTTGGAAACCAGAAAATTGAAAACTTTGTTCCACAAAAAACTGACCTGGAACATATGGAGTATGCCAAAATGATCAAATTGAAAACTTTGTTCTACAAAAAACTGACCTGGAACATATGGAGTATGCCAAAATGCTCATAAGGACTCCCTCTTTCATATTCCGTTGAGACTTTTGTGTACGTTTTTATATTGTGGCTTCCAGAGCCAATTTTCTTTCCTGACCACCAGTTGGAAACCAGAAAATTGGAAACTTTGTTCTACAAAAAACTGACCTGGAACATATGGAGTACGCCAAAATGCTTATAAGGACTCCCTCTTTCATATTCCGTTGAAACTTTTGTGTACGCTTTTATATTATGGCTTCCAGAGCCAATTTTCTGTCCTGACCACCAGTTGGAAACCAGAAAATTGGGAACTTTGTTCTACAAAAAACTGACCTGGAACATATGGAGTATACCAAAATGCTCATAAGGACTCCCTCTTTCATATTCCGTTGAGACTTTTGTGTACGTTTTTATATTGTGGCTTCCAGAGCCAATTTTCTTTCCTGACCACCAGTTGGAAACCAGAAAATTGGAAACTTTGTTCTACAAAAAACTGACCTGGAACATATGGAGTATGCCAAAATGCTTATAAAGACTCCCTCTTTCATATTCCGTTGAGACTTTTGTGTACGTTTTTATATTGTGGCTTCCAGAGCCAATTTTCAGTCCTGACCACCAGTTGGAAACCAGAAAATTGGAAACTTTGTTCTACAAAAAACTGACCTGGAACATATGGAGTATGCCAAAATGCTCATAAGGACTCCCTCTTTCATATTCCGTTGAGACTTTTGTGTACGTTTTTATATTGTGGCTTCCAGAGCCAATTTTCTTTCCTGACCACCAGTTGGAAACCAGAAAATTGGAAACATTGTTCTACAAAAAACTGACCTGGAACATATGGAGTATGCCAAATGCTCATAAGGACTCCCTCTTTTATATTCCGTTGAGACTTTTGTGTAAGTTTTTATATTGTGGCTTCCAGCGCCAATTTTCTGTCCTGACCACCAGTTGGAAACAAGAAAATTTGAAACTTTGTTCTACAAAAAAGTGACCTGGAACATATGGAGTATGCCAAAATGCTCGTGAGGACTCCCTCTTTCATATTCCGTTGAGACTTTTGTGAACGTTTTTATATTGTGGCTTCCAGCGCCAATTTTCTGTCCTGACCACCAGTTGGAAACCAGAAAATTTGAAACTTTGTTCTACAAAAAACTGACCTGGAACATATGGAGTATGCCAAAATGCTCGTGAGGACTCCTTCTTTCCTTTTATGTGTAGTTTCTTGTGTACGTTTATACATTGGAGCTTATTTTTTAATTAATAAATAAATTAAATTTTTATATTCGTAGCTATTTTTCGTCCCCACAGTTGGAAAAAACGTATTAAATGCAAATTTTGGGCGTTCTGTGTCACCCTGTATTTTTCGATAACTTTTGTTATCGTTGCTAACTTTCGTTGCTAACTTCACGCAGCTATTATTGTATTAAACATTTGATGTGGAAAAGGGTTCCTGGTATCGATGGCAAACCATCGATATTCTCAACATTAGATATTTTCGATATAATGTTTTAAAATATCGATTGCTATCGATATTATCGTTAAGTTGTCATCGCCATTAATTTGAAGATGAAAATGGCGGAAATGTCAATGATTTTCTTGAAATTATGCAAAAGAAGTTCACAGAAATGTAAAGGAGAACAAAACAACTGCTTTTATTTTATAAAAAATGTAAAAAGAATACATTTTATTTTGCCGAAAAATGCGTACGTGTGACTACGGACTTACTTTCTTACACACACATAACCGAAAAGCAGCAAAATTTCTATTTATTTCAATGGATTTCAGGTTAGGGGTTTTTATTCCGATAATATCGATAGGAAAAACTATCTATCGATATTGAATTTTTAAATAATAATCGATATTATCGATAGTGCCATCGATTTTTTGCCAGCTCTAGTTCCTGGTCTCGTTGGGTAAAGCGGTTTGAGACGACATTAAATTTTTACGAATGCAAAGAGGAGAAAAGCAAGCGTTGTTGTTGCATTTTATTGGAGCAAGCGTTTACAAAATTTTTTGTGATTTATTGACTCCGCAGCAACCAGAAGACAAAAGTTTCGCAGAAATTGTTTAAGTTCTGGAAGAACATTTTGAACCCGAGCCTATTGAGTTGGTTGAATGTTTTAGATTTAACATGCGCAGGCAAATGGAAGGCGAGTGAAGCTGAAAGCACATACAACGTTTCAGTAAAGTTTTGCGTTGGGCGTTGACAAAACAACAACAACAACAACAGGGCTACGCCGACATCAAAGTCCGGCGTTGATGTGTTTGCCGGCATATATTTCAAATGAATTTGAAGTTTTCGGCATCATGCCCAACAGTGTAAAAACGGCCAAAACGACACAAAACTTTACTCAAACGTTGTATGTGTTTTCAGCTTGAGTTTGTGGTTGCATTATAGAAGTTGACGTTTGGTTGTCAGTTTGGTGATTATAGGGATATGGCTGTGCGGAATCAATTTGTGTTCGGGTTATGGAACAAAAAGGTGAAAAGTCGGTTGTTAGATATTGGATGATGCAGTAAAGCTGTAAACAGATACAACGTTTGGGTAAAGTTTTGTGTCGTTTTGGCCGTTTTTACACTGTTGGGCATGATGCCGAAAAATTCAAATTCATTTGAAATATATGCCGACAAACAGATAAACGCTGGACTTTGGTGTCGTCGTCGCCCTGTTGTTGTTTTTTTCTCGACGCCCAACGCAAAACTTTAATCAAACGTTGTATCTGTTTCCAGCTTAAGTGTGGTTACTGCAAGTGAGATAGCAGAAAAAGAAGGCATGGAATTGCAAAATGGCGGTGAGAAGATCTGTGTGAATAAAATAAAGAAAAATGAAGAACAAAAAGGCAGAGAGAAGGAAACACCAAACAATAAAAAGTGCATTAGATGTGGTAGTGCGCAACATCTAGCAAATCAATGCACATACAAAAACGCCATTTGTTATTTCAAAACAAAAGGGCATTTAAGGAAGATGTACTTTAAAGAAAAGAATGGTGAATGATGAAAATTGAAGAAAAAGAGGTGGGAAATGTTGGAGAGAATAAGCAACAAATTAATGCAAGATATTTATGTGAATGAACAACGAATTTAATTTTAGTTACAATTATAAATCTGGCCGATGGAAAGAAATATTTTCTAAAATTAAAAGTGCTTGCTGCTGATATGGAATTGATGGGCTATTGCGGTACAAAATTAGAGTGTCTTGGTTACATATGGGTGACAGTGTCAGATGGTGCGAAAGTACAGAGGCGAAATTGTACATTGTGCGTTCTGCGGAAAATAAAAATTGAATTGGAATGAATTATTGAACGGACGTATAAATGAAACTGATTCTAAAACCATATGTAATAATGACAAATTAATGAAAATGTATCCAAACTTGTTTTCGAAATCTTTGGGGGGAAAATAGAAAATCTACACGCCCGGCTGTATTTAAAATCGGAAGTTACACCGAATTTTGTAAAGGCTTGGAGGGTTCCCTTTTCGTTTATGGAAGCAGTGGAGAAACAGCTGAAGGAGCATGTGGAGCAAGTGTTATTGGAAAAGGTCGATAAAAGCGAGTGGGCGACTCCTTTTGTGGACGTGCCGAAAAAGGATGGTGCGGTACGTGTATGCGGTGATTACAAAATTACATAAAATTCATCGCTCATTGTGGATGAGCATCCTCTACCCACCATTGACGAGTTGTTTTGTAAAATGGCAGGGGGAGAGAAATCTTCAAAAATTTATTTAACAAAGGCATATGCAACTGGAGGTACATCCTAGTGATCGTCATTTGTTAACTCTTACCCTGCGTTTACAAATGACAGGACAGTTGACTTCATGTATTGGTTGTCAAAATCCCAAAACTGACCTCTGTGACGTAGGCGTCCAGACAACTGCAAAAACAGTTGTAAAATTATGAATGAAAATCATCGAATTCCTTTTGTTTTCCGTTCACATATTTTATTTTTGTTCATGTTCTTTTGTTTTCAATTTCAATTATTATTATTATCTCACACATTTTTACAAAAAATGTCAAAATTTTGTTAACCCGGCTGTCTGTGAAAGAATGATGGACAGCTGGTAGCCAAACGACTAATGTATGTATGTGTTAGTAAATCAGAGTTGTATTTGAAGACAAACTGTCTAGTGTAAACGCCTAGTTAATACCCATCATGGTACAAAAACACAGGTAGCCGCATCGGCAATTGTTGGTAACATAAGGTGTCAAAATTTGACATCAATTCAATGCACTTGACACATTATGTTACCATCAGCTGGCATGATAATGCTACCTGTGTTATTGTACCATGGTACACATAAGGGACTTTACCAGCCAACGGAGTTAATGTATGGAGTTGCTAGTGCACCTGCCAAATTTCAACGTTTGATGGAGCAAATATTAGGTGATATTGATGGGGTCACAGTATTTATTGATGACATAATGATTACATCTCCGAATGATAAAATACACATGCAAAGATTGCATACGGTGTTACAGCGACTTGACATGTACAACATGGGGGTAAATATCGAGAAGTCGGAATTTATGAAGGATAATATTGAGTATTGCGGAAACTTTTTGGATAAAAGAGGAATTCAACGAATGAACAACAAGGTGGAATCGATAATGAATATGAAGGAGCCTAGCAGTGTAAATTATTACGGAAGATTTAATAAAAATTTGAGCAGCGTCGTTTACCCTTTGAACAAGTTGTTATGCAAGGACGAGAAATTTGTGTTTGATGAGCGTTGCAAGTGCGCGTTTGAGGAAATTAAGAAGCAAATGCAGTCAAATACGGTATTGGCTCATTACGACCCTAAGATGAAATTGGTGTTGGCAGTCGACGCAAGTCCCACAGGGGTAGGGACAGTATTAAGTCAAATTGGTGATGATAATATTGAAAGGCCTTTTCACTTCGCATCGCAGACTTTGACTGAAACACAACAAAAATAATTACAAGTGGATAAGGAGGCCTATGCAATAATTTATGGAGTACGCAAGTTTTACGATTATCTACATATATGGAAGGAAATTTTATTTGATTACGGATAATAGAGCTGTATCAGAAATTTTCGCACCACAAAAGGTATTCGAGTTTATTCATATACGAGAAAGTAACATTATGCAGTTTTTCTACAGCAATTCGAATATGAAATAAAAGTATAAAGTCTAAAGAATAAAAGTCTAAAGATAACGGGAATGCTGATGCATTGTCCAGATTGCCGATTAATGCGATGTCTTCTAATGTGGAAGAAGTTTTTATAATACAAGAACAATGTATAGAAAATTTGCCAGTGAATGCAGCAGAGCTTAGAGAAGAAACTTCGAAAGAGAAGGAGGTATGAAATGTTTGCAGTATAATCGTGAATGTGATCCAAAAAACCGTTTTGGAGTGGAGCAATTAAAAAAATTAAAAAAATTAATCTTAAAAAATGATCTTCGCCTAAAAAAGGCAAAAATTTTCAAAATAAAAATAAAAATCAGCTGAGCCAGGCTGGGGTTTGAACCCACGTCCTTGAAAAACACAGGAAAAAGTGTTGTCACGGCGTGTTAGCGTTCAGAGCCAAACTCATAACTTTCAAAGGCAGCGCTAAGCGTTTGTCATGAAAGCACAACTAAATGGGAAAATCCTCATTGTTGTTGTAAAATACAAAACAAAAATGCATTTGAAAGAAGAATAGTTCGAGGACATCGAAGCCGCTCCACATCCGATATGTCTGAAGAGTCTTTACCGAAGACGAAACATGCATGTCACATAGTGGTGGGTGTGTGGGTTCGAATCGTCGGCTTTCCTTTTTCACTTGCATAATAGATCATAAAAAAAGCTCGATTAAAAAAATTAAAAAAAAATTAATCTGAGTTTAGTTTGCAAATGATTGTATTTTTCGGGGAATAAGGGTCTACATACCCGAAAAACTTAGAGAACGTGTTTTGAAAGAACTACACATGGGGCATTTTGGCATGTCACGTATGAAAAGTTTGGCCAGAGGTTATGTATGGTGGAGTTCAATGGATAAAGACATAGAAAACATAGTCAATCAATGAGCGGCATGTCAAAATACAAGGCCAGATCCTAGAAAGGTAGTAGTTACACACGTATGTATGAAACCCAGCAAACCTTTCGAAAGGATACATGTTTATTATGCTGGTCCAGTATTTGGGAAATATTTATTCGTGTTGGTTGATGCATACACGAAGTGGCCGGAGGTGCATATTTTTTCCAGTATCGATTCAAATATTACGATCCAGAAGTGTCGTGAAATTTTTGCGCAATTTGGAATTCCAAACATCTTGGTGAGTGATCACGGGAGACAATTTGACTCCAAGAAATTTCAAGAGTTTTTAAAAGGCAATAGTATCGTTCATAAGCATATCATCCTGCAACAAATGGGCAGGCGTAACGATATGTTCAAACAATCAAAAACAAGTTGATGGCATCCAAGTGTAATGCTAATACAATACATCCAGAAACAAAGAAGTCTCCAGCTATGTTCATGCTTGGTAGGCAAATTCAATCACGTTCAGAATTGTTAATTAGTAATGAAAACGTGGCAGATAAGATGCGACCGGCACAGGTGAAACATTTTGGCCGCAGGAAAAATGGCGATATGGAGTAGTTCAAAATAATGTTGGAGATCTGAACTATGATATAAAATTAGATGATGGTCGAGTGTTGCGTAGACATGTAGATCAGATGAGGACGTCGGCAGTAGAAGCTGATAGAGAAGCTGTTAGTTACCCTACACAAATTTACATACCACAAAATACTCGAGTGCACAAAAAAGAAAAAGCTTTCTGCAACCTTACTATACGGACGTGTTTTAAATCGCTCGTCTTTAATATTCAGTTTATCACCTTCCTGTGTTAAATAAACGCTATACTAACGTAATAAACTGTTTAGCAAAGAGCTCCCACATCGAAAACATTGGATTACTCAATCATTTTTGCGTCTGCATCTTATTTTGTGCAAAACAAAAAGTGAAGATAAACTTTTTCTTGTGATTTGCTTGGTGCATTTTTGTTTTTCACAACAACAAATTGTATATCACCTTCACAATACCAATTTGTTTGACCATCATCACAACAACAATTTTGTGTGTTCCTCTTCTTCAACCGTCGTACTTGTCAACAAGCAATACGTCATCTAACATTCCGTCGTTTGTGTGCTTCCTTCATCTTGCATTCCGTTTACTGCACATTTTACAAATCACCCTGTTCACAGGCTGTACCTTCTTTATACTGATCTGCAGTGGTTCCCAGATTGGCTAAACTACTTGTATCACCCTGTTATCATTTGCACCTGTTGCGTATATTACCCAGTCTATTCTTTGACTTATATCAGGGTTCGAAAAAATACAATACCTTATATCAGGGTTCGAAAGCAAACAATAACTTCAAAAAGCCGTTTAAATTAAAATTAAAAACTCATTATAATGTCTTGTTTGAATAAAAATTGTAATATAAAGTCTGACTTAGAAAGGATGGTAACTTGTTGGTTGTTGGGAAAGACAAAGACCTGCTAATATTGGCTTCATCCCTCAATATAATGAATATGTTTCAAAAAACTAAGGACAGTATCCATTGCCTATCAAAATGTCCGTGGTATTCGTACTAAGATATCGAAATTGTATGCCGAAAGCTTTGTCCTGGATTACCATATCATTGTAATGACTGAAACCTGGTTAAACGAGACAATTATGAACTCAAAAATTCTGTCAAACAAATACAGTATCTTCAGACGTGACCGAGGAAGCAACGGTGGTAGCGTACTTATAGCTGTCTCTACTATTTTACCTCCGAATTATTGGATTTCGACTCTTCACTCAATATCGAGTTTGTTGCCGTTGAAGTTAAACACAACTTAAAAAAATGTTTATAATATGTTCTTATATTCCACATTCGTCTCTCCAAGTAATATATGAAAAGCATAGTCAAGCGTTTGAGACTGTTTTGCAAAAAGCTAAACTAGAAGATTTGATTCTTGTACTCGGTGATTTTAATATACCAAGTATTTTGTGAAATTTCTTGCCCGAGGGCAAATACCTAATGCCAGCGAATATACAAAAATCTTATGAAGAATTCTTTGATACAATTTTTGATTTTGGTCTCTTTCAAGTAAATTATATTTGTAACATCAGACATAAGTTACTAGACCTTATATTTGTAAATCAAGTCGATGAATGTTACATTAAACGAACTGATCCTCTAACATTCCCAGAAGATCTTTACCATCCAACTGTTGAAGTACGAATTTCTATTCCAACTAAGAATAATATTGAACCTACAAATCGAAATGAAAAATGATTATGTTTTCCCAAAACAAACTATTTACACTTACTGGAATTGTTGCAGAACACTGACTGGCATGACATCATGTCATGCACTTATAATCTGAATTGCGCCATAGATATCTTTTATAAAAATATATATGAATACATTGATATATGCGTACCGAAACTATTTTATAAAAAGCTCTCTGGACCACCATGGAACACTAGAGAATTAGCAAGATCAAAGAATAAGAAAAATAAACAATTCAAACATTATAAAAGTACGAGCTCTGCTATCGACTACGGAAAATATTCAGTTGCACGCTCGGAATATACAACTTTGAACAACATCTGCTATTCAAAATATATTTCAAAACATAAATACAATTTCAAACGAAATCCAAAATCATTTTATGGAAACACTGAATCATGTGACAACACTATTATTAGCAACTTATTCGCAGATTTTTTCACTACAAGATATTCAACTAGAATTTATTCTAGCAACAAATACCCGTTTGAACTCAACTATAACCAATCAATATCAATTACACTATTGGACAGTAAAATGGTTTTAAATGGATTGAAAAAATTAAAATATGGCTACGATCATGGACCTGATAAGATCCCAAGTTGTATTTTAATAAAATGTGCTGATGCCTTTGTTTTACCTTTAACCATATTGTTCAACGCTTCTATCAGTCAAGCTGTTTTTCAGATGCATGCAAAACATCATAT
This sequence comes from Musca autumnalis, assembly GCF_047663935.1. NCBI lineage: Eukaryota > Metazoa > Arthropoda > Insecta > Diptera > Muscidae > Musca > Musca autumnalis. Next base: position 66,583,733 of record NW_027411866.1, on the reverse strand, counting down.
ATTATTCCCCTTTTTAAATGTGGAAATAAATCTGATGTTTCAAATTATCGAGGAATAGCAAGTGTGATTCCAAAGCCTTGCGAAAAAATCATCACTGATAACCTTTACCATGATGTCAGTTCTCTTGTATCTCCCTATCAACATGGATTTCAGAAAAAATGCTCCACAACAACTAACCTTCTCCACTTTTCCACAGTTGTCAATCGGGGATTTGTTCAAGGAAAGCAAACCGATACTGTTTACACGGATTTCAGCAAAGCTTTCGATAAAGCAAAACATTAGCTGTTACTACTAAAACTTGAGAGCATAGGATTTACTAAGAGAAGTGTAAACTGGATTTCCTCGTATCTACAACGAAGAATACAGCATGTAAATTTTAAAAATACAATATCAAAAAGAATCGATGTTACTTCTGGAGTCCCACAAGACAGCCATCTAGGACCACTTCTGTTTTCATTATTCATAAACGATTTGCCTCAAACAATAAAGTTTTTTAATATCTTGATGTACGCCGACGATGTAAAAATATTCCTCAGTTTTGCAGATATGTCAATTAATCTGTTGTTGCAAAATGATTTGAATTCGTTTGCTAATTGGTGTAATATTAATGTTATGGAACTTAATCATTCGAAATGCAAACTTATGAGATTTACTAGAAAGAAGTTATTGGATACTAGTTATACGCTCAACGACTATTTTTTTGGAAAAAGTTAATACCTTTGTTGATCTTGGAGTTTTGCTGGATTGTAAACTAAATTTTAATTCACATATTTCAGTAACAATAAACAAAGCAAAGTCTGTGCTGGGGTTTGTTAAACGATGGAGTAAGGAGTTCAATGATCCTTATGTCACAAAGAATTTATACACTACACTTGTTCGCCCTATACTGGAATATTCTATATATATATGGGACCCTATATATATTAAACACAGCGATCGCATCGAGTCAGTTCAAAAACAATTCCTGCTTTTCTGTTTACGAAGCCTAAACTTTTCTTTATATAATCTTCCGTCATATACTGATAGACTTTCCCTGATCAAGCTGCCTACTCTGAAAAGCCGTAGGAAAATGCTAAACGTGTCATTCCTTTTTAATGTTATAATGGGTGTTGTCACAACTGGCTTTCTCGTCAACAATATTCGTTTTAATATTCCCCAACGATCTACTCGAAATTATGTACCACTAGCTATTAAATTTTCAAGAATGAATTATGAAAATGCTGATCCCTTAACTAGAATGTCTAAAGATTTTAATGAATTGTATAGTCTTTTTGATTTTTCCATGGATAATAATACTGTAAAAAGTAAAATTGTAATACATTTGAATTCACAGAATTAAGTACAAAATTGTTCATTTATATAGTCTGTAAGGGAAAATATCCATAGACTAATAAATAAATAAATAAAAATAAATACATCTGCCTTTAATTCAAGAATCAACCGTTGCAACTAGTTCTGATCAACAATCAAGTCAACAAGAGAAAGTAAATGAAGAGGTACTAGCCGACGCGGTGGAGGTGAGTGAAGATACGACGATGCTAAGCGTGCTGCGAAGGTCGACGAGAGAGAAGAAATTACCGAAGCGGTTCCAAGATTCCTTAAATTTGATTAAATTAAGCATGGTATAATATTATGTTATTGTAATCGAGTGCTATAAATTTTAATCACTATTATTGTATTAAATAAACAGTCTCTTAATGAACTCAGCATTAAATAGACATCTTTTAAGATACAACAAATATAATATTCCAGATTTAAATGTCATCTAATACAATTGAAATTATAGGTAATTATATTGATGGTTGAAATAGACAGCTCACCTAATTGTAGTTGATTGAAATATCACCGTTAAGACTGGGAATTGGACCCAAGACCTTCAGATTGCTAGTATAAAGTTCGCTTACCGCGTAAGTCAATAAATCAGTTCTAATTTGATTATAATTTTTTATTTATACTAGTTTCTTTAAATGTATGCTCAATAAACTGTGGGATACGTATTTTTCTGAAATGCTTCTGAAATTCTGAAAAAAAATAATTTTTTTTTTCAAAAATATATTTCTTCTCTGTCTCTGTAAAACACGATACTAAACATTTTTGATATTTTGTATCACCGTTTTCATTGTATAACGTTTTTTGCTTCTCCTGTAAAGTTCTAGTTTTGTGGGTTACGTCTTCGGGCATTTATGGTGACGGTATGTAGGACTCATTTTCGACATATTTTTTTTCATCATTTGTTTTGAACGTCAAAGCAAAAATAATTTGCCGCAAAGTTAATACATATGTTTTGTGTTTTACAATGGACAATTACCAAGGTAGATGCGTCAGCCCAGCTGATCGAGTTTCAAACGTCAAAGAAGACTGATAATTCGCCATGAAAAATCAAAACAAATATTCAAACGCCAAAAACAATCAAAACAAAAAACAATCACAATAAAAACCTTATGATTCGGTTGTTCTGCGTTTTGATTGGTTAAATAAATTTGCAGCGTATTCACATGTCAGGGCGAATTATTTTGTTTTCGCCTTGTTTACAAATTTTGAAATTTTACATTACAAAAAAGTTGCTTTTTTATAGCAATTCGCCGATGCATCTACCTGAGTAATTTTGCATGTGTTTTACAAAAAAAGTTTAATTGTCTGGAGTACAACAAAGTTTCAAAAAAAAGAAGAGAAAACTATGGGCGTGTTGCCCTACTTTTTAAAAAATATGTATATTAAATTTAAAAGTGTTGCTTTCCAAATCCGTAAACCAACATGAATAAACGTCGACTTTCTTCGTATTTCCTTTCAGAGTAACAACACAAGGCTTTTTGTTTGTAATATAAACTTATCAGCTGGTTTTATTTATATTGGCTTTTAATGGCGGTAAGTTTAAACGGCACAAAGGATACAATTGTTGGCTTGTCGGTTGTCTTTTGTTTATTCACTAGCACAAACCGAATGACGTATTTTTTAATAGATCCGAATGCATCAACTTTCAGAAAATCTTAAACTTCAAGCAAAAGATCAATAACGACCTCTCCTCTGCGTTAAAAAGAATACAAAAACTCCAGCTAGAGCGACATAATGCTAACCGCAAAAGCCCAAAAAAATTCAAAAAAGGGCAAACGGTTTATGTACCTTGCAAGCAGAGGAAGGGTAAACAGAAGCCTCTTTACGTAAAAGGATTTTAAGAGATAATAAGGTTACTGTGTCTACCGAAAGTGGCAGAAGAATTCATAAAAGTCATATTAGAAATGAAATTTTGCCAAGCTCTTCTAGCTAGGACAAAACAAAAAAATTCTCAATAGAACAAATTCTTGTTTTCTCTCCTCTTTCACTGGACCTAACAACTAGAAAGTGGACTAAAAGCCTCTGCAAATAATGGCAATGCCAATGCTCGGGCAGCTCAACAATGGCATAAGGTTGAGAGGCATTGGTAGTGACATTGCACATTTTAGACAAGCTTTGTTGGAAGTACGGTGGCATTACTCAAAAAACCATAAAAAAAGAAAACTAAACCACCAATTAAAAATTTCCTTTTTCATATGAAAAAAAGATGATTTTTTTTTTTGAAATATAAAATGAATAAGATACTAACACCTAGAATTTAAGAAAGTAAAAGCGTTTAGCCAGTTGCGGCGTTTCATCTCAAAATTACTAACAAACAAAAAAATTATGATATAAACTACAAATAAAAGAATATAAAATCGAAGATATTAAATTAGAATTAAGACGTTCAGCCTACTAATCTAATTTTTTTTATTTAAAAAACTAACACTGCTAACACAACGATTCTATCAAAATAATACTACTTACTTACTAACCCCTAGAAAAATAAAAAAAACATGTATTAACGGACTAATTCCAGATTAACGCTGTTATCAGCAACAGGCGACATGCTCCTTTTTAAATATACAGCTCCCATTATATCCATTAAGGAGGGTAAGGAGGCTCCATAGTAGACGACCACTTCAAAATGATGCATGCGGCAAACCTGACGGAGTGTGAGTTGGTACTGGAGGAAGCACTTACAGCTGCAGCGATGCTCAAGGACGCGGATAGGCGCCAAATAATCAATTTTCATCTACAACAGGTGACAGTGCAAATCCGCATTCTGAAAGGTAGCACCCTACGGGAAAGGCGAGCTATCGAATTGCTAGGCTCAGCCTGGAAATTGCTGGCCGGGAGCCCTGATGCTTCTGACTGGAGTTCGATCGTCGACAACAACAACCAACAACACTACGTGAACAAAAAAATTATTAGCTTAACAGACACTAAAGCTAATCGCATGAACCAGATTGTGCGAAGAATGGCAAACTAATCTAATGAAGTCGGAGATGAAAGGTTAAGCTCAAACCTGCTGAACAAGGTGCTAGTGCTAAAGGAAGAAGTCCACGAGTTAACGAGAGCATATCAGATGGCTAAGGCCGGCATAATTAATACCAACCTTCTCGACAGTGAAGAATTAAGGCGAGCAATATCAGAGGTTGCAACATTACCATACGCCAACGACATCGAGGCTTTGGAATACAGCATGCCTTCTGTTTATACAAATGGATCCATGCTGCTGTACGTCATATCCATACCGAAAATTAGAGACGAAATCTTTAACATGTTAATCGTGAGGCCATCTATCCAGGTTGGCAAGAGAATCGACCTGCCATTTAAAAAGCTGCTGGAAAATGAAGCCGAAACATATGGTATCACGGGCGGTTGCAGTACGTTTAGCAATTTAACAGTCTGCCAACAAGAAGCCTTAGTAGAACTATAAAGGGAGGAATGTATCCCAAAGCTGTTGAGAGGTGGACAAGCTGAATGCATCAACGAGACAAAAACAGGGAACCTGGTTGAACTCTTAGAGGAAAGAACGCTATTCGTCACAAACTTCAATGGTAGCCTTACATGGGCTGGAGGAAAAGAATACCTAACCGGGACTTACGCGATACAGTTAAACAACGAAACTGTATCACTGAACAACCGTACCTACACAAGTGTAACCTTACGCACACATTTGGAAGTGCTGCCCGCAGTCCTATCAAATATAACAAGTGCCAACCATAAAGTTAACCTGGAATACGTTCATCAACTTAGCCGAAATATTAAGACTCTCGTCCATCTTAATACAAACCTTCATATTTCGATGTTTACTGGAATGGTTGTCATTGTCATCCTAATCGCCGCCGTCATCGTCCTTGGCCGGAAAATCTTTTCTCGGACGACTCTACCCCCCATCAGACCTACCTTAAGTGGGGACAGCAAACAGTCTCAAGAGAATCGGACCACTACCAACATCAAGAGCCCCCAGCTCAATTCCGTGTCGATGATGAATCTGCGGGACGCAGATATTTAAGGGGGAGGAGTTAACGCTACGGTCAACACTGCCAATGAAATTAATTTAGCTTAATCAGCTTTTAAGCTTACACACGCGCGTCCGGTTTATTTAAATCTCATGTTACCAGTCGGTGTGTTCTTGCTCAGTCAGCTTATTCACACCAAAAATGCAATTATGCCAGACCAGCAGGTATGCACATGAACATGACGTGACTGAGGTAGATGGCAGAGGTTGGCGGGCAACAAGCTGTATACCAAATGGACAGTCTTAGCCACGGAGCCGTCGCGTCTTGTCGTAAAATAATTTTAATCTTTAAAATTTGTTTGAAAGTTAAATCCTTGAATTGGGCTTGATGAACTAAAACTTTTTAATCCTTAAAATTAATTTGAATTTGATGAAATAATTTTTAAGTCAATTTATTTTTATTCTGTAAAATTATAATTAAAAAAATTGTGTTTCAAAAAAAGGAAAATCAATTAATCTAAAGAGTTTTTATTAGCAGACCGCCGTTGAGGTCTGCGTAGTATATTTTTTAGTGTAAAGGAATAAATATTCTTAACTTAAATAAATAAATAGATAAGTTAATAAATAAATAAATAAATAAATAAATAAATAAATAAATAAATAAATAAATAAATAAATAAATAAATAAATAAATAAATAAATAAATAAATAAATAAATAAATAAATAAATAAATAAATAAATAAATAAATAAATAAATAAATAAATAAATAAATAAACAAATAAACAAATAAATAAATAAATAAATAAAAGTTAACGCCACGGCCAACACTGCCAACCAATCTAATCCAGCTTAATCAGCATTTAATTTTATTTGCCAACTATCACACGCGCGTCCGGTTTACTTAAAGTTCAGGTTACCGGTCGGTGTATTCCTGCCCAGTCAGCTTGTTCCCACCAAAAGTCAATTATGCCAGAACAGCAGGTATGCACATGAACATGGCGTGAGCAGAGGTTGGCAGGCAACAAATGGGATATCAATTTGGCAGTCTTAGCCACGGAGCCGTTGCATTAAGTCGTTGTATTCGATAATTACTTTGTGTTTGATTTCTAAGTTAATAATTCCTTGTGTTTAAAAATAATCATTGATAGAATCTTCTTGTGTTTAAATAATCAAAGTTAATCATTAATCAAATTTAATCCTTGTGTTTAAAGATAATCATTGATAGAATCCTTCTTGTGTTTAATTAATTAAAGTTAATCATAAATCAAATTTAATTCTTGTGTTTAATTAATTAAAGTTAATCATTAATTAAATTTAATCCTTGTGTTCAAAGATAATCATTTATAGAATCCTTCTTGTGTTTAATTAATTAAAGTTAATCATAAATCAAATTAAATTCTTGTGTTTAAAGATAATCATTGATAGAATCCTCCTTGTGTTTAATTAATTCAAGTTAATCATTAATCAAGTTTAATTCTTGTGTTTAAAAATAATCATTGATAGAATTCTTCTTTGTGTTAAATTAATTGAAATTAATCATTAATAAAATTTAATTTAAAACGAAAAGCAGTTATTATTAATTCAAAGAGCAGACCGCCGTTGAGGTCTGCCTAATATATTTTTTGAGTGTAAAATAATAAAATCTTTAACTGGCGCCCGGGCAGGAACGTTCCGTGTGCTAAGGCTCGAAATTAGCCTTAATAAAAAGAAGGCAAAATATTTAAAACAAAAAGGGAAAATTTTCTTACTAAAAATAAAAATAAAAGAGAAGAAAAAATATTTAAAACAAAAAGGGAAAATTTTCTTACTAAAAATAAAAATAAAAAAGAAGAAAAAATATTTAAAACAAAAAGGAAAAATTTTCTTGCTAAAAATTAAAAAAAGAAGAAAAAATATTTAAAACAAAAAGGAAAAATTTTATATAAAAAAGAAGAAAAAATATTTAAACCAAAAAAGAAAAATTTTCTTTACTAAAAAGAAGAAAAAGATATAAAACAAAAAAGAAAATTGTCTTTAAATAAAAACTAAGAAAGGTCCAGTGAAAAAAGGGACATTTTTTCGATATAGTTGTGTGTGTGTGTTTACGTGCAGCCAGGGGCGGATCATGTTCAGCATATTTTGTTTGTAAGTAGACAACTTTTCCTTTTTTATATATAAACGTAGAATATCCTTATTCAAAATGGAGGATTTAAAAAAATCCGTCACGGAATTGTCGGGAGCTGTAAATGCTCTAATAAATAACATCAGGAGCGTAGAGGTACGCCTGGGCAGTATCGAGCAATCGAGTGGGCAAAATGCTCAGGCCCTGAATACGCTCAATACTGGAGTCTCCAGTATGTCATAGCGAGTGGAGGGAATGGAAAGAAGGATCGTCGCGTTAGAAGTATCTCCTGGTGATGCCATGGGAACATCCCCTCCATTACCAACAAGGGCTCCATCGTCGGAAGAAGAGTTAACAGCAATCACCCGATTACCAGACACTGTGAAAGAGCTCCAGGTTTTCGAAGGTGACCCAACTGAATACGTATCCTGGATCCAAAACGTTCAGGATATATTAGCGGATTATCAAATTATAGAGGGTAAACCGCTACATCGCGCAATCTTAAAAAGCATTCGTAACAAGGTGCGATTAGGTGCAAACGCGGCACTAGTCTCTTACAACGTATCTACTTATGATTGGCCAGGCATAAAGAGGTGCCTATCATTACACTACGCGGATAAACGTGACGTAAGGACACTCGATCATCAGCTAGGACAGCTAACCCAGAGGGGCCAAACCGTGGACGCATTTTACGCAGCAGTTAATCACCAATTTGCCCTGATTGTAAATAAATTACAAACAGAAACCTATTCAACCGAAACTGTGGAGGCTCTAATAGAAACTTATAGGAACAAGGCGCTGGATGTGTTCATCCGGGGACTGGATGGAGGACTTTCTACTCTGCTGCTGGTCCAAAAACCAAGCACCTTGCCGGAAGCATATAAAGCTTGTTTAACTCTTCAGAATATGACTGTCAGGTCACAGTCTATCCATACGGTAACTGCACCAAACAAGATTCCTGTTCCAATAAATCACATGCCGAAAGTATACACAACAGCGAGGCCCACACATCCGGCAAGTAATTATATAAATTACCCGCATCCCCGTAGGGAAACATTCGTACCTAGGGGGGGCAACATTTTGTTAGGAGCGGAAGCCATCAATTCCGCCAAAATATGCCACCACCGCGCCCAACTGCTCCAAAGGTCGGCTTCATCTTGATGGAAGTTGATCCATCTGATCAATCGAGGCAAGTAAATTATATGAACAGGCAACCGCAGCGGAACAATAACTTTAAGAGGCGTGGGACTTTGGAGAACCTGCCAAGAAAACAGCAGCGTCTATATCACATGCAGCTTCCCGAAGTTACAAGTGAAGATGAACAACCTTATCCCGAAGTCACAGATGGAGACGAACAAGCACTTCCGGCGGAAATCCAACCAAACTTGTCTAGTGAAGTAGCGGAACTGGAAGAAACACATATGTCTTCAAATTTTATGACAGAGGCCTCTCCGGCGTTCCTTATATAAAATACGTAACGAAGGAGGGCAAATGCCTACGGTTCCTCGTGGACACGGGGGCCAACAAAAATTTCATTTCACCACAATTTATAGATCAAGCATCAAAACTTAGAAACACTCTTATTGTCCAATCTCCTGGTGGTAACCTTTCAATAGACAAACAAATTTCAGGAAAATTCTTTAAAGAATGCAAAATTGATAGCAACATTACCTTTTATGTACTGCCAAAACTCTTCGACTTCGACGGTATCATAGGAGACAATACCTTCGCCAGATTGGAGCGGTGGTAGACAGACGAGATAATATCCTTATTTTAGGAAACAATACCCGCATACCCCTTTACACTTGGCCAATGGAAGTAGTCGGTCACACAGTTGGAAAAACAATTTCAGATCATACAAAGAAAACCTTAGAGCTAATTCTGAAGGAATATAAGCCTTTGTTTGGAGATGTTGTCGGAAATGAAATGGCGAGAAGCAGCGTTAGAGGGGAAATTAGAACAACTACGGATGAGCCAATTTATACCAAGAGCTATCCTTACCCATTCAACATGCGCGATGAGGTGAATAAACAGATACAGGAGCTTCTTGACAATGGCATAATCAGGCCATCGAAGAGCCCTTATAACTCACCGATTTGGATCGTCCCTAAGAAGGCAAAAGCAAATGGGGAAAGACAGTATCGAGTGGTGATCGATTATAAAAGGCTGAATGCGGTCACCATAGCAGACACTTATCCCATACCAGATATTTCTTCAACCTTAGCCAGCCTCGGAAACGCCGCTTTTTTTACAACGTTAGACCTTACTTCCGGATTCCACCAAATTGCCATGAAGCAAAGTGACATTCCGAAAACAGCTTTTTCTACAATGAATGGCAAGTTCGAATTTTTGAGACTTCCATTCGGTCTTAAAAATGCACCAGCTATCTTCCAGCGAATGATTGACGACGTATTAAGAGAACACATAGGTAAAAGGTGCTATGTGTACATCGACGACATCATCATTTTCGGGAAAGATGAAGCCGACCATTTGAAAAACATTGAGATTATTTTCAAAACACTCATGGATGCAAATGTGAGAGTAAATCTAGAAAAAACACATTTTATGAGGACTGAAGTGGAATTCTTAGGGTATATTGTAGGAACGGAAGGAATAAAGCCTGATCCGAAAAAAGTTGACGCGATTAAAGGACTTATGCCGCCCACCAATCTCAAGGAATTGAAGAGCTTCTTGGGTATGACCTCATATTACCGCAGGTTCATTAGAGACTATGCTAAGGTAGCGAAACCCCTAACCAACCTCACTCGCGGGGAGAATGCACAAATCAGGGCTAGCCAATCCAGAAAGGTGGCTGTAACACTTGATGAAGAAGCCTTAAACGCATTTGAAGATTTAAAGACGATGCTGACCACTACTGAAATTTTATGTTTCCCTGACTTCGAAAAACCCTTTAACCTAACCACTGATGCCTCGAACTACGCCATTGGCGCTGTGCTATCGCAAGGGGAGATTGGGAAAGACAGACCCATTGCCTTCATTTCTAGGTCCTTGAGCAAAACCGAGGAGAACTACGCTACCAATGAAAAAGAAATGTTGGCTATCGTTTGGGCACTAGACAATCTTCGAAATTATCTTTACGGCGCAAGAATGATTAAAATTTATACAGACCATCAACCGCTTACCTACGCTTTGGGTAATCGGAATTTCAACGCGAAATTGAAAAGATGGAAGGCTCGCATTGAAGAATATAGCCACGAATTGATTTACAAGCCAGGTAAATCAAATTACGTGGCCGATGCATTATCACGTCTGAAGAACCAAATCAACCATCTAACCTCAGGCACAGATACCGCTAGCGAGGGTGCCGACTCAAAAACCGAAACCGCATCGAAAGGAGGTGCGAGCGATTCGGCAACAGAATCAGCATTCGAGGGTCGTGACGAGGATCGGGCAATTGATTATGACCCAAGGGACAGTGATACTGTAGCAACGATGCATAGCGCGGAAGAAGATAGTTCGGAATATATACCACACGTGGAAGCCCCCATTAACGTCTTTCGGAATCAACTGGTCTTTAGCGGAACTACACACGCCTATGAAGAACCGCATCCTGGATACACTCGCCACTATATCCCCGTCAGTAGCCTTTCTAGGGAGCAGCTGCCAACAATACTGAAGGAAAAACTCAAACCAAACATATTTAACGGGATTAAAATACTAGAGGAAAAACTCGCACTTCTTCAAGACGTGTTTCGCGATCATTTTTCAAGGTATAAGGCACGAATTACACAAAGAATTGTTGAGGATCTCAGGAACATTGACCATATTCTCGAGATAATAGCCAAAGAACATAAAAGAGCTCACCGAAATATCGATGAAAACAGACAGCAAATTTTGGAAAAATATTATTTTCCCAGAATGAGCAGTCTGATCCGGAAATTCGTGGCAACATGCGACGTTTGCAAGCTAAATAAATACGACAGGCACCCATCCGTGCCTCTGTTACAAGCTACCCCGATACCGTCATACACCTGCGAAATCCTTCACATTGAAATTTTTGAAATACAGGGCGAAAAATTTATTTCATGTTTAGACAAATTTTCCAAATTTGCCAAACTCTTCCACATAAAAAATCGGTCGACGCTGCATCTGCGCGAAAAAATTATAAAACTGCTGCACTATTTCACAGCTCCAAAAATCATAGTTACAGATAATGAAAGTGCTTTTCTGAGTCCACTTATTCAAAATTTCATTAAAATCTTGGGAATCCAGCTGTACCGCACACCATCGCAACGCAGTGAGGTGAACGGTCAAGTAGAGAGATTCCATTCAACAGTTTTGGAAATTTATCGTTGCCTAAAAGCTGAGTATAAAGACCTCAAGCTAAGCTGTTAACTATTGCAGTGGACCGATACAATGGCACAATACACACAACCACCAAAAGAAAACCGAATGACGTATTTTTTAATAGATCCGAAAGGATAAACTTTCAGAAACTCTTAAACTTCAAACAAAAAATCAATAACGACCTTTCCTTGGAGTTAAAAAGAATACAAAAACTCCAGCTAGAGCGACATAATGCTAACCGCAAAAGCCCAAAAAAATTCAGAAAAGGGCAAACGGTTTATGTAGCCTGCAGACAGAGGAAGGGTAAACAGAAACCTCTTTATGTAAAAGAAAAGTTTTTAAAAGATAATACGGTCACTGTGTCAACCGAAAGTGGCCGAAGAATACATAAAAATCATATTAGAAATGAAATTTTGCCAAGCTCTTCCAGCTAGGACAAAACGAAAAATGTCGATAAAACAAATTCTCCTCTTTCACTGGACCTAACTAAAAATAAAATAATGAAAATTAAGTAAACAATTAAAAAATTTCCTTTTTCACCTAACAACTAAAAATGAAAATGCACCCGAAAGTGAACTAAAAGCCTCTGCAAAAAATGGCAATGTCAACGCTAGGGCAGCTCAGCAATGGCATAAGGCTGAGAGGCATCGGTAGTGACATTGCACATTTTAGACAAGCTTTGTTGGAAGTACGGTGGCATTATAAAACCATAAAAAAAAAATCAACAACCGATTAAAAATTTCCTTTTTATGAGAAACAGATGTAGAAATAGAAAGGTTGCTTGGTTTAACAAGAGCATGCCTGTAAGTGGGATAAGTCGTACCTTAGTAGGTTGGGGGAGGCATGCCTGCTCCCGACTAAACCGGAATAATATGATGCCCCATGGCAAGTTCGAGAAACATGCCAAGCATACCTCATATAAAATTGAAATACAAAATGAATACAAATAAAAAAGGAACCCATTGGTTCACAAATGAAATACAAAACGAATGCAAATAAAAAAGGAACCCATTGGGTCACAAATGAAATAAAAAAAAGGAACCCATTGGTTCACAAATAAAATACCAAATGAATACAAATAAAAAAGGAACCCATTGGGTCACAAATGAAATACAAAATCAATAAAAATTAAAAAAGGAACCCATTGGGTCACAAATGAAATACATCTAAGAGAAAGTAAAAGCGTTTAGCCAACGGCGACGTTTCATCCCCAAACTTACTAACACAAAAAATACCACATATAAAAGAATATAAAAAATATTAAATTAGAATCAAGACGTTCCAATTATTAATACATTTAAAAAAAAAAAAACTAACACTGCTAATACAAAATAATACTGCTAACTAACTAACCCTTAGAAAAATAAAAAATAAAAAAAACTAACACTGCTAACACAAAGTAATACTGCTAACTAACTAACCCTAGAAAATAAAAAAAAACATGTATTAACGGACTACTTCCAGATTAACGCTGTTGTCAGCAACAGACGCCATGCGCCTTTTTAAGTATACAGCTCCCATTATATCCATTAAGGAGGGTAGAGGCTCCATAATAGACGGCCACTTCAAGATGATGCATGCAACAAACCTGACGGAGTATGAATTTGTACTGGAGGAAGCTCTTACAGCTGCAGCGATGCTCAAGGACGCGGATAGGCGCCAAATGATAAACTTTCATCTACAACAAGTGACAGTGCAAATCCGCATTCTGAGAGGTAACACCCTACGGGAAAGGCGAGCTATCGAATGGCTAGGCTCTGCCTGGAAATGACTTGCCGGGTGCCCTGATGCATCTGACTGGAGTTCGATCATCGACAATAACAACCAACAACACTACGTGAACAAAAATATTATTAGCTTAACAGACACCATGGCTGATCGCATGAACCAGATTGTGCGAAGAATGGGAAACGAATCTGATGAAGTCGGAGATGAAAGGTTAAGCTCAAACCTGCTGAACAAGGTGCTAGTGCTAAAGGAAGAAGTCCACGAGTTAACAAGAGCATGTCAGATGGCTAAGGCCGGCATAATTAACACCAACCTTCTCGACAGTGAAGAATTAAGACGAGCAGTATCAGAGGTTGCAACATTACCATACGCCAACGACATCGAGACTTTGGAATACAGCATGCCTTCTGTTTATACAAATGGATCCATGCTGCTGTACGTCATATCCATACCGAAAATTAGAGACGAAATCTACAACATGTTAATCGTGAGACCATCTATCCAGGATGGCAAGAGAATCGACCTGCCGTTTAAAAAGCTGCTGGTAAATGAAGCCGAAACATATGGTATCACGGGAGTAATGATAGTATTATCATTACGAATATAATAATTATATTTATATAATTAATAATTTAATTTAATAATTTTAATAACTAATTATCATTCCTTCTTCCCATTTCCTACAATTATTCAATATCTGTTTATATTAACATAACACATACTTTTATATCAAATTGATTATCTTATGATTTATGTTCCTCATTGTTATAATATTAATACTTTACATAATTTCTTTAACCGACATATTTGAATTTACTGTTATTCATAATTTGCATTTCCTGTAAAACATATTTTTCATATTTTGTCACTTTTGTATTTCCCTTCAAATAAATAAGTTCTTGTTTCTGAAAATATATTTGAAAATATTAAATTTAAATAAAATATTTAAAAAACTATTAACAAACGGATTTATCAATTGGAATTAACCATCAAATACATTACTGGCGCAGTCGGTAGGATGAACCTTAAGAAGCTTAAGCTGTCGTGAAAGAATCAAGAAAATATCAAACATTTTGAATTTTTGGAGGGAAGCAATATAAAAAATTTTATGAACCTTTAATTCAAGAAGCTGAAGCTTTCAAGATAAAAGGAACGTATCTTTATTTAAAAAGCCTAATCTTTTTTTTGAGAATTAAACTACAAAACTACATATATATTTTCAGTTTTTCAGTATTAATTTTGGAGGGAAAGAATCAATCAATCAATTTTCAATATTTTGGAGGGAAAAAGTCATATACCAAGAAATCAATCAATTTCCATTTTTTCAATTTTGGAGGAAAAATCTGTGTACCAAAACACGAATTAATCAATTTTCAATTATTAAATTTTTGGCGGGAAAAGAAAATAGATTTATGAAAAAAAAAATGGAATCATCCACGAATCAAAATAATAATAGCAATATCCAACCATCGTTCTTTCTTACAATAAATGATATACTCAAAGATGCACAAAGAATTCATGAATTTAGAGGTGATAATTCTTACGCCCTCACCTCATTTTTAAGGGAAGTTGACACAATATTTGGGATAGTCCAATCTAATGCTGAAGCAAGGTTTTATATATTCAAAAGAATTATTCTCAATAAACTGCAAGGGGATGCTCTTCATGTTTTAAGGTCGTTGGGGCCTAATCCTGATTGGAATGATATAAAAGGGGCATTAATTGCAAATTTCGGAATAAAATAAACTTATCATCAACTATTTCAAAAGGCGTTTGGAACAAAAAATCATGGTATTAGTAATTATTATTACATTTTATTATCAATTCTATACAAGATTAATGAAAAATATGAGTATAATAGCGATAAGCCTGTAGAGTTTAGCCCTGCAAATGCAGAACAAATTATTTTGAAAATATTTATTAATAACATTGATGTAAATTTGGCTTCGGTTATAATTAATAGAAACGTTACTAAATTAAGAGATGCTTATAACTTATTAGAACAACAGGGTCTAATTAGGAATAACACTCAGAAAACGTACAATAGCAATACTTATAATATAAAACATACTTCTGAAACATATCCCAATAAACATTTCATACCACAAATTGATGGCCAAAAAGGTAATAATAACTTTACAGATATAAATTCGCGATTTAGATACAATTATCAAAATAGAAATATACATCAATTTTCAAACATGAATATTCGCAATAATAGAAACTATAGTCCCAATTTTAATAACCACTACCTAAACCAAAATAGACCAGAAAATTCAAATGTTTCTAATAGGAATTTTACCAATTACAATAATAATCAATATCATAGCATACAAAGTCGATGCTTTCAAACAAATCTAGAAAATTATCCAAATAATTATAGCAATCATCTTAATGACCAAACAAATTTTAACGATCAAAATAGTTATCAATACGATTATATAAATCATAGTCCTTCTTTAAATAGTCAGTATAGAAAACCTCAAATGAACTCAGCGATATTTCCAAATATTAAATCTAGTGCAAGCTTAAGTAATTTCAGTAAGAATTCAAACAAAAAACAATATTCTTCTTATACTAATAACAGTGCTGAAATGGATATTGATGCAGTGGTTCATTGTCCTGAGGAGAGGGAACATAATTTAAATTTTCATTTAACTGCCTCAAAAAGACATTTCCCAAGCAGGATAAATAACGATACTGACGATATAAATTATATGGATTATGACATCAGTATTTTGTATAATAATGATGAGTCCTTGCCTGAAGGCGAAGGAACTGAATTTCCTAATAGTGTTTCTACATCTGAAAATAAAGAAACTGAAGTTCTCGACAATATCTCTTTATCTGATGATAAAGCGACAGAACTTCTTAACATTATTTCTTTTTCGGAAGACAAAGAACGTGGATTTTCTAGCAGTATTTCTTTATCTGAAGATAAAGAATCTGAAGTTCATGACAATGTTTCGTTCTCGGAAGAACTTCTTGGCGGTGTTACGATTTACGAACAATACGAGTCGTATAACAATTTAGCATTGTCTGATAAAATTAAATTAGGGAATACAGTGATATTAAATAATACCATTGATTCCAAAAGTGAAAATAATACA
This sequence comes from Musca autumnalis, assembly GCF_047663935.1. Taxonomy (NCBI): domain Eukaryota; kingdom Metazoa; phylum Arthropoda; class Insecta; order Diptera; family Muscidae; genus Musca; species Musca autumnalis. Next base: position 66,567,206 of record NW_027411866.1, on the reverse strand, counting down.
ACCGAGAATATGCAAAATCCTCTAAATAAATACAGAAGTTCTAAAAATCTAACAACGAATAAATATAAAAACTTAAATATTTCGAACAATTATATAGAAGTTACAAAAACCTTAGACTTTAACAATTATGATCACAAAACAGATAAGACCGAATTTCTAGATTATAGTTCCACAACTAAATGTGCAGATTCAGAAAAGGTTATAACCTTATATAAAGAAGATAAATCATTACACATAAAAGATACAATGAGTGAAGCGATAGAATATAATAATAAAAGCTTTCATTCAGTTACTAAAAAGGAACAACAAGACATCTGTAAAACAATTTTAAAATATAAGAACAATAATGTTGAGAAGAAAAACTCAAATAGGGGAATTTGTAGCAAAAAAATTATTAAGATGAGATTTATAAGAAATTATAAATTTGTTAAATATAAGAAAATATCAAATATAGGTTTAGTGCTTTACGACATATTTTTAAAAATAATTGCGACGTGAAGCCAAATAATTTTTTAATTGTACAATTTATTTTAACTTATTTATCACTGTCGTTTATTGTTTTTACTCTTATGTAATTATTATTGTTATAAAACACTCTTCACTCAATTCTAAATAACTGTAACTTTTTAGACATATATGTACTTTTAACCTCAATTTCATATTGTAATCCTACAATAACATTACATCATTGTTTAATGGGGGAGAAGTAATGATAGTATTATCATTACGAATATAATAATTATATTTATATAATTAATAATTTAATTTAATAATTTTAATAACTAATTATCATTCCTTCTTCCCATTTCCTACAATTATTCAATATCTGTTTATATTAACATAACACATACTTTTATATCAAATTGATTATCTTATGATTTATGTTCCTCATTATTATAATATTAATACTTTACATAATTTCTTTAACCGACATATTTGAATTTACTGTTATTCATAATTTGCATTTCCTGTAAAACATATTTTTCATATTTTGTCACTTTTGTATTTCCCTTCAAATAAATAAGTTCTTGTTTCTGAAAATATATTTGAAAATATTAAATTTAAATAAAATATTTAAAAAACTATTAACAAACGGATTTATCAATTGGAATTAACCATCAAATACATTACTCGGGCGTTTGCAATACGTTTAGCAATATAACAGTCTGCCAACAAGAAGCTATAGTAGAACTAGAAAGGGAGGACTGTATCCCAAAGCTGCTGAGAGGTGGACAAGCTGAATGCATCTATGAAACGAAAACAGAAAATCTGGTTGAACTCTTAGAAGAAAGTACGCTCTTTGTCACAAACTTTAATGGTAGCCTTACATGGGCTGGAGGAAAAGAATACCTAACCGGGACTTACGTGATACAGTTAAACAACGAAACTGTAACTCTGAAGAACCGTACCTACACAAGTGTAACCTCACGCACACATTTGGAAGCGCTACCCGCGGTCCTGTCGAATATAACAAGTGCCAACCATAAGGTTAACCTGGAATACGTTCATCAACTTAGTCTACGAAATATTAAGACACTCGTTCATCTTAATACAAACCTTCATATTTCGATGTTCACTGTAATGGCTGTCATTGTCATCTTAATTGCCGCCGTCATCGTCCTTGACCGGAAAATCTTTTCTCGAACGATTCTACCCCCCATCAGACCTACCTTAAGTGCGGACGGCGAACTGTCTCTAGAGAATCGGTCCACTACCAACATCAAGACCCCCCAGCTCAATTCCGTGTCGATGATGAATCTGCGGGACGCAGATATTTAAGGGGGGAGGAGTTAACGCCACGGCCAACACTGCCAACCAACCTAATCCAGCTTAATCAGCATTTAATTTTATTTGCCAACTATCACACGCGCGTCCGGTTTACTTAAAGTTCAGGTTACCGGTCGGTGTATTCCTGCCCAGTCAGCTTGTTCCCACCAAAAGTCAATTATGCCAGAACAGCAGGTATGCACATGAACATGGCGTGAGCAGAGGTTGGCAGGCAACAAATGGAATATCAATTTGGCAGTCTTAGCCACGGAGCCGTTGCATTAAGTCGTTGTATTCGATAATTACTTTGTGTTTGATTTCTAAGTTAATAATTCCTTGTGTTTAAAAATAATCATTGATAGAATCTTCTTGTGTTTAAATAATCAAAGTTAATCATTAATCAAATTTAATCCTTGTGTTTAAAGATAATCATTGATAGAATCCTTCTTGTGTTTAATTAATTAAAGTTAATCATAAATCAAATTTAATTCTTGTGTTTAATTAATTAAAGTTAATCATTAATTAAATTTAATCCTTGTGTTCAAAGATAATCATTGATAGAATCCTTCTTGTGTTTAATTAATTAAAGTTAATCATAAATCAAATTAAATTCTTGTGTTTAAAGATAATCATTGATAGAATCCTCCTTGTGTTTAATTAATTCAAGTTAATCATTAATCAAGTTTAATTCTTGTGTTTAAAAATAATCATTGATAGAATTCTTCTTTGTGTTAAATTAATTGAAATTAATCATTAATAAAATTTAATTTAAAACGAAAAGCAGTTATTATTAATTCAAAGAGCAGACCGCCGTTGAGGTCTGCCTAATATATTTTTTTGAGTGTAAAATAATAAAATCTTTAACTTAAATAAATAAATAAAAGTTAACACACTACAGTCTCCCCAAACCACTGTGCCAAGCTATTTCTCTATTACACGTGCCGCATAATCAGCATTTACCATACATTGCGAAACTGCAATACGATATCGACACCTCCAAATAATAGTATGCTTAGTCTAAAAAGAGAGTTTTGCAGGAGAAGGTCTCAAAGTTTGAACATTTTTTTGAACTTCTGTACTATGCTAAGTCAATATTTGTTTATAACTTCTGTTCGGATTGACCGATCATTACCAAAATTAGACAGAATTTAAGGGAAAGGGCGTTCGACACCTCCAAATAATAGTTTGCTAATTCTGAAAAGCGAGTTTTGCAGGACAAGCTCTAAAAGTTTGGAAATTTCTTTGACCTTCAGTACTATGCTAAGTAAATATTTGTTTATAACTTCTGTTCGGATTGTCCGATCATTACCAAAATTTGACAGAATTTAAGTTAAAGGACGTTAAACATGAAAATTTAAAGAACTTGAAAACATGCTAAGACGACTTAGCATACTATTGTTTGGAGGCGTCGATATGTTCTCATGGACACTGAACCTGCATTTAGCACTTTCAATATGTTGCGGAATTGGAATATGATACCTTCCCACAGACACTCAACCTCAACACGAGTCGCACCGTCAACATATTGCATTTATGGGAAACATATTGGGCAGCATAATTACGGCATCGCTGCCAACAACTGGAGGCTTGAAGCCAAGAACAGCAAAAGGCAGAATTCAGTTGGAGTTCGGGAGTGAATCGCGATAGTGTTCCATTTAACCATAATCTACTTAAATTAGTGAATAAGTGTTAAATTAGTTTCATTGAATAAATTAGTGACAAATATCTCAAAGTGTTAATTCCTTTCCGTCTGTTGACGGAGTGTTTTTTATTTTAACTTACAAGGACGAGAGTCCTTAACTGGCGCCCGAGCAGGGACCCACTTGGAGGTCCTTATTTAAAAAAAACAGTGAAAAAGAGAATCCTTGGAAAGGATAAAAGAAGAAAAATAATTGTGAAAAAAATCAATAAAATTTTCAGTAAAATAATAATATTAATTAAATTCTTTTGAAAAAAAAGGTATAATTCCTTGTGAAACAAGATATAATAGTGGAATCCTTGGAAAGGATAAAAGAAGGAAAATAATTGTGAATAATCATAAATCAATAAAATTTCCAGTAAAATAAGCATAATAATCAAATTGTTTTGAAAATAAAAATTCCTTGTGAAACAAAATATAATAGTGAAGTGCATTGTGAAAGAAAACAAAAAACTTTATTATCCTCACGAAAACAAAGAAACTACCAAGCTCTTCCACCCATTAAGCATATGAAAATTATTATCCTCACGTAAGTAAATAGAATAGGCATATTAGAAGCACCACAATGGAGGAATCAAGATCGAACGTGACACAGATCACTGGGGCAGTGAATGCCCTCCTTGAAAAAATCAACGCACTAGAAAGAAGAGTGTCACATTTAGACGCTTTAAGCGCTGCTGCGAATACGGCCTCGGTGAGTAATCAACCCGATGCGAACCAAGAGGAGGTTGTACAAGCTCCCACTACCATTGACGATATCAGGGAGATTAGTCGTCTTCCTGATTGTGTAAAGGAGCTTCAGGTCTTTGATGGAAACCCAGTACACTATGTTTCTTGGGTTCATTCTGTCGAAGGTATATTGGCAGATTTTTCGGTTGTAAAAGGCAAACCCTTGTATCGCGCAATCCTGCAACACATTAGACAAAAAATAAGGGGTGCAGCTGATTCCGCACTCATATCTTATAACATATTTGATAGCAACTGGATAAACATTAAAGAGTGTCTGTCACTACATTATGCGGATAAGAGGGACATACGAACCCTTGAGCATCAATTACATCGTCTCAATCAGAAAGGCATGAAAATAGATGAATTTTACGCCAGAGTAAATCATCAGTTTTCATTAATTATAAACAAAATAAAAACCGAGCCATACTCAGAAGAGACGGCACGTGTCCTCGTAGACACTTACCGTAATAGAGCGTTAGATGTTTTCATTCGGGTTCTGAGTGGAGACATTTCCAAGATGTTATTTATACAACGTCCAAAAACCTTGCCTGAAGCCTATTCCGCATGCTTAGAAATTCAATATGTTGATTTTAGGAATTCCTCCATTCATAACCAATCAGTTAATAATCGAGTTTCAGTGCCAATTAACAGTCTGCCAAATAATCCTTCTTATCAAACTAAAAATAAGCCACCCCAATTGCCACCAAAACCACACTGGCGTTTCCAAGATCATCGAAAACAAAGTTCAGTGGAACATCGCTATCCACAGCGAGGAAACCAAAATTCCTCTTCATATCCTTCGGTGGAAAAAATGGAGGTGGACCCTTCAATTCAAACCAAGAATATAAATTATATGAATAGACCAAATCCCATGGTACAACAAGAAAGGTAATTTCATGCTACCGTATGATTAAAATTTTTTTCAAATTATGAATTTGAAGTACATTCATTGTCAAAGTGAATTTGACAGAAAATATTTATGTACATATGTATGTATGTGTGTACATGTTTACAAATGTCAGTATTTATTAAACTTTCATTTGATTTTTTTATTAAATAAGAAAACGGCGTAAAAATTAGCTTTCTTTGTACATCTACGATATTAATCAATCTGTTAAAAGATTCCTTATTGCTGTGATGATTCGAACAATGTCTATGCTGCGCAAAATCGACAGGGAGGCAAGCTCCGAGATAGTGGTGCTATTTCGTTAACGTGGTGCTTCACCAATAACACGGCAGCGGATTCATTGAATTGACCAGAAACCAAAAGCGTTTCGGCCAGCAGGTGCCTATGCTGCAACAACAACAATGGTGACTCGGAAGTAGCAAGTCGCTGCCCGCAGCTTTTGGGTGTTGACGAACAAACACTTTATAAAGCTATAGGCCGGTCTGTGGTATGCTATGTGACTCCAGTGTCGTATGCGAATATACGCGCTGAACAGTGGAAGAACTTTACAACTTGCCAGGTGGCTCCTCATGACACAAGTGGACCATATTCACGAGGAGACGAAGAAGGATCGCAACAATATGTCGATACACTGAGTACTTGCTTGGGTGTTGCCAACATATAGTGGGCACACTGATGTAGTTGCGCAGGCAGCACAGAGGTACAGTGGTTTTAGCCCAGTTAAGATAGATGATTTGAAATTGATGGCACAATAACCAACATAGGCACTTTATGAGGATTGGGCCCACACTCAATTTGCATATGTTTAATTGCCCCGGTAAATCAACTGACCTATCTCCTGGACGCTCCAGAGCAGTTTGCAGAACCAAATAACAGAAATGTACGAACGAACATATTTGCAACAACAAACGTGACCAAAATATAAATAAGTATAATAGATTTAAAAAGAGTAACATTTTTAATGTCTCAAGAAGCATTTATTAATAAAAATTATAAAAAATTAAAAATTAAGATCTTTTTCATCTTCAAGGGTATGGGAATTGTATTTTTCAATTCAGTGTATTCTTAAAATAACAGTTCATTTCGATATGACTTTCGTTGGATGAAATTATTCCGCCATAGGAATAAATAAGTTCAATATACATGGACCATAAATGATTCTTTATCAGCAGTCCAGGATTAACGTGTTGTTCAGCGGTATCCATTGGGCCGCATTTAATCATTTGTTCGGATATCGATGCTTATTAGCTACTTTGGATGTCATGATTTAAACTGATAAAAACATGATTTTGTTCATCTAGCTGTTGTGATGGTGATGTTCTTGTCTGCAATCATTCTTTTCCCCTGTAGATACAATAGCGCAGTTAGATTAACAAAAAAATAGTAGGACTGTTTGTGTCAATGGAGAATACCTGATGGTGAAATAACGAACGTGGGACCAGCCAGATGTGGGAATGGTTCTGAATGTATTTGTTGCTACTTCTGCTGGGTATTGTTCCCCGGCAATTGTCACTACTGCTGTGAAGGTCTATAATTCGTTGCCAATTGTCAATATATTTTCATAATTCTATTGATTCCTGTTTGATTTTTCGAAACATAATGATACGGCATCATTCGTTGTTGTTAGTATAGAATTTCTACACGCTGCGCACGCGAGATGTATGGTCAGGAAGTTATATAAATAAAATATCGAGAGCATGAATAAATTATACTAGTTTTGCTTTTTTTAATTTTCAGAAAAATTTTTTATGTATTTGTATGTACTTCAAGAAATAAACAAACCTGTTTTGTTTTTGTTATGAAATGTCATGCCGTATTATTGTTATTCTGTATTTGACACGCTGCCGTACAGACGTACAGGGTTGTATTTATCTAAATTTGACAGATGCGACTACCTTTTATCATTCTACCATGCCAAATCCTTTCAAAAGAGGAGGAGCGTCAGAAAATTATCCGCGCAAGCAACAAAAGCTTTATCACACTCTTTCAGAAAATAAAGAACAAGAATTAGGTGAGGAACTAAACCAAGATCAATTGAATGATGAGAACCCAGAGGGTTTTTTGGAGTCCGGCCATCTAGCGTACCATACATAGAATATGTCTTATCGGATGGTCGGGTACTAGATTTTTTAATTGATACATGCGCAAACAAAAATTATATTAAGGAAGGGGTAGTTCAATGCTTTGTTCCTGTAAAAAGGATGTTTAAGGAGGCGTCTGTCGGGGGAAACGTTACTATTAAAAACAAATCACAAATAGAAATATTCAACAGCATTGGGAACGCGACAAAAATTGATTTTTTTATATTACCTAATTTAGGTAATTTTTCTGGTATCATCGGGGATGATACATTAAAACAAGTGGGGGCAATGATAGACAGGAAAAAACGATCTCCTTATAATAGGGAAGTATGAAATCCCTCTCAAAGCGCGTGCTTCATCAGATGTGTTTTTCACAATAGGGAAGATTTTACCCCATCGTATTCATGGTAAGATTGACACTATATTGGGAAAATACTCGAAACTTTTTGAGCCACTTAGTGGTAATGAATTAGTGGATACAAACATACGGGCGGAGATAAGAACATCCGTTCCTGACCCTATTTATAGTAAGAGTTATCCCTATCCCACTTGTATGAGAGATGAGGTAGAGAGACAAGTAAATGAATTGCTTGAGGGAGGAATAATTCGTCCATCAAAAAGTCCTTATAATTCCCCAATCTGGATAGTCCGTATGGTAATAGATTATAAACGATTGAACAGCATAACGATTGCTGATACCTACCCCATTCCTGATATAAAGGCAACCCTCTGCAGCCTCGGTGAGGCTAATTATTTTACAACAATCGATCTTACCTCAGGCTTCCACCAGATACCCATGAAAGATTCTGACATACCAAAAACAGCATTTTCTACTATGAATGGACAATATGAATATCTGCGGTTGCCATTTGGTTTAAAGAACGCACCTGCAATTTTCCAAAGAATGATTGATGACGTGTTGAAACAATATATTGGGACAATTTGTTATGTTTACATTGATGACATAATTGTATTTGGAGAAAATTTAGAAGAACATTTGGATAATGTGGAGAAAGTATTCATGCGCCTTATGGACGCTAATGTAAAAGTAAATTTGGAAAAAACCTGCTTCCTAGAAAGGGAAGTTGAGTTTCTCGGTTATGTAATTACTCCAGATGGAGTACATGCCAATTCAAAGAAAGTAGAAGCCATAAAAACTATTTTGTCTCCACAAAACCTTAAAGAATTGAAAAGCTTCCTTGGGATGACCTCCTATTATAGGAAATTTATTAGAGATTATGCCAAGGTAGCAAAACCACTAACCAACTTGACTAGGGGAGAAAATGCACAAATACGGGCAAATGCTTCAAAAAAAGTAAAAATAGAATTGAACGAAGAGGCTCTAACAGCATTTAGGGAATTAAAACAGCTATTAGTTTCTGCCGACGTTTTGGCCTTCCCCGATTTTACAAAACCATTTAATCTAACGACGGACGCATCAGACTACGCTATTGGAGCGGTGCTATCACAGGGTACTATCGGCGAGGATAGACCTATTGCCTATATATCGCGTTCACTCAACAAGTCGGAGGAAAATTACGCCACCAATGAGAAGGAGCTCTTGGCGATCGTTTGGGCACTTGATAATTTGCGGTCGTACCTTTATGGCACGTGAAAAATAAGGATTTATACTGATCATCAACCCTTAACCTTTTCTTTAAGTAACCGTAACTATAATGCCAAGCTCAAGCGATGGAAAGCGCGTATCGAAGAATATAACTGCGAGTTAATCTACAAACCGGGAAAAACGAATGTGGTCGCCGATGCACTCTCCCGTCTTAGAACGGAAGTGAACGCACTCACCGACTCCATCGTTGCTCAACCAGCATCCTCCACAAATGATCCGTCATCCGAAACCGACACTGCCTCAGAGGGTACAATGCATCCAGCTGATCCGTCATCCGAAACCGACACTGCCTCAGAGGGTACAATGCATCCAGCTGATCCGTCATCCGAAACCGACACTGCCTCAGAGGGTACAATGCATTCAGCTGAACAAGACAGTTCAGACCTAATACCGCATGTAGAGTCACCGATAAATGTATTCAAAAATCAAATAATTTTACGACAGGGAGCGAGTTTTGAGTGTAGTGGAGAGCCTCATCAGGGTTATAACAGATTTTTCGTTACATTGCCTATAATGGCTAGTGAATCCCTTACGTTATAAACGGAATAAAAATTCCGGAATCCTTCATTCTCTCATTACAAGATGGTTGAGGATGTCAGGTTAGCCGACAGAGTTTTTAACATTATAGAACAGGAACATAAACGTGCTCATCGTAATGCACGCGAAAATAGGGAACAAATTCTTGAGAAATATTATTTCCCAGCTATGTCAAGGCAAATTCGCGAATACATTAAAAATTGTGAGACGTGTAAAATAAATAAGTACGACAGACATCCCTCAAAGCCACATATGCAACCAACTCCAATTCCAAGTTATCCTTGTGAAATACTTCATATTGATTTATTTGATATAGATAAACAGAAATACCTAAGTTGTATTGACAAATTTACTAAATTTGCAAAGCTATTTCCAATTAAAAACAAGTCATCCCCACATTTAAAAATGAAATTAACTATTGCCCTTCATTATTTTACCGTTCCACGCGTTCTGGTTATAGACAACGAGCGTGGATTTTTAACCCCGCTTGTGTTAAATTACATTCGATCATTAGGGATTGAAATTTATCAAACGCCGACACAGCGAAGTGAAACAAATGGGCAGATAGAGAGGTTGCATTCCACATTAATCGAAATATATCGGTGTCTTTGTAAAGATCTCCCTAGATTGACACCTAAGGAGCGTAGCTATAACCGTGGATAGATACAATAATACCATACATTCTGTTACAAAACGAAAACCCGCTGATGTTTTCCTTAATAGAACTGCTAGAATAAATTACCAGGAGATGGCAAACTTTAGAGAACACACATTCGAAGACATTAAGGCTCTTTTACTACACGAACAAGAAACAAGAAACGCCCGAAATAACAAAACTCGCTCGCTTCCTCGCGATTTCACTAATGGAGATGAATTATTAATTTCCAACAAACAAATAAAAAGCAAAGAAAAACCCTTATATAAAAAAGAAACTGTTTCTCAAGATAGAAACGTCACTATTATTACACAAAGTGGTAAGAAATTCCACAAATCAGACATTAAAAATGTTTAAACCACAAAAGCGATTACTGGTCAAGAGGTAAGATGGCTCATGCATAGATATCTAGCCCTGGCGGTCTGGGTGCAAATTGTCCAATATTTGTATTCGATACATCGCATTGGTCCAATTCCAGTTAACTCGGTGGTTCGAGAGGTGGTATTCGAAGTGGTTCAACTCCACCGGGATTCTATGGCTTTAATTGACGGTGAAGGTACTAGCAATGGATAAAGGCTATGGCTAAAAGGGATCAACATGGGCCTTCCTATGTCATCTGAGTTCACGCCTGCATTCCGAAAGTAATCGCCAAATATATAATATTACAACTAAAAGGAACCCATTGGGTCAAAAAATACAAAATATTACAAATAAAAGGAACCCATTGGGTCACAAATATAAAATATTAAAAATAAAAGGAACCCATTGGGTCAAAAAAACAAAATATTACAAATAAAAGGAACCCATTGGGTCACAATACAAAATATTAAATATAAAAGGAACCCATTGGGTCAAAAATACAAAATATAACAAAAAAGGAACCATTGGGTCAAAAAATACAAAATATTACAAATAAAAGGAACCCATTGGGTCACAAATATAAAATATAAAAAAAAGGAACCCATTGGGTCACAGATAAAAAAACTAAAAGGAACCCAAAGGGTCATAAGTAAAAAAAAGAAAGCCCGTACTAATCATTACTAATTAAAACAAATATCCCACTCCCCTGTTATTTGTTTCATCTAATGGAAACTACTCCGTCTCCCTGAACTCCTCTCAGTCCATTAAACTAACACTCTACTACTAACCCATTAGAATAAGAAGATTTCGATAATTCTCATTTGGAATCTAAATTTGATAAAAATTAAGAAAGTGTGTGTGAAAGTGGCATTGACATTTGGCATTGTTATTGAATGTTTAGAATAAATAGTTTTAACACTGCATAATTACATAACAGTAATAATTACTACATAATTATTCAATCACTTTCGAAATTTTATAATAATTTGTTACAATTTTGGTTTAATATCTATGAAATAAGAATTATTTTACATTTATAGTCTGCATACAATTTTTTATCATAAACAACTGCTATGTTTTAATACACATGATAGACATAAGCCACTAGACTATAATTGTTTCTTAGGTTGTGCCTCTGTGCATCTGCACAAGCATATGTTGTATTTAATCTGGACTCCCCATTCTTGACGATTCGTGATGACTATGGCTGGATGATCAATGAACACTTCAAATTAATTCACAATATCGACTTACAACGCTACGAGAACATATTGAATCGATTGAAGGATGAAAACAACATGATGAACGAAACCAGCGGTATCAAGCATGTTATTAAGTTTCAGCTGGAAAAAATTCAAATTCAACTAGACGAACTAAAGGGACCCAAAGTCGAGAGACGCAAACGCTCAATTAACTGGATTGGGTGAGCCTGGAAATAGTTAGCTGGCTCGCCTGATGCTTCAGATTGGGATGAGATTCTGCGAAGTCAGTCTACACTAATTTCTAATAACAATCAGCAATACAAGATAAACTCTGAAATTTCCATAAAAACTCAGGAGATCTTGCGAACTCTTAATGGAGCCGTTACTGCAACAAATGATATCCTGGGACACAACATTCAAGCAAAGTTTTCACAAGAGATACAACACAAGGTGATGATTCTAAAAGATGAAGTAGGTGAATTAGTCTTAGCGTGCCAAATGGCCAAGGCTAACATTGTAAATAGTAACCTCTTGAACAAAGAAGAGATAAATAAATTAATAGGCGATAATTTGCGGTCGTACCTTTATGGCACGTGAAAAATAAGGATTTATACTGATCATCAACCCTTAACCTTTTCTTTAAGTAACCGTAACTATAATGCCAAGCTCAAGCGATGGAAAGCGCGTATCGAAGAATATAACTGCGAGTTAATCTACAAACCGGGAAAAACGAATGTGGTCGCCGATGCACTCTCCCGTCTTAGAACGGAAGTGAACGCACTCACCGACTCCATCGTTGCTCAACCAGCATCCTCCACAAATGATCCGTCATCCGAAACCGACACTGCCTCAGAGGGTACAATGCATCCAGCTGATCCGTCATCCGAAACCGACACTGCCTCAGAGGGTACAATGCATTCAGCTGAACAAGACAGTTCAGACCTAATACCGCATGTAGAGTCACCGATAAATGTATTCAAAAATCAAATAATTTTACGACAGGGAGCGAGTTTTGAGTGTAGTGGAGAGCCTCATCAGGGTTATAAAAGATTTTTCGTTACATTCCCTATAATGACTAGTGAATCCCTTACTAATGCACTGAAGAAAATTTTAAATCCTAACGTTATAAACGGAATAAAAATTCCGGAATCCTTCATTCCCTCATTACAAGATGTCTACACCAATCATTTTTATAGATATAGAATCCGAATAACACAACGCATGGTTGAGGATGTCAGGTTAGCCGACAGAGTTTTTAACATTATAGAACAGGAACATAAACGTGCTCATCGTAATGCACGCGAAAATAGGGAACAAATTCTTGAGAAATATTATTTCCCAGCTATGTCAAGGCAAATTCGCGAATACATTAAAAATTGTGACACGTGTAAAATAAATAAGTACGACAGACATCCCTCAAAGCCACATATGCAACCAACTCCAATTCCAAGTTATCCTTGTGAAATACTTCATATTGATTTATTTGATATAGATAAACAGAAATACCTAAGTTGTATTGACAAATTTACTAAATTTGCAAAGCTATTTCCAATTAAAAATAAGTCATCCCCACATTTAAAAATGAAATTAACTATTGCCCTTCATTATTTTACCGTTCCACGCGTTCTGGTTATAGACAACGAGCGTGGATTTTTAACCCCGCTTGTGTTAAATTACATTCGATCATTAGGGATTGAAATTTATCAAACGCCGACACAGCGAAGTGAAACAAATAGGCAGATAGAGAGGTTGCATTCCACATTAATCGAAATATATCGGTGTAGCGTGTAGCTATAACCGTGGATAGATACAATAATACCATACATTCTGTTACAAAACGAAAACCCGCTGATGTTTTCCTTAATAGAACTGCTAGAATAAATTACCAGGAGATGGCAAACTTTAGAGAACACACATTCGAAGACATTAAGGCTCTTTTACTACACGAACAAGAAACAAGAAACGCCCGAAATAACAAAACTCGCTCGCTTCCTCGCGATTTCACTAATGGAGATGAATTATTCATTTCCAACAAACAAATAAAAAGCAAAGAAAAACCCTTATATAAAAAGAAACTGTTTCTCAAGATAGAAACGTCACTATTATTACACAAAGTGGTAAGAAATTCCACAAATCAGACATTAAAAATGTTTAAACCACAAAAGCGATTACTGGTCAAGAGGTAAGATGGCTCATGCATAGATATCTAGCCCTGGCGGTCTGGGTGCAAATTGTCCAATATTTGTATTCGATACATCGCATTGGTTCAATTCCAGTTAAATCGGTGGTCCGAGAGGTGGTATTCGAAGTGGTTCAACTCCACCGGGATTCTATGGCTTTAATTGACGGTGAAGGTACTCATGCCATGAGTAGGCTCTAGCAATGGATAAAGGCTATGGCTAAAAGGGATCAACATGGGCCTTCCTATGTCATCTGAGTTCACGCCTGCATTCCGAAAGTAATCGCCAAATATATAATATTACAACTAAAAGGAACCCATTGGGTCAAAAAATACAAAATATTAAAAATAAAAGGAACCCATTGGGTCACAAATATAAAATATTAAAAATAAAAGGAACCCATTGGGTCAAAAAAACAAAATATTACAAATAAAAGGAACCCATTGGGTCACAATACAAAATATTAAATATAAAAGGAACCCATTGGGTCAAAAATACAAAATATAACAAAAAAGGAACCATTGGGTCAAAAAATACAAAATATTACAAATAAAAGGAACCCATTGGGTCACAAATATAAAATATAAAAAAAGGAACCCATTGGGTCACAGATAAAAAAACTAAAAGGAACCCAAAGGGTCATAAGTAAAAAAAAGAAAGCCCGTACTAATCATTACTAATTAAAACAAATATCCCACTCCCCTGTTATTTGTTTCATCTAATGGAAACTACTCCGTCTCCCTGAACTCCTCTCAGTCCATTAAACTAACACTCTACTACTAACCCATTAGAATAAGAAGATTTCGATAATTCTCATTTAGAATCTAAATTTGATAAAAATTAAGAAAGTGTAAAAAATTCGGCATTGACATTTGGCATTGTTATTGAATGTTTAGAATAAATAGTTTTAACACTGCATAATTAAATAACAGTAATAATTACTACATAATTATTCAATCACTTTCGAAATTTTACAATAATTTGTTACAATTTTGGTTTAATATCTATGAAATAAGAATTATTTTACATTTATAGTCTGCATACAATTTTTTATCATAAACAACTGCTATGTTTAATACACATGATAGACTTAAGCCAGTAGACTATAATTGTTTCTTAGGTTGTGCCTCTGTGCATCTGCACAAGCATATGTTGTATTTAATCTGGGCTCCCCATTCTTGACGATTCGTGATGACTATGGCTGGATGATCAATGGACACTTCAAATTAATTCACAATATCGACTTACAACGCTACGAGAACATATTGAATCGATTGAAGGATGAAAACAACATGATGAACGAAACCAGCGGTATCAAGGATGTTATTAAGTTTCAGCTGGAAAAAATTCAAATTCAACTAGACGAACTAAAGGCACCCAAAGTCGAGAGACGCAAACGCTCAATTAACTGGATTGGGTCAGCCTGGAAATGGTTAGCTGGCTCGCCTGATGCTTCAGATTGGGATGAGATTCTGCGAAGTCAGTCTACACTAATTTCTAATAACAATCAGCAATACAAGATAAACTCTGAAATTTCCATAAAAACTCAGGAGATCTTGCGAACTCTTAATGGAGCCGTTACTGCAACAAATGATATCCTGGGACACAACATTCAAGCAAAGTTTTCACAAGAGATACAACACAAGGTGATGATTCTAAAAGATGAAGTAGGTGAATTAGTCTTAGCGTGCCAAATGGCCAAGGCTAACATTGTAAATAGTAACCTCTTGAACAAAGAAGAGATAAATAAATTAATAGGCGATAATTTGCGGTCGTACCTTTATGGCACGTGAAAAATAAGGATTTATACTGATCATCAACCCTTAACCTTTTCTTTAAGTAACCGTAACTATAATGCCAAGCTCAAGCGATGGAAAGCGCGTATCGAAGAATATAACTGCGAGTTAATCTACAAACCGGGAAAAACGAATGTGGTCGCCGATGCACTCTCCCGTCTTAGAACGGAAGTGAACGCACTCACCGACTCCATCGTTGCTCAACCAGCATCCTCCACAAATGATCCGTCATCCGAAACCGACACTGCCTCAGAGGGTACAATGCATCCAGCTGATCCGTCATCCGAAACCGACACTGCCTCAGAGGGTACAATGCATCCAGCTGATCAGTCATCCGAAACCGACACTGCCTCAGAGGGAACAATGCATTCAGCTGAACAAGACAGTTCAGACCTAATACCGCATGTAGAGTCACCGATAAATGTATTCAAAAATCAAATAATTTTACGACAGGGAGCGAGTTTTGAGTGTAGTGGAGAGCCTCATCAGGGTTATAAAAGATTTTTCGTTACATTCCCTATAATGACTAGTGAATCCCTTACTAATGCGCTGAAGAAAATTTTAAATCCTAACGTTATAAACGGAATAAAAATTCCGGAATCCTTCATTCCCTCATTACAAGATGTCTACACCAATCATTTTTATAGATAAAGAATCCGAATAACACAACGCATGGTTGAGGATGTCAGGTTAGCCGACAGAGTTTTTAACATTATAGAACAGGAACATAAACGTGCTCATCGTAATGCACGCGAAAATAGGGAACAAATTCTTGAGAAATATTATTTCCCAGCTATGTCAAGGCAAATTCGCGAATACATTAAAAATTGTGAGACGTGTAAAATTAATAAGTACGACAGACATCCCTCAAAGCCACATATGCAACCAACTCCAATTCCAAGTTATCCTTGTGAAATACTTCATATTGATTTATTTGATATAGATAAATAGAAATACCTAAGTTGTATTGACAAATTTTCTAAATTTGCAAAGCTATTTCCAATTAAAAATAAGTCATCCCCACATTTAAAAATGAAATTAACTATTGCCCTTCATTATTTTACCGTTCCACGCGTTCTGGTTATAGACAACGAGCGTGGATTTTTAACCCCGCTTGTGTTAAATTACATTCGATCATTAGGGATTGAAATTTATCAAACGCCGACACAGCGAAGTGAAACAAATGGGCAGATAGAGAGGTTGCATTCCACATTAATCGAAATATATCGGTGTCTTTGTAAAGATCTCCCTAGATTGACACCTAAGGAGCGTGTAGCTATAACCGTGGATAGATACAATAATACCATACATTCTGTTACAAAACGAAAACCCGCTGATGTTTTCCTTAATAGAACTGCTAGAATAAATTACCAGGAGATGGCAAACTTTAGAGAACACACATTCGAAGACATTAAGGCTCTTTTACTACACGAACAAGAAACAAGAAACGCCCGAAATAACAAAACTCGCTCGCTTCCTCGCGATTTCACTAATGGAGATGAATTATTCATTTCCAACAAACAAATAAAAATCAAAGAAAAACCCTTATATAAAAAAGAAACTGTTTCTCAAGATAGAAACGTCACTATTATTACACAAAGTGGTAAGAAATTCCACAAATCAGACATTAAAAATGTTTAAACCACAAAAGCGATTACTGGTCAAAAGGTAAGATGGCTCATGCATAGATATCTAGCCCTGGCGGTCTGGGTGCAAATTGTCCAATATTTGTATTCGATACATCGCAATGGTTCAATTCCAGTTAACTCGGTGGTCCGAGAGGTGGTATTCGAAGTGGTCCAACTCCACCGGGATTCTATGGCTTTAATTGACGGTGAAGGTACTCATGCCATGAGTAGGCTCTAGCAATGGATAAAGGCTATGGCTAAAAGGGATCAACATGGGCCTTCGTATGTCATCTGAGTTCACGCCTGCATTCCGAAAGTAATCGCCAAATATATAATATTACAACTAAAAGGAACCCATTGGGTCAAAAAATACAAAATATTACAAATAAAAGGAACCCATTGGGTCACAAATATAAAATATTAAAAATAAAAGGAACCCATTGGGTCAAAAAAACAAAATATTACAAATAAAAGGAACCCATTGGGTCACAATACAAAATATTAAATATAAAAGGAACCCATTGGGTCAAAAATACAAAATATAACAAAAAAGGAACCATTGGGTCAAAAAATACAAAATATTACAAATAAAAGGAACCCATTGGGTCACAAATATAAAATATAAAAAAAGGGAACCCATTGGGTCACAGATAAAAAAACTAAAAGGAACCCAAAGGGTCATAAGTAAAAAAAAAGAAAGCCCGTACTAATCATTACTAATTAAAACAAATATCCCACTCCCCTGTTATTTGTTTCATCTAATGGAAACTACTCCGTCTCCCTGAACTCCTCTCAGTCCATTAAACTAACACTCTACTACTAATCCATTAGAATAAGAAGATTTCGATAATTCTCATTTAGAATCTAAATTTGATAAAAATTAAGAAAGTGTAAAAAATTCGGCATTGACATTTGGCATTGTTATTGAATGTTTAGAATAAATAGTTTTAACACTGCATAATTACATAACAGTAATAATTACTACATAATTATTCAATCACTTTCGAAATTTTATAATAATTTGTTACAATTTTGGTTTAATATCTATGAATTAAGAATTATTTTACATTTATAGTCTGCATACAATTTTTTATCATAAACAACTGCTATGTTTTAATACACATGATAGACTTAAGCCACTAGACTATAATTGTTTCTTAGGTTGTGCCTCTGTGCATCTGCACAAACATATGTTGTATTTAATCTGGACTCCCCATTCTTGACGATTCGTGATGACTATGGCTGGATGATCAATGGACACTTCAAATTAATTCACAATATCGACTTACAACGCTACGAGAACATATTGAATCGATTGAAGGATGAAAACAACATGATGAACGAAACCAGCGGTATCAAGCATGTTATTAAGTTTCAGCTGGAAAAAATTCAAATTCAACTAGACGAACTAAAGGGACTCAAAGTCGAGAGACGCAAACGCTCAATTAACTGGATTGGGTCAGCCTGGAAATGGTTAGCTGGCTCGCCTGATGCTTCAGATTGGGATGAGATTCTGCGAAGTCAGTCTACACTAATTTCTAATAAACTCTGAAATTTCCATAAAAACTCAGGAGATCTTGCGAACTCTTAATGGAGCCGTTACTGCAACAAATGATATCCTGGGACACAACATTCAAGCAAAGTTTTCACAAGAGATACAACACAAGGTGATGATTCTAAAAGATGAAGTAGGTGAATTAGTCTTAGCGTGCCAAATGGCCAAGGCTAACATTGTAAATAGTAACCTCTTGAACAAAGAAGAGATAAATAAATTAATAGGCGATAATTTGCGGTCGTACCTTTATGGCACGTGAAAAATAAGGATTTATACTGATCATCAACCCTTAACCTTTTCTTTAAGTAACCGTAACTATAATGCCAAGCTCAAGCGATGGAAAGCGCGTATCGAAGAATATAACTGCGAGTTAATCTACAAACCGGGAAAAACGAATGTGGTCGCCGATGCACTCTCCCGTCTTAGAACGGAAGTGAACGCACTCACCGACTCCATCGTTGCTCAACCAGCATCCTCCACAAATGATCCGTCATCCGAAACCGACACTGCCTCAGAGGGTACAATGCATCCAGCTGATCCGTCATCCGAAACCGACACTGCCTCAGAGGGTACAATGCATCCAGCTGATCCGTCATCCGAAACCGACACTGCCTCAGAGGGAACAATGCATTCAGCTGAACAAGACAGTTCAGACCTAATACCGCATGTAGAGTCACCCATAAATGTATTCAAAAATCAAATAATTTTACGACAGGGAGCGAGTTTTGAGTGTAGTGGAGAGCCTCATCAGGGTTATAAAAGATTTTTCGTTACATTCCCTATAATGACTAGTGAATCCCTTACTAATGCGCTGAAGAAAATTTTAAATCCTAACGTTATAAACGGAATAAAAATTCCGGAATCCTTCATTCCCTCATTACAAGATGTCTACACCAATCATTTTTATAGATATAGAATCCGAATAACACAACGCATGGTTGAGGATGTCAGGTTAGCCGACAGAGTTTTTAACATTATAGAACAGGAACATAAACGTGCTATCGTAATGCACGCGAAAATAGGGAACAAATTCTTGAGAAATATTATTTCCCAGCTATGTCAAGGCAAATTCGGGAATACATTAAAAATTGTGAGACGTGTAAAATAAATAAATACGACAGACATCCCTCAAAGCCACATATGCAACCAACTCCAATTCCAAGTTATCCTTGTGAAATACTTCATATTGATTTATTTGATATAGATAAATAGAAATACCTAAGTTGTATTGACAAATTTACTAAATTTGCAAAGCTATTTCCAATTAAAAATAAGTCATCCCCACATTTAAAAATGAAATTAACTATTGCCCTTCATTATTTTACCGTTCCACGCGTTCTGGTTATAGACAACGAGCATGGATTTTTAACCCCGCTTGTGTTAAATTACATTCGATCATTAGGGATTGAAATTTATCAAACGCCGACACAGCGAAGTGAAACAAATGGGCAGATCGAGAGGTTGCATTCCACATTAATCGAAATATATCGGTGTCTTTGTAAAGATCTCCCTAGATTGACACCTAAGGAGCGTGTAGCTATAACCGTGGATAGATACAATAATACCATACATTCTGTTAAAACGAAAACCCGCTGATGTTTTCCTTAATAGAACTGCTAGAATAAATTACCAGGAGATGGCAAACTTTAGAGAACACACATTCGAAGACATTAAGGCTGTTCGTGTAGTAAGAACAAGAAACAAGAAACGCCCGAAATAACAAAACTCGCTCGCTTCCTCGCGATTTCACTAATGGAGATGAATTATTCATTTCCAACAAACAAATAAAAATCAAAGAAAAACCCTTATATAAAAAAGAAACTGTTTCTCAAGATAGAAACGTCACTATTATTACACAAAGTGGTAAGAAATTCCACAAATCAGACATTAAAAATGTTTAAACCACAAAAGCGATTACTGGTCAAGAGGTAAGATGGCTCATGCATAGATATCTAGCCCTGGCGGTCTGGGTGCAAATTGTCCAATATTTGTATTCGATACATCGCATTGGTTCAATTCCAGTTAACTCGGTGGTCCGAGAGGTGGTATTCGAAGTGGTCCAACTCCACCGGGATTCTATGGCTTTAATTGACGGTGAAGGTACTCATGCCATGAGTAGGCTCTAGCAATAGATAAAGGCTATGGCTAAAAGGGATCAACATGGGCCTTCCTATGTCATCTGAGTTCACGCCTGCATTCCGAAAGTAATCGCCAAATATATAATATAACAAAAAAGGAACCCATTGGGTCAAAAAATACAAAATATTACAAATAAAAGGAACCCATTGGGTCACAAATATAAAATATTAAAAATAAAAGGAACCCATTGGGTCAAAAAATACAAAATATTACAAATAAAAGGAACCCATTGGGTCACAAATATAAAATATTAAAAATAAAAGGAACCCATTGGGTCAAAAATACAAAATATTACGAACAAAAGGAACCCATTGGGTCACAAATATAAAATATAAAAAAAAGGAACCCATTGGGTCACAGATAAAAAAAACTAAAAGGAACCCAAAGGGTCATAAGTAAAAAAAAGAAAGCCCGCACTAATCATTACCAATTAAAACAAATATCCCACTCCCCTGTTATTTGTTTCATCTAATGGAAACTACTCCGTCTCCCTGAACTCCTCTCAGTCCATTAAACTAACACTCTACTACTAACCCATTAGAATAAGAAGATTTCGATAATTCTCATTTAGAATCTAAATTTGATAAAAATTAAGAAAGTGTAAAAAATTCGGCATTGACATTTGGCATTGTTATTGAATGTTTAGAATAAATAGTTTTAACACTGCATAATTACATAACAGTAATAATTACTACATAATTATTCAATCACTTTCGAAATTTTATAATAATTTGTTACAATTTTGGTTCAATATCTATGAAATAAGAATTATTTTACATTTATAGTCTGCATACAATTTTTTATCATAAACAACTGCTATGTTTTAATACACATGATAGACTTAAGCCACTAGACTATAATTGTTTCTTAGGTTGTGCCTCTGTGCATCTGCACAAGCATATGTTGTATTTAATCTGGACTCCCCATTCTTGACGATTCGTGATGACTATGGCTGGATGATCAATGGACACTTCAAATTAATTCACAATATCGACTTACAACGCTACGAGAACATATTGAATCGATTGAAGGATGAAAACAACATGATGAACGAAACCAGCGGTATCAAGGATGTTATTAAGTTTCAGCTGGAAAAAATTCAAATTCAACTAGACGAACTAAAGGGACCCAAAGTCGAGAGACGCAAACGCTCAATTAACTGGATTGGGTCAGCCTGGAAATGGTTAGCTGGCTCGCCTGATGCTTCAGATTGGGATGAGATTCTGCGAAGTCAGTCTACACTAATTTCTAATAACAATGAGCAATACAAGATAAACTCTGAAATTTCCATAAAAACTCAGGAGATCTTGCGAACTCTTAATGGAGCCGTTACTGCAACAAATGATATCCTGGGACACAACATTCAAGCAAAGTTTTCACAAGAGATACAACACAAGGTGATGATTCTAAAAGATGAAGTAGGTGAATTAGTCTTAGCGTGAACAAAGAAGAGATAAATAAATTAATAGGCGAAATAGAAGTCCTTCCCTACAGCAATTTCATCGAAGCCATCGAATATAGCGAACCTTCTATTTACTCGAATGGCACCCGCCTGCTCTACATATTGTCGATGCCAAAGGTAGAGGAAACCAAATTCAATCACCTGATTGTACGAGCAGTTTTCAAAAAGGGTCAAAAAGTGGATTTGGGTTATAAAACGATACTTATGAACAAGGACGAAACATATGGTATCAAGGACAAATGCCTTCGTCTAAGCACTGCCATGGTATGTAAAAAGGACACGCTTGATCTGTTGTCAGAGGAAGGTTGCCTGCCAAGACTTTTGAAGGGTGGCCAAACAGCTTGCCGCTATATAACTAGTTCAGAATCGAAGGGTGAACTACTTAAGGAGGACACATTATTTTTGGACAACTTTAACGGTAGCATTTGGTCCAACAAGACGTCTCGCCACCTCGATGGCTCCTTCATTCTACAAATGGAAAACGAATCCTTGACGATCAACAATAAAATGTATTGGAGTATTACCAGTTCTGGAATGCAAGTTCTCCCACCTGTGTTAGCCACCATCACGAATAAAAGCTTGTCTGTAAACCTTAATCTCATTCACGAAATGGCTTCAACGAATATACGGCTTTTGGGTTACCTAAAGGAGAAAACAACATGGTTCATGACGACAGAATCATTGGGCCTGTTCCTACTAATGGGTCTAATTCTAATAATCTGGAGGAAATTGACATCAAAGAAAGAACTTCCTAAACTTAACCTGTCAATTCTACAACAAAATACGCCCTCACATCCTGATCTGCGGGACGCAGATTGTGCAGACTGTGCCAAGCTATTTCTCTATTACACGTGCCGCATAATCAGCATTTACCATACATTGCGAAACTGCAATACGATATGTTCTCATGGACACTGAACCTGCATTTAGCACTTTCAATATATTGCGAAATTGGAATATGATACCTTCCCACAGACACTCAACCTCAACACGAGTTGCACCGTCAACATATTGCATTTATGGGAAACATATTTGGCAGCATAATTACGGCATCGCTGCCAACAACTGGAGGCTTGAAGCCAAGAACAGCAAAAGCCAGAATTCAGTTGGAGTTCGGGAGTGAATCGCGATAGTGTTCCATTTAAATTAGTGAATAAGTGTTAAATTAGTTTCATTGAATAAATTAGTGACAAATATCTCAAAGTGTTAATTCCTTTCCGTCTGTTGACGGAGTGTTTTTATTTTAACTTACAAGGACGAGAGTCCTTAACTTAAATAAATAAATAAATAAATTCAATCTCATTTTCGATTGCTTGAGTGGAGTATTCCCCCATTGGCTCAACTTCATTTATTACCCTCTATTACAGAGAGTAATGTTTTTTCAAAACGAACTGACAGTGTTGCAAAATTTTACTGATCGCTACCAATATCATGATTTTGAAATTATGCCTTTTTAGCGAAAAACCGAACTCTTTAAGTGTCTAGTATTCTCTTATGATGAGAATCACACTCTCTTTTCGGCTTTTCCAAAGAAACACCAAAATCAAAATATTTTGCAACATGTCAGCACGTATCAACTAAGAATTCTTCGAATTCTGTGAGTTGAAAAGAACAGCATGTTATGATCCCATTAGAAGCTTGGCCCTCCGGCTGCTCAAAAGCCTATCTCAGAGCGGTCCTCAACCCTTTAAACAAGCAGGTGATCATATCAGAAAAATACATGCAAAAAAAAACTACACGAAACATAATACACACTTTTACATGGAAGATAGTCTTTAGAACTGAGGCCCTTGGTGTACAGACACCTCACTCAGCCCGCCCTTCCTTGGCCCACAGCGTTCCATCACCTTTCTTTCATGGACCCCACAAACTCCCTCCATCGCCTTAGTTACCCCTTATATCCGATCCCCTCCCAAAGGATTAAAACTTACTCCATATTCATTTTCTCAATCAAATTTAAACATAAATTTATTTAACCTTATCTTTACTACAAACTAAAACAAAAAAAATCAATAAAAAGTTATCTAAAAAAATTGTCAATATTTAGTCTTTTGTAATAATCATCGAAATGTTGTAGAAACAAAAAAAAAACGATATTTAGATAGATATTGGGACTTATAAAAGTTCCCGACGGGGTTAGGGTCCGAATGGGCGGACCGGATAATTTATTCTATGAAATTCCCCACCTAAATGAGCTCAGTTAAGTTGGTATCAGTTTTGGCCTTATTTTCAGGCTAAGCAAAATTAATAGAAAACAAGTAAGAAAAGCGTTAAGTTCGGTCGGGCCGAACTTTTTATACCCTCCACCACAAATTTCCGCCATTTGGGTGGATTAATGTGGCCACAACCTTCAAAATACCGAAATTCGGAAGGTACCGTTCTATGGGGGCTATATGATGGCGTGAACCTATACCTACAAATTGCTGGGGGAAAGTTTTATACGCCTAAAGAAGACTAAATACCAAATTTCAGCCATATCGGTGTGATAATGAGGCTAAAACGTTCAAAATATCGAAAATCGGGAGATATTGTATTATGGGGCCTATATCAACACGTGGACCTATATAAACATTTTATGGTAGAAATGTTTTTAGCCTCTGGAAACACAAAATACAAAGTTACAACCGATTCTTTATTCAAATGGGTCTAATACATTCAAAATATATTAAAATGACGTGTACTTTATAAGGGGCCTTATGGGGGGGCTATACCAAAACGTGGACCTATATAACCCAACTTTGGTAGGAATGTTTTCTGGCCTCTGAAGACACAAAATACCAAATTACAACCAATTCTGTGGTCAAATGGGTCTAATACATTCAAAATATATTAAAATGACGCGTACTTTATATGGGGCCTTATATGGGGGCTATACCAAAACGTGGACCTATATAACCCAACTTTAGTAGGAATATTTGTTGGCCTCTGGAGACACAAAGTACCAAATTACAACCAATTCGGTGGTAAAATGGGCCAAATATCTTAAAAATTCCTTAAAACGACGACGCGTCACGCGTCATTTTGTATGGGGGCTATACGAAAGCGTGGACCTACATAGCCCGCTTTCAATACCAAAAGTCCTACGTAAATATAACATATTTTCCCAAAATTTCATCAACCTACGTCAATCCGTTCGGACGCTAGAGTGATTTCCACAGACGGACAGACGGACAGACGGACGGACATGGCTATATCGATGTAGAATTGCACGCTGATCAAGAATATATATACTTTGTGGGGTCTACAATGATTATTTCGAGTAGTTACAAACGTAGTGACAAACTTAATATACCCCCATCCTATGGTGGAGGGTATAAAAAACCCCTATCAGTTTACTATTATAATCCCTAACAAAAGAAAATTTAAATAAATATAATATATTACGAAACTAAAAATGTCAAGAAAATCCAAATAAACAATTTATAATTATGAATAAAAAAAATTATAAAAAAATACAAATAAATTAAGACAACAAAAAATTAATATTAACACATTTGCGGCGAAAATCAGCGCCTAATGGTTCTCTTCACAAATTGTAAGTTTTGTTGATTATAACTGTTACCGCATACTAGCTATCTGTCATACACATTGATGGGAACAGTCTCGAAACTTTAGTGGATCGAGCTACAACCAACTTACATGCCACTTATTGTCAGTGGATACAAGTAAATCAATTTCCACAAAAGCGCATTGAGATAACACCAGCTTTTTATTTGGTTCATGCCACCACTAAGGCTTTCAGCAGCTGATATTTAGTACTCAGCTTTATTCTCCACAGTGTGTTACGTAATCACGGTCAGCGTTTAGCCAGCTGCCAAGCGCCAGGCGTTTAGGGTTTAAATAGGATTCACACAATAGCTTATAAATAGCTGGCGATGTTTGGTTGTTGTGAATTAATGATTTTACCAGCTTATAAACGTAACCCTACCTTGATATATATAGGCACTTTATAAATTGTTGTTATTCGCCTAGGGCTTGCGTTGTGGTTAAAACGCTTAATGGCAGCTTCACTCGTGGATGGATTTTGGGCTTCACGCTTCCTGTAGAACGAAATACAAACTTTTCAGTCACTAAATCCCCATAACAATTCATATCAACTTTTATTCACATGCACAAGAACTCCACTTACTTTTGAAATTTTTAATATTGATCATATATTTAATTAATTGGTATTAGTCAAACGCTTTCAAATAACATTCTACACGTCACAACACACCGATATCAGTCTTCGCCTGAATAATTTCCACAACTATGATGGCGGTTTTTTCCCAATTTTTCTCCTTTTATAATGAGAAATCCCACTCAAAATTAAATTTCCAGTATTTCCCTTCTCAACATGTCTGCTTTTCATATTCTATTTGTCTCTTTTATTCATATCAAATTTAAATACAAAAATTCATTATTAAATTGGCATTCTCGCCATATCCCTTTAGGGATGGAAAAACGGCTCGTAGTAGCAACCCTGTACTAATTCGTACCGGTGTAATAACGTAATATATTTTTGACAGCTGAGCTTTTGACAGACAGCTGTCATTAGACCTTTATAAACCAAACAACACATACATCAATTCCCATTGAAACAATAATTTATTCTTGTTTGTTGCTTTCCAAATCTGCTACCAAAATGAATAAACGTCGACTTCCTTCTTATATCCTTTAGAGTAATAACACTTGGGTTTTTGTTTAATAAAATAAAATATCGGCTGGCTTTATTAATATTGGCTTTTAATGGCGGTAAGTTTTTAACGGCACCAAGGATACAATCGTTGCTCTTTGTTGTTTATTCACTAGTACAAATAAAGTTACAATAAATAAAATTAATAACACTTTAAATTTTGACCATAAATTTTTAACTTCAAATAAATAATTTAACAACAATTGACTTTGACTTACATGTTTTTTACTTGGTATTGCAAATTCGAAAGAAAGTAAGTATGTGCCTGATGGGCCTTTTATACCAAGTTTGTTAACAAATACATACAAGAAAATATAAAACATAATAAATAACGGCTTGGGAAATTTTGAGCCATTGCTTTACTCAACATGACATTCGTCCTTCATTTTACGATATTGGTAGTAGCCGGGTTGCCATCATCAGCAGGGTTGCCATCATCGATAGGGTTGCTTTCAACAACATCCCCACCGTGAACTGACCCAGTGGGGGAGGATTCACCACTTCTGTCATCAACATCTAGAACAGCCAGTTTGGATATTGGTCGTCTATATGTGCCTGTGCTCGTTCGTACTTCTGCAGATCGGGCCATTCCATCTTTCCCTGTATACAGCTGAATTATCCTGCCTCTTTTCCACTGACTTCTTGGCAGATCCGGATCACAAACAAAAACCAGGCAGCCGACTGTAACTGGCTGTGCAGGCAGGCACCACTTCGTGCGACGAGTCAGCTCTGGTAAGTATTCACGCAGCCATTGACTCCAAAAACCATTCTTCATATTCTGTAAAACACGCCACTGCTTCCTCAAACACATTAACCTCGGCTCAAAGGGTGCTGGCGTATGAATCGAATTAGGACATCCCAGGATAAAATGGTTTGGAGTTAACGGTTCTGAGTCTTCTGGAGAAACGGGAAGATGGGTTAACGGCCTAGAGTTAACCATGTTTTCAGCTTCAATTAAAAAGGAACGGAAAGTCTCCAATTTAGGCGCCTGTTCCTTCATCATGGCATACAAGGCTTTCTTCACAGACTGGACTAGGCGCTCCCAGACACCACCTTCACTTGGGTTGCTTGGTGTGTTGAATATCCACTTTATTCCAAGAGCCGTCACCTTTGAATTAAAAGATTCATTATTTGGAATAAAATTTTCAGTACCTTGGAGTTCTTTGGCGATGCCGACAAAATTTGTCCCATTGTCGCTTCTTATAGTCGTTGGGACACCTCTTCTATTAATAAAGTTACGTAGGCACAGCAGGCAGGAATCGCTTGAGAGGTCGGTAGCAATTTCCAAGTGAACGGCTCTTACAGTCAGGCAAGTAAAAAGTGCTACCCACCGTTTTTCCCTTTGACGCCGAATGGTTACACTAACAGGGCCAAAATAGTCCAATCCGGTATATGTAAACGGCCTGACATAAGGCGTAACACGCTCCATAGGTAGTGGTGCCATCTGTGGCTGGCGGGGCTTGGCATGAATCATTTTGCAATATACACAACTCGCTTGGATGCTTTTAAGCAATTGGCGAAGTGCTGGAACCCAAAATTTATATCTCACTTCGCACATGACCGTGTTGAAGTTGATGTGACGGAGACGTTCGTGGTACCATTTGACCATAAGACTTGTGAACGGATGATTCTTTGGCAAAATTATTGGTCGTCTAGCCTCCATGGAAAGGAAAGAGGCATTTTCAATCCTACCAGACACTCTCAGTAGTCCATCGCCATCAACAAAGGGATTGAGCATCTTAATTCCGCTGTCTTCTGACAATCTGCCATTTATGGTAAGCGCCGACAAATCATCCCCAAAGGTTTCTTGTTGAACCTTCCGGCAGAGATACTTCTCACCTTCTGCTTCTTCCTCGACGGTCAGATCACCAGTCATCATATTTTGCCCTTTAACTTTGCGCTGCAAATTTTTTACATACCGAAGCACCCACGACATAGTCCTCTTGAATCTATTATACTTGGAGAAACGTTCAATATTAGGTATAATAGAAATTACTTGCCTTGCCAACATCACTTTATATCGGGAACGCAGCTCAGATTCACCTCGGCCAGCTATATTACCTCTTAATGTCTCCAAAGGCCAATGCTCCTCACCTTTCTTCAAAAAATCTGGTCCATTTTTCCACCTCCCCTCAGGATTATACGGCTTAGATAATTTCATTCGGGTCCCTTCATCAGCTGGATTGTCTGCACCGGGACACCATCTCCACTGCTTAATCTCACTGCCATCTAAAATTTCTGCAACTCTGTTTGCCACAAACTGCTTGTACATTCTATGGTCAGACCTAATCCACTGCACTACTGTTGAGGTATCTGTCCAAAAATAGATGGCATTAATATGTTTTAAATGATTTTTCACAATAGATTCCTTTAATCTTATTCCCATCACAGCAGCATGCAATTCCAACTTCGGTATTGTGTGATAACGCGTTGGGGCACAACTCGTCTTACCCATGACAAACACCACGTTAATATCTTTCCTTGTATTATCAATCACACGCCAATATCCGACTGCAGCCATTGCATCTTCACTTGCATCTGTAAATATGTGCAATTCTTCAACATTAGTACTAAAATCACAAGAATAATATCGTGGCACTTTAAATTTCACAATATTCTGCAACTGTTCTAGCCACACTCTCCATTGGCAATATATTTCTGGCGGTAACTTGTCATCCCATTTGATGCCACACTTCCACACCCTTTGCATAATAATCTTCGTCGTCACCATAAAATCACAAATAAAACCAAACGGGTCATAAATAGACATATTCAATGACAACATCTCTCGTTTGGTTGGCACTTTTTCACATTTTAGTATTTGTCCGTCCACTTTGTTTACTTTTAAATCAAAACAAAAAACATCTGTTTTTGGCACCCATCGAATACCGAGTACCCGTTCCACTCCGTCATTAATAAATGTATTGCCACTTATTTCTCCCTCATCAGTGGGATTGCCATACTGCTTGGTAATATATTGGGAATTTGATTTTACCCCATGTAAATTGAAACCGGCGAATTTATGAATTTTGATGACATCGGTTAAAGTCCTGATGGCCTCTTCCTCTGTGCTGAAACAATCGACATAATCATCAACGTAGTGTCGATCTATGATTCCATGCACTGCTCTCGGACAGTCATCAAGAAAATTTTTTGCATTTAAATTTTTAACAAACTGGGCTATTGTGGGGGAACAGGTGGCTCCAAATATCAATCGCTCCATCACATAAGTTTCAACCGGCTTATTGACATCACCATCTCTCCATAAAAATCTTTGGCAATTTTGGTCGGCTTTCTTGACAGCAATTTGATGGAACATTTCCTGTATATCGGCACAAACTGCAATTGGACCTTCTCTAAACTTGAAAAGAATAGTGATTAGTGGATTATTAATATCTGGGCCTGACAACAGGCATTTATTTAAGGCAACTCCCTCGACTTCAGCAGCGGCATCAAAGACTAACCGTATTCCTTTCTTGTTAGGATTTTTTACTCCAAAATGTGGAATGTAAAATGTACGATCATTCAAATCATCTTCATCCGTAGTGAGTTTTCGGCAATAACCTTCCTTTACATAATGTTCAATTTTAGATTTATATTTACTTGCATAGTCTTCATCTTTTTGCATCTTTTGCTCAACGCTGTATAATCGATTTAGCGCCATATTATATGAGCTTGGTAGTGGCGGAACGTCTTTTTTCCACAACAGAGGACATTCATAACGACCGTCAACTCGCTTCGTTTCACTTTCCAAAATGTCCAACGCTCTTTTATCTTCATCTGACATCAACGGCTTTGTATTGATTTTGACTCTTAATGTTTCGGTATCAAAATAGTTGCGCATCATACTGGTCATTTCTTCCAGAATAGCATCTTCGGATCTGGAACATCTGTGGAAATGTAATGCACGTTTAGGATAATTATTTACATCACCTGGAATCGGTCCATAAATTATTGCTCCCAATCTTGTTAATGTCACAATTGGGCCAAATTCACTTAAAAGGCGAGGAGTTTCTAATGGCACTGTCAAAAAGGCATGTTGAAGACTCAAAATCATCATTGGGCGAACGTTGGAATAATCCCCAACTGGGATTTGTTCGATTTCCTGGTATTTCTGGGATTTTAAAATGTGAGCCATGTGGCAACTCTGCACCGGCAATGACAAATCAGCTGATAAATAAATATTGGAAATTGTAAATTTTTTGTTTTGACGGCCGGTACCACTAAGTGTGACGCGAATTTTTTTCGTTTTTTGTGAAGTGCGGTGATTATTTAGCCACTGGAGCTCCAAATATTCGTCTTCTCCATGCAAAACGTCGGTGTGCAGCATGGATACATTTGCTCCATCGTCAACAAAGGCATATACGGTGATGTTTTTGTGTTTTCCATACAACGTGACGGGCAATAATTGGAACAAAACGTTTTCGGTATCGCATGTTGCATGGCAATTTCTCCTTTCGGGTAGAGTTTGTGGTGTTCCAATCGAATTTTCATTGTGTTGTGACAAATTATTTGTTGTGGTGGTGCGATCTGTCTGCATGGCGGCTGACATCGGGTTGTGCAATAATGTGTGATGTGGTTTTTGACAATCGTTTATGCCACAACGGCGTTTCATGTTGCAAGTTTTAACTTGGTGGCCTCTTCTCAAGCAACAGAAACAAGTTTTTATTTGTTTTATTTTGTTCCATCTATCTTCAACGGACATCTGCAAGAAAGATGGACAATTTTTAATGTTAAAACAGTCACCCATACAAATCGAACATTGGTGACTTTGAGCAACACCTGCAAACTTGCGACTTGACGGTGGTACCGCGGCTGGAAGATGACGACGATTAGATGATATTGGCTGAGTGTCATGAACCATGTTGGCCAATCGACGAAGTGTTGACAACCATTTGGAAAAATCAACTATTGTGGCTGGTTGGTCGAGATTCATGCACTTTTCGGCCCACTGCATTTGTCTGTTGGTGGACAACTTCGACACCAATTCGCTAAGGAGTGACGGATTGGATAGATGATGCTCTCCCTTGGCATTTTGCAGAAAAGTGGCCATATTGGAAATTTTGTTTGCATAATTGACGAGTGCATCCAAATTATCATTCTGAACAGGAGGGATGGCTCTCACCTTTTCTATCTGACTTCGGATTAATTGTTCTGGTCGTCCAAATGTCTCCTCCAGTAATTCCAAAATGGCGTCAACGTTGGCAGAATTTCCTAGTAGAGATTCCACGGCTTCTCTGGCACGACCTTTCAAGGCATCTCGCAATCTCATTATATTGTGGAGGTTGGAATATCCAAATTCGGCAGTGGTTGTAGTGAAAGATTCAAAAAAGGTGCACCATTCTTCCGGCAAACCCGTAAAAATTGGCAGTGGGTATATCTTTTTGTGTGGAATGGAGTTTAAGCTGTGAGAAGTGGAATTGTGGACGGACATTTCTGAGGTTATGGACGATGACGGTGTCGTTCGTGTGTGTGCTGGCGGATGTTGTGATAATGGCTGTTGCAGACTTCCTTGTGGCGCTGGCTGCTGTTGACATACTTGTTGTGGTGGTATAGTTTGTGGCATATTAAATTGTGGCTGTATAGTTTGTGGCATATTAACTTGTGACTGTGATGCTTGATTGTGCAATATTTGTGATTGTTGTTGTAACAAAGGCAATGCAGGCTGTGACTGTAAAGTGGATATTTGTGTGGCTAATTGTGACTGCATTTGCGTGGCTGTTTCCAAGAATTGTGCTTGCATCTGAGAATTATTAAAAAATTGTGTCTGCATTTGTTGCATTTGTTTTTGTATCGCATCCATCTGCATTTTAATTTGTTTTTTAAAATCGGCAAGTTCATTTGAGGATTTTGAGGTTGTGGCTGGTGAATTAGTGACATTTTGTGGTGTCGTTCCGTGAAGAGGAGGCTGATTGGCTTTATTAGCAGAAGACATATTGACCGAAAGTGTTTTTTCAGGTTCGTTTTGTTGGCTGCGAGACGGCGTATTTGATTTTGGCGAATGAGCGACGGACATGTCGTAAGTCTCTGGATCAAAACGGGCTGGTGGAATTCCTTGGGTGCTTCGGCTGCTTGTTCTTCTTGACTCCTGGTGATCTGACATGAAAGAAAAAAAAATGGCAATATCACAAGGTAAGGCAAATTATATCAATATGACGATATTTTACTGCAAAATATTGGCTTGACTCAATTGTTTGCAATAAAATGGCACAAATGTCTGTCCGTCCGGCTACTGTTGTTCAACATAAAAACACACACACATACAAAAATTGACATAAACTTTCAACAAATTTGGCTTTGACGTTTAATAAACTTGTAGAACATTGAATAAAATGATGTTGCTTTCCAAATCTGCTACCAAAATGAATAAACGTCGACTTCCTTCTTATATCCTTTAGAGTAATAACACTTGGGTTTTTGTTTAATAAAATAAAATATCGGCTGGCTTTATTAATATTGGCTTTTAATGGCGGTAAGTTTTTAACGGCACCAAGGATACAATCGTTGCTCTTTGTTGTTTATTCACTAGTACAAATAAAGTTACAATAAATAAAATTAATAACACTTTAAATTTTGACCATAAATTTTTAACTTCAAATAAATAATTTAACAACAATTGACTTTGACTTACATGTTTTTTACTTGGTATTGCAAATTCGAAAGAAAGTAAGTATGTGCCTGATGGGCCTTTTATACCAAGTTTGTTAACAAATACACACAAGAAAATATAAAACATAATAAATAACGGCTTGGGAAATTTTGAGCCATTGCTTTACTCAACATGACATTCGTCCTTCATTTTACGATATTGGTAGTAGCCGGGTTGCCATCATCAGCAGGGTTGCCATCATCGATAGGGTTGCTTTCAACAACATTGTTTTTGGCTGAAAACAACATAGAAACGAATGGAAACCAATATTTTCATAATAATGCTGTGGTGAGTCTTATCCATTTTCCTATGCCTAGTCGTCGGCGTATAAAAACATCCCCATTGCTGATAATGCCAGCACTTTTGGTATTTCTGGTTGTTGTGTTTTGTGTTTACATTTTTGCCTTGTGATCATTCACAATAGCATTAATGGTTTCGGTAAGTCTTTCTACTATCTGCAAAGGAAACAAATTGTTAATAAATATTTCCTCTTTACAGAATTTGTGGTACCACATTTAACCAGCGGTCATATTATCGGCCTCCTGGAGGTAACTTCCGCGGGCTCAGTCCAGAGAAAAAAAAATAGTTTTAGCCATCAACATCAATGAAATCAAAGGAGTGTGAACATTTGGGCATGACAGTTTTTGACGTGGATTATAATTGGTATCTGGCTATTTGGCATGAAGTGATTTACATACAGTTTCGTTCGCCCTCCTTTTTTCGCTAAAAAGGCATCATTTCAAAAACTGAGAAGCCAATTAATAATTCCCTTCGCCGGGATGAAATCATGATATTGGTAGAGATCAGTAAAATTTTGCAACACTGTCAGTTCGTTTTGAAAAACATTACTCTCTTTAATAGAGGGCAATAAAAGAAGTTGAGCCTATGGGGGAATAGGTTAGGTTATAGGATGCGCAGCCTCTGTATGGGCAGCCACTCCACTCGGAGACCTTGAGGTCCATTGTGTTCATCCTGGATATTGAAGATATTCTGGTGTGATGTGTATACGTATGTTGACTGTGGCTGTGTATGGATGAAGATTGTAGGTGATGTGGTTGTGGATGTAGGTTCTGTGGGTTCTTATCCGGTCTGTGTATGACATTTTGACATCTTAGTTGATGGTGATGATTGTTGGTGAATTGATGGTTATGGGTGTGATTTAAAAGAGACCATAGGTGTGGTGATATGGTGTGATGATATGGTGTGATGGTGTATTGCCTGTGGATGAGAAATGAAATGTAGTTGGAATGCGTTAGACAACGTTACTGTGCAGAGGTGGTGTTTGTTGCAATCCCAGTACGTTGGAGCCATTTCAGGCCTTTAGCAAGGTGAAGTAGATCGGTCGGCTCTGCTTGGCTAAATGCTGTTAGTGATTGGATGGTATGTACCCCCATGGTACACAGTCTTCTGGAAATGAGCATAGGACAGCGGCATGAAAGGTGCTCAATCGTCTCTATTTCTTCCTCATCCTCGCAAAGCCTACAGTAGTCGGCCAAGTCTTCTTCCCATTTACTTGTCATGGATCTCGTTCTGCAATGACCCGTGATGATCCCCACTGCTAGTTTCCGATCTGGTTTCCTCATTGAGAGCAGTGAGGCGGTTCTTGTCTTCGACGGGACTGGCCAGATTGCCCTTGATGTGCTGCAGCTGGGCAAGTTTTGCCAGTGCTGGCAGAATTTTTCCCGACCTTTTTGTATTATCTCTCTCCTGAAGTGGCACAGTGGTGGCTTGATGGAATTGTCGATTTCAATGTTTTGTGACTCCGATCCGCAGCGTGCCAGTTCGTCGGCTGCCTCGTTTCCCTCGATGTTGCAATGCCCTGGGAGCCAACACAAGGTGACGATTGATTTTAGTGGCTCCAAAGCGTGTTTGCAATCCAGAACTGTCGCGGACTTGATATATAGGGACCTGAGAGATTTTAGGGCCGCTTGACTATCAACAAAGATAGTCACCGGTCCAGATATATCCCCTCTCATGTTGTTAATCAGTTCTGCGGCTTTCCTGATCGCAAAGATTTCAGCTTGGAAGACACTACAATGTTCGTTCAGCTTGTATGAAATACGTAGATCTAGGGAATTGCTGTAGACACCTGCTCCTGTGCCCGTTTCCATCTTAGAGCCGTCGGTATAAATCTCTATACCGTCTAGAGGTGGGCTACTAAGTGTCCAAACATCCCTATGGGGTATATGCACCTTCACTGCCTCGAACGACATTTGTGGTGACATATAGTCACTAATGTTCCCCAAGGCCGTTGGTAGTCCGAATCGACGTAGGATTGCAGCTCGTCCGTGTTCCGAACTGCGCCATGAACCTAGCTCCTTCAGCCGAAGAGCACTCATTGCTGCCTGTTCCTGCACTACTAGGTCCAGTGGGTGTAGATCTAGTAGCACATTTAAGGCAGCTTGTGGAGTGCTCCTCATGGCAACAGTTATTAGAATTGATGCCGCTCTTTGGACGCTGTTCAGTTTGTTTAGATATGTCGTTTTGTTCAGAGCATTCCACCAAACCAGAGAGCCATAAGTAAGAATTGGGCGGACAATGGTCGTAT